>NC_141146.1:108324131-108633298 GCF_053477565.2 Lygodium microphyllum | reverse complement strand
GTCGTCCTTTTGAAGGGTCTTCCTAGGAGGGTTTCCTGTCCACAATTAGCACTATTTGGAGGAACATGGAATAGGATAAGCAAACTCTACGTTTCAATAGTTACAAGGATTTTGCAGTTTCCTATAAGAAACATGGAATAGGATAGGCAAGCTTTCCATTTCAATAGTTACAAGGATTTTGCACTCCCCGTCACGACTAAGAGTTGCATTAGTCAGTGGAGTTCTGGTTGGCCTAGTTGAGTCCATGCTTCATAGGTCAAGTTATTAAAATCAGCTCCTTCATCGATGAGAGCATCGACACAGTACTCCCTTTTTGCAGTGAGTTTGACCCTAAGATAAGTAGGTGGTACTATTTCTTCATCTTTAGGGTCTTAGCTTATAAATTTAAGCCTTCTAACAAATGCCCTTGAGTCCCCAGCTGCATGACCAGATGTGGATTATCCACTAATGTCTTGGATCATCAATGCAGTGCTATTCAAGGTGCATCTATCGTCACGACTGTCATATCTAGTCATCCTCATAGTTGTAGCTTGATGTTGTTGCTTTTTGCTTTGACTAGATGCATTCCGAATGCAACACATACATGTTTTTGTAGTGTGGCATTTTTTCCCTTGTTGGCTAGACTGGCCCATTGAGGTTCTGGGGTATCTATTTGTCTTTGTTCGGGTATGGGCTTTTGGTTTCTCTTTTGCAAGTGAGAATCCATGCTTGTGTAGAGCCATACTACACTAGGATCTCATTTGGAGAACCTGTCACTGCACGCATCTATGGGGGTCCGGGGGGGCAGTCCCCCCCGATCCACAGGGTTGTTATGCTAAATACCATACATGATATGAAGGACCGTTCGTAGCCAAATTTTGAACTACTTGCTCTAGATTTCGGTCCAATGATGATAGGTCTATAATGTGCTTTCAGCTTTATATGGTCTCTAGGTCGGTTTCAAGGTTTATACGTTAAAAATTTTACCAAATCCAAATTCGGCCCAGCAGGTCTGAATTACAGGGGCAGAATGCCCGATTCGTCCCGGCTGAGTGGACCAAGTGGTTTAAGGGCCGAGAGCCATGTTGGGCCGAATATTAAGTTCATTCGAGTGGTCAATTCGGACGCGGGCTGATGAGTGGTGGGTGTCCGAGTCGAGTGGGCTGAGTGGTCCGAGAGTTGAGTACAAGACGAGGACTGAGAGCCAATTCTAGGTCTCGGCCTAGAATCGTTGTCACTTCGATGGTCGAGTACAACGCATTTTTTGTCAGACTCCACAGAATTCGTCACATTGAGCAATCGAGGCCTTCCTACTGGTTGAGCACCTCCAGATCCAAGCTACTCATGCAAGGAAAGATATGGAATTACCTATGGTGGACAAAGAACTCCTCGATGGCAAGAACAAAGTAGGTCCACTCAATGAATCTCTCTCTCCCTCTCTCCAGCTCTCTTGAAACCCTGCAATGCAAAACGTGGTCTTCCTTGCCACTCCTTGCCCCTTATCACCCTGCTAGGCCTCTACTCACCTTAGTCTTGCTCCCCTCACCAATATTTAACCCAAAATTTCATTCTTTGCCTTTCTTTTCCCTGTTTGAGCCTAATATACAACAACCAAGAACCCTACTATGTGCTCCAATATTTTACTCCTATCCTACCTAAATGCAAGAAAAAATCATAAGGGAAATACCTACATTACTCCAATATGCTTTTCCAAGTCCAATCGAATACCTCTTCAAACTCCCTCGCTTCCTACCTATCTACCTCAAGCACTTGTTTGGGGAAAACCCTACTTCGCTTCTCGATTCAAAGCGCGTAAGCGCTCAAGGCTTGAATTCTTGTCTTGGCAACAGAACTAAAATGTAGTGGCAATCAATCGCCGAGACCCACGGACCGCTTATTGCTTCAAGCATTCCAAGCCGAGCACTAATGGTTACCTCTCACATAGCCAACATGCCATCCATATCTACGGTTGTAGTGAGCTTACCTCCATGCACGATCGAGTTACCTCCTCTCCCAAGCACTCTGGTAGCTCCACGATCCAAGTGCAAGCTTCAAGCAATCTCCATCCTCAAGCTCCATGCTACAAGCTCCATTGCCGCAAGCAAGACAAGAGAAGAGAAAAGAAGAGAAGAAGATAGGAGAAGATGGAGAGCTTCTCCTCCACAGTCCCTCACCCTCACACTCTCACACTCCCTCTCTCAATCACAAGCTCAAGCAAGCAAGAAGAAGAAGAAGAAGAAGAAGAAGAAGAGGAGGAGGAGGAGGAGGAGGAGGAGAGCTATTTTTGGCCACACACAAGAATGAGCTTCTCATTCACTTTTCAACTTTATATACAAAACCCTAAATCCCTTTTGGGCAGTCATCCCCTTATCCCCTTTTTTACATGGCCGGTCGTGGCCTAGGCCCTTTTTCCCATTGTCCTCCTATCTTCCTATCTTCCTTCCTATAGCCCATCTACCTTTACAAATTGCACAAGTGAGAGCTTAGCACTCTTAACATAAATCATGATGCACCTTGCACTTTTTTACAAAAGCATTGACTTGCGCTTTTTCTCATGCACCTTTCTCCTTGATTTAGGACTTTTATGCACTTCTTATGTTTCCAAATTCCTATTGGCGCACCTTCATCTTCTGCTTCACTTTTGCCTTGGCCTTGTCTTCTACTTTAGATTTTCCGGATTTTCCACCTTGTTCGTTTGAGGGTTAACAAGGGGAAACTTGAAAAATTAAGAGAAAAAGCAAAAATATGAGTGGTTCTTTTGGGGAAAAAGAGAAGAGGAGTGTTAGTCAGAAGACAATCAACGTGAGCGAGAGAGAGAGAGAGAGAGAGAGAGAGAGAGAGAGAGAGAGAGAGAGAGAGAGAGAGAGAGAGAGAGAGAAGAAGAAGAATCTTACAGGCTAAAGAAGGGAGAAATCTGAAGCTCAAAAGAAGAAGAACAAACTGTTAGAAGAAAGAGATTGTGAAGCTGAAGTAATTGGAGCCATGAAGCATGATTGTAGGGATGCTGAAGTCAATGGGCTAATGCGAGTTCTGAGTTTTCAAATGATGATAATAAGATTCTTCATTTTGTATTGTTTTCTTCTACTACTTTGTGGGGCAGCAAAGAGTTTGCATATCAATTATGGTGTATCGATATGAGTGAAAGACATCAAAGGGCTGTTCTTTTTCATGATGAGAGTGATGTTTGTTAGTTTTTGCATGAGGCTTCCCGTTCATCAGAGAAGAATAGAAGTAAAGGGCCTCACCATCTAAAACTGGGTATGAGGCACGAAATATGTATTATGAGCAAGTGTTGAATGCATTTGTTTGAGTTACTAAAAACCTGAAAGGATTTACAGCCAAGAAAATAATGGATCTAAGTTTGTAAATTTTGAAGCTCCGATGACTCTTCATCAATGCAAGATTGTGCAGAGCCATTTCAGGGCAGCAGATCAAGGAATTTAACTCTGAGTTGTTCTGAAGAGTTATTTATATATTGGAAAGAGAGCTACAACTTTCCTTTTTAAAGCTCAGTGATTTGAGGTCTGGTTAGAAAGTTATGAACCGTTATGTGTAATGCTCTATGAGGCAATTTCTATGTAATGCTCTATGAGGCAATTTCTATGCTCTATGAGAAAACAGGTAAATTTAGCAACATCTATGTCTCCAACTCGATTTCCCATGAAAGTCATCATGATTTTCCATTGCTATATCAGTGCAAGCTCTGTTTTGATGTAGTAATGGAATGTCTACAATAGTGAAATGCTTGTAGCTGTTGAATTGGCATGAAAATTTGCCGTATAAAGCTTTGGTTACCTATGTATTTGGATTGTATTTATATGTGCTCTGAAAAATTTCCGTATAAAGATTGTATTTATGTTTGCTCTAAGAAAAGAATAATAGAAAGGATCTACAATTGGTTTTACACTATTTGAAGCAAACTATTTGAAACAATCACGCTTTGTGGGGTAATTTGCTGCATGGGATCGCCATCCCTAAAAAATAGGGGTTATCAGAGTCTCTACCATGGTTGTCTCAGCGTCAGATTCTCTCTAAAAATGGTAATTCTGAGCTTGAAGGTTTGAATTATTTAAGTGTTAAGTTGAAGTCTTAGTGAGGAGTAAGTGATCAAAAATTTTGGATCATGTATTCAGTAGTGTTGTTTCGTGGGTTTTGTTGAGGGAAGATCTTCAAGCTTTATGCTGTGGTGTTGTCTTGGGGTTTGTTAGAGGCCGACTACCCAATTCACCTACCATAGATTGGTGGCCCCATTGAGGATCTCCTGTGTTGAAGATCTCTTGCTGATCTTATCAATTGGGAAGTGTAAGGGTTGGAAACCAACCTATACACAAACTCAAGCATGGTAGCTTTTGGATGTTCTTGAAAAAGGTCAAATTTGTTTCATTGATTGAACCTGAAATTAGAGAAGAGATTCTGATCAAAGACCCTGATACATATGAAGATGCAATCAAAATAGCCAAAGAAAAGCAAAGGAAAATACAATTGGGATCGGATCAATCAAGACGTATTGTTGTGCATGCATTTTTACAACCTAATCAAGTTGACACTATTGTAGGAAATGCAGGATAGCAAGTTGTGAATCTTCATGGGGCATTTGAAAGAGTGGAGAATGAGACTCAACAAGGCCATAGGAAATTAGATGATGATGTGATTAATAAATTTCAGGAACAATTGGCAAATATGAATTTGAATATGAGCCTATTGCCGGCAAGGCAACCTCAAATGCAACCTAGATTTAGAGGACCTCCAAGAAATAGATGGAAAAACTTTGAATGCTTTAATTGCAGTAGGGAGAGAGGTCATATTGTTCCTGATTGCCCTTATTCAAGAAGAACAGGAGGGGATATGTGTCCTATTCCACAAGGGAATGCTAAGCAAGATGCTAGACCTCAACAGGAACAAAGGCCACTTGAACCAACTAGGCAACAATGGGAAAGAAGACCTAATGAAGGCACATCGGGTATAAATCTAATCGAAACCAACATGTCTAATGATGGGGGAAATGTAGATGTTCTAGCTCATAAGAGAGTCAGAGAGAGGGATACTGAAACTGAAACTCAAAGGGCAGCAGGGATTAAAAAGGGAAAACAAGTTGCAGATGATCCAAAAACCAGTAGGAAAGCTAAACCACGAAGGAAGATTCAAATGGGAGACTTTGCTTTAGGAGTCAATCAAGTTTCTTACAACCTACTTGAATACGTAAAAGGTAAAAAGGACGATGTTACATATAGTCAGCTACTGTAGATGAACTCATCTCTGAGGAGGCAATGGCATGGTTTGGTTCGCATCAGGAAAGGAAAAACCCAAACTGGGCATGTTGGAGTGGTATACCTATCAGATGTGAAAGACATTATACATTTCATGGACGCATGGATACATGGAAAGAAAATTGATCCAGCTTATGTTGATGGTGGTGCTCAAGTTTGTGTAATCACTGAAGAAGAAATGTTGACAATGCATCTTAAAATGACAATGAAGTCACTATTTAAGGTTAAAATGGCAAATAGCTTAAAAGTGAAATCAACATTGGAGGCCAAAGAGCATGTTTGGATTTCCATGGGGCATATTCTCTCATTTTGGGACGATTGTGGTTGATTGGCATGAGATCCAGACAAGATTGGTACATAGGTCAATTGGAACTCTATCTAGAGAAGCCAATTCATAAGAGGGCGATCTTTGACATGAAAATAGGGTCCGTCATTCAAAATGGACATGAAGTGATGTTGGAGGTGATGAAAGTAGTGATTCAAAAAATTCCAGCCTTGATGAGGAAGATAGAGAATGGGAAGCTAGCTTATTCTTTAGGGATATTGACCTCTTTGGGTTGTCAATCCAAGGTTCAAAAAGAGAGGAAAATGTTGTAAATATTTCTGCAGAAAGTACAAACTTCATGCAGGAAACATGTGATCATCAACCACAAATGAATGTTGGACTGTCTAAGCTTATGAATATGCTAGGAAATGACTTGACTAAAAATAAAGGAGACGAATATTCAGCCATTTTTTAGAAATACCCAAAACTATTTGCTATAGAATATCACCAATTGAGGGGTACTAACAGCATTATGCACCATATCAAATTGAAAGAAGGGTATAAACCAGTGGCTCAAAAACTTAGGAGACTTGGTACAATTCAGGAAAATTTACTTAAAGCTAAAATTCAAAAGTTGCTTGATGCTGAATGTATCTAACCTATTGATGATGTAGAGTGGGTGTCTCTTTTTGTAATCAAACCAAAGAAGAATGGAAAGTGGAGAGTATGTGTTGATTTCAAGCCTCTTAATACAGTTACTAAAAGGGACTACTATCCTCTTCCATTTCAGGATGAGATCTTGGATCAAGTGGCTGGTCAGAAATTTTATAGTGTGTGCGATGGATACTCTGGATATTTCCAATCAAAATAGTAGATCACAAAACTAGACTTCGTCGAAGGCGGCAACTGCAATCAGTACAATTTTAAGCGGCAATGACCAAAAGTGCTTTAAAGACCCCCACGGGACGGCGGTTGGTGAATTTTCATAATTTTTTGGCATGTCAAACGGGACTTTTGGAGATGCTCAGCAGTGCGGGACTTTCAAACAAACACCCAAGAATTTTCAGACCTTGATTCGAATGCCGAACACAGGAGATAGGCCGGACAGGAGACCAAGACCCAAATGGTCAAGTGGAAAGGGACTTTAGCCCAAAAGAGGTGCGACCTTTGGGGGCTCCCCTTGGAGCCCCAACTAAAAACAATTTCATGGGGGTGGGGGGGGGGGGGAGGTGGGGGTTTTTTTGCACCTGATCAAAAAAGAACGCCATGGCAACGATTTTCCATGAGGGGGGTTGGAGAGCCTCAATGTATCCCCCTTCTGATTACATCGGCCTGATACACTCTGTCTACACTCCCTATCACTTGTTTCTGCCCGTGAAATGGTTGGCTGAAGATGGAGATCCAAAAACAGTATTTCTCTCTCCTCCCTCTCTCTCCCCTTAAAAGGCAATTCATGCCCATGAAGAGGATTGAAGACAGCTTGTCCGGCATGGTACCGGATCACTCTCAGATTGGTGGAGGGCTAGAGTTTGCTATTCAGGGGTGGGTTGGGCCTTGAATGAGGGCTGATCTGCAGTCTCACATCAGATTTTAAAACCCACAAAGAAGGAAAAAATCGGTATTTCTATTTTACAAAGGAAAACTGCTTGTTTTTTATATTTGATAGAGCCAATGTTGTTCTTATGGAGTGAAAATTGGTAGAAATGATGTTCACTCTTTGTTCTATGCTTGCATGATGAAAAAATCAGGAAACATAAAGTCAAAATGCTGGAAATAATTTTTAGAAACCCGTAAAACATGGTTTTTATGAGGAAAATGGGGTTTTTGGTGTTTTCAGGTGGGATAAACCAATACACATGAGATAAAATGCTAGTAAAATCTATATTTCTGCTATTCTAAGAATCAAGAGCCACAGCTCTAAAAATCTATCAATTTTAAATTGAAAAAATAGAGGAAAATAAGAGAAAAAATAGGAATATGTCTTAGAAAAATACAAAAAATATAATAAGTAGTTGTGGATGTATGGTGGGGCAAAGCATGAGGTCTCGCCTCAATTTTCCCTATTTTTTTTGTTACAATGTGTGATTTATTGCTTTTTATACACTAAATCATGACAAAATAACCTCTATACACCTATGCAACAAAGCAAAACTTAAACGGTGAGGGGGAGTAGGGTTTCGTGCAACACTTTGAGGGATGAAATAATAAAAATTCTGATTGGTTTTTTTTCTGTGCATAGCATTTAGGAAATGACCTATTTGGAAATAAGGGATCTAATAGCACAAGATTCGCTTTGGTACTAGATTCTTGCAACGAAACATATACGTATTAGTTGGAATTCATGGAAAGATTGTTTGCGTACTAGCACATAGGCTGATTTCAAAACATAAGTGTTTGTACACAATGAGACATCCACTATTGCATTGATCATACATGTGGTATCAACTCCTAGAAATGCATAGCAATTGTTTGAATTGTAGTTGACCCACGCTTGGGAGGGTGATATTCCCCTTGCCATAGGATAGTCGTTTGTTTCTTGGGGAAATTTATTGGTGAGAAACATGGTATCTCTTGGAACTCGCTGAAAAAAGAGGAGTTGTGTGCGAATGTATTTATATGTAAAAGCACCACATCTAGAGACCAATCCCCACAATGTAGGAGAGCTGCAATGGGGCCATGGCAATCAGCTCTGATGGGGTGCCTCCTATGTCTGTGATACGTGGCACTTATTGCCAATATGAGTGGAATACCCCCTTTGAGGGGTTTTGGGGAAGGTGCCATTGGACTCCTATCTAGCTACAAATGCAATATTAGGAGTATCTAGTGTACATTTACTTATTACAGGCGCTCCTGGAGGACCGCGAGGCCATGTGGTGGTGGAGGTATCTATTGTATGCATGAGGGTCTGGCTAGTGCCATAGCCAGTGCCGGCCCATTTTTGGTCCCATCCGTCTTGCAAGAATTTGAATTTACATGTTTAAAGGAGGATACTGTAAGATCTAGCTTAGCTAATATCTTGACTTATAAATAACATGTTGAAAGTGCAGCCATTATAAGACAAAAACTGATTTCGCATCCACAAATTCATGAGGAGATGAAGGATAAAGATGCTACCTTGTTTTTTTATGGTAGTTACAGAAGAGTGCTAAAAAAGGCAGGATTGGGTTTTGTCATTATGGATGGTGAAAATCGAGAAGTCTTTTTTGGAAGTTGAGAAAGTAAAGAGATACAAAGTAACAATGAAGCTGAATATGCGAGTTTATATGCTAGCCTAAAACAGTGTATTCAACTGGGATACAGGAAGATAGTTGCAAAAAGAGATGCTATGTTGGTGGTCACACAGGTTCAAAATGTTTGGAAAGCCAATAAAAATATTTTGAAGGACTGGTTGTTTAAAAATAAAAGAACTCATGAGGCAGCTGCAAAAATTTGAAATTTGGCATGTTGGTAGGGAGAACAACTGTAGAGCTCATGAATTGGCTGAAAATGCTCTTTCCCAGTATGTTGCAGCAATGACGGTGGATAATCATAGATATGAGGATAGGGAGAGCCTTCACCTAATTGAAGGGTTTCTAAAATTTGGCGAGTTAAAGTCATTGGCTGATAAATACAAAAGGTATGCCATTATCAGAAAAGCCAAGGCATATGTGCTCATAAGTGATCAGTTGTACATGAAGGGGATTGATAATGTACTAAGAAGGGTGTTTGATAGTTCTAAGGTTACTACTTGTTTATCTTCTTGTCATGAGAAAGCACTGTGGTGGTCATTTTGGTTTTGAGCTTACCAAAAGGAAAATTCTGCTACTAGCAGGGCTTACTTGGCCTAGTCTAAGTGATGATGTTGCTCATTGGAGTAAAAGTTGTCATGCTTGCCAGTCATGCAAAAAGGGTACTAATTCCAGAACCTGCTAAAGCCATTGTTGCCTATGGACCATTTGAGAAATGGGGTTTGGATTTTATTAGACCTTTTCTTGGTACAAAAATAGGAAAGCCTTACATCATTACTACAGTTGATTATATGACCAAATGGCCTGAAGCTAAGGCTACAAGGAATTGCAAGAAAGAGGATGTAACTCAGTCCCTCATGGAGGACATATGCTATAGATTTGGAATACCACTAGAAATAGTGACAAATCAAGGTCCTGGCTTCAAAAATAAGCTATTGAGAGAACTACCAAGGAAATAGACTTGAAACACAGATTTTGTACTCCTTATTACACTCAATGCAACGAATTAGTGGAAGCATTTAATGGAATGTTACAGAAGATTCTCTTTAAGATGGTGAAAGATCATCCTAAAGATTGGGACAATTATCTACATCAAGCTTTGTGGGCTTGTAGAACAATGCAGAAGATAAGTACAAGATTCACCCCTTTTCAGTTAGTATATGGTCAAGATGCTTTATTACCTATGAATGTCATGTTCCCTGCGATGGAGTTTGTAAGAAAGCATATGTTAGATAAAATAGAATTGGGAGTTGACAGAGGAGTGAACTTGCATAGCCTACAGTTGGATAGGCAACAAGCAATGAATTGTTATGAAAAACAAATTGTGAAGCGAAGGGAATGAGCTAATACACAGTTGAAGAAGAAGAATCTTGCAAAGGGAATGCTAGTTATGAGATATGACAATAGCTTGGACTCCACTTTTCAAACCAAGTTTCGAGTTAGATGAGAAGGACCTTTCCTCATCAAGCAGAAGTTTGAAAATTGCACTTACTTGCTACAAGATTTAGATGGGACTGTTCACAACATTAGAATCAATGGGTTCCATCTAAATAAATATATCTGCAGAATCCTGTAAATAAAGAGGATATAGGTAATGTACATACTATACATAAAGTAGATTGCTTCTAGTTTACTGTTTGGGGCAGATTTAGTTTTCTAAAATTTATTTTTGATCAGATGGTTGTAAATGATAGATATGATATTCAAAGTGTTCTTTGACACCTACTAAAGGTCTTTGTCAAGTTTGGTGTTGGTCCGAGCAAGAATGTGAAAGTTATGGTCTTTGGAAGGTCAATGTTTGAAGTAGATTGCATGCAAGAATTTAGGACTACAGATTGTGTAGAGCTGTTTCAGGACAGTAGATCACGGAATTTGACTCTAAGTTGCCTAGAAATTTCTAGATTGGAAAGAGAGCTACAATTTTCCTTTTTGAAGCTCGGCGATCCGAACTTGGTTAGAAAGTTATGAGCCATTCTATGCAATGCTGTATGAAGTATATTTTCAAGAAAAGGAGTTTGTCTTTGTCAAATGTTTTTTAAGCTTTTAATAAAGGTTTATTCACACTCTGTGCTCCAAACCAAGGGGTGGCTAATCATGGTAAGTGAAAATGAGCGACCGGGGATATGGTGCTGCATGAAGTCAAGTGGGGTAACACATGCTAATATCATTTTTTTGTCTTTCTAACACTTACCCGTAGAGGGAGTCGGGTTGATAAATGGAAATCCCAAGTGGTATCATGCATGTTGAACACATGGTTGTGATATTTCAATTTTGAGACATGTGCTTCATGCAAGAAGAGAATAAAAATGTATTCTCATTTCCGATTTTGAGTCCCTGTGTGGAATTTTACATGGCAAGGGGCATATTTGCCATCTAATAATTAAGGGGAAGTAAGGGAAAACTTGAAAATTTAAGGAAAAAAGAAAAAACATGAGTAGTTCTTTTGGGGAAAAAGAGAAAAGAAGTGATCGACACAAGACAATCAATGAGAGAGAGAGAGAGAGAGAGGGGGGGAGGGAGAAGAAGAATCTTGCAGGATGAAGAAGGGAGAAATCTGAAGCTCATAAGAGAAGAACAAATTGTCAGAAGAAAGAGACCGTGAAGCTGAAGTAATTCGAGTCGTGGAGCATGATGGTAGGGCTGCTAAAGTCAATGGGCTGATGCGAGTTCTCAGTTTTCAAATGATGGTAATAAGAGTCTTCCTTTTGTCTTGTTTTCTTCTACTGCTTTGTGGGGCAAAGAGTTTGCAGATCAGTTTTGGTGTATGGATATGAGTGAAAGACAGCAAACGGCTATTTGTCTTCATGATGAGAGTGATGGTTGTTAGTTGTTGCATGAGGCTTCCCGTCAGTAGAGAAGAATAGAAGCAATGGGCCTCTCCATGTGAAAGTGGGTATGAGGCACGGAATATGTATTATGAGCAAGTGTTGAATGCACAAGTTCAAGTTACTAGAAACCTGAAAGGATTTGCAGCCAAGAAAATAATGGATCAGAGTTTGTAAAGTTGGAAGCTCCCACGACTCTTCATCAATGCAAGATTGTGCTTTTGGAATAGAGAAGTTGTATTTGTTGTATAGAGCATGCAAGAATTTAGGATTGCAGACTGTGCAGAGCTGTTTCATCGCTGCATATCAAGGAATTTAACTTTGAGTTGTTCTAAAGAGTTATATATTGGAAAGAGCATGCATGAATTTAGGATTGCAAACTATGTAGAGCTGTTTCACGAGAGCATATCAAGGAATTTAACTTTGAGTTGTTCTAAAGAGTTATATATTGGAAAGAGAGCTACAATGTTCCTTTTTAAAGCTTGGCAATCTAAGGTTTGGTTAGAAAGTTATGAACTATTCTGTGTAATACTCTTTGAGGAAATTTTTGTGTAATCCTCTATGAGGCAATTTCTCTGCTCTATGAGTCAATTTCTGTGCTCTATGAGGTAATTTCTGTGCTTTATGAGGAAACACGTGAATTTAGCAGCATCTACGTCTCCAACTCGATTTATGGTTTTGAGGTTCTATGGGACTTGGGGTGATCAAGCTTGAGGGCGGCGTACGAGTGGTGCCTTTGGCCGTGTGGGCTTTAGGGATCCATATCCAAGCATTTCCCTCATATTAGCCTTGCGCATGCAAGAGGGCTTTAGGGACCCATCTTTTCTTGATCATGCATCAATTTCTATGACTGTGCCTTGGTTTCCTAGGTTTAGAGTTTCGAGTCTTATGAGGATGTGCGCGTCGACTCCTAGGTGGCGGTTGCGGCTATTTAGGCTCATTGAAACCTAGGCTGTTGGCCTTATCTTTTGCTGCTATGAGCAGTGGTTCTCGAGAATTGGTGGGTGGTGGCCGAGCACTACCACCCTCCTTAGATTTGGCTGCTAATACTTCTACCAGTGGCCTTGTGGACTGTGATGAGGTCACGTAGCCCTTGCTGAAAGTTGTAACAATGCAAACGTTGCCTATGGCGAGGTGGATGCGCTGCAACTCATAATCAACATTGCAATGAGTTTGCTTTTTGAAGGTTCTCCCTAGCAGCGACTCCATGCCTGCACCTTTGGTGTTTGGCAACACGTAGAAGATGATTGGTACAGTCTCAGACTCGATAGAAATAGCAGCTCTGCGCTTGTTAAGAAGTGTGCATGAGCGGTCCCCATATGGGCTTAATTTGGCATTAGTGGGCTGTAATGGTGGTTTGCCAAGTTGGGTCCAATGATCATGAGTCAAGACATTGAAGTCTGCTCCCTCGTCGATAAAGGCATTGAAGGAGCATGTTCGCTTATAGCAGTGAATGTGATGTGCAAGTATGCGGGCTTTATGGCTTCCTTATCCTCATCATCGATTTTAGTGATTGTGGCTACTCATACTTTGACAGGTGGTCCCAACATTGGTGGCTCATGCAAAGGATGCGTGGGAGGGTAGTACTTCTTGACATGACTACCATTAAAGAAGCCTATTCCCTTGCCATCTAAAGTCTCGAGCTCGACGTTGCCCATTCGGCTGATTGCATAGACTTTGAAAGGTCCAAGACCTCTAAACTTCATTTTTTTCTTATGCCCCTTAACTGAGTATAGGAGCACTAAGTCGCCCTGTTCAAAGTTGCACTGCTTGATGTGCTTGTCAAACCAGTTCTTACGTCATGCATTCTGACATATGAGCGCATGAGTGGCTAGAAGGTGAGTCTCCGAGAGGAATTCGAGTTCAACTAGGCATTGCATCCATGCCTCCTTTCCTTCTCATCATCCATGAAGTGCTATTCTCAGGCTAGGCACAAAGAATTCTACAAGGAGAATTGCTTCGGTTTCATAGGTTAACCTAAAGGGGGTCTGGCCTATAGCCATTTTATAAGCTATGCGGTAAGCCCACAAGGCTGCCATCAACTTGTTATCCTAGTCGTTGCGCAAGGCATAGACTACCTTGGTCAGGAAATTGACAAGAATCTTATTCGTGGATTCTGCCTGGCCATTTGCTTAAGGGTAGTATGGAGAGGATTTCCGATGGATAATTAGGAAGGTGGATAGGAGATGTGCTATCACTTCATTGATAAAGTGTGTGCCCTGGTCATTGACTAGTTCGATAGGGAGGACGAATCATGAGATTACCTACTCTCACAAGAACTTGGTAGTCGTTTGAGCATTGTTCTTTTGTGTTGCTCTCACCTCTGCCCATTTCGTTAGGTAGTCTGTGGCCACAATGATGTATTTGGCCTACAAATGCTGTGCAACGGGGCTGATGGGTCCTATGAAGTCAATTCCCCATTTTTTGAAGGGTTGTCGCGCAATGATTGGAGTCAACTCCATCTTATCCTTGGAAATCGGGACCTTTGTCCCCTGACACTCGTCACAATGCTTAACAAATCGTGCTGCATCATGAAACAACGTTGGCCACCATAGTTGAGGCTGCAGCACCTTGTGGGCCATCGTGTCTCCGCTAAAGTGTCCATCAGCAATGCCGTTGTGTGCCTTTGAGATCATGTCGTGCATCTCATGCTCGCACACGCATCTACGCAGCAATCCATCTTGCCCTAGGCGATATAGCTAGCCTACTACCAATTGGTAGGGTTGGATCTTGAGAATGAGTCACCTAAGTCTTGCCTTCTCTATCAGTCGCTCAGGTAGTCTGTGCTCAAGCACTTGGACTATGTCATCTGCCCAATATGGCGTTAGATCGGCCTTGAATAAATCTCTCTCGCTGGAACTACCAATCCTTCAGTGACGAAAGTGAGGGTGAGATAGATACCGTAGAATACGACATTGAGGGACATGAAATAAAACAAATATGGGCAGACTCCAAGCCACAAAAAAAGAGTGTCTTCAGGATAGAGCGAGGGGTCATGCGCATGGATTGTGATTGTGCCTAGTTAGAACACGTAGGAGCCATAGACTTTGAGCAAGCAAGCCTAGCCCAACCGGGAATGACATCAATGCTTAGGACAGAACCACCATCTGAACTGCGACCACTGGGGGAGACCACCTTTTCTAGAAACGATGGGGAGTTTGACTCAAAGTCGGAGGTAAGTTCACATAGCAACCTAGAAATACCTAGGCCGCCCAAGACCTGATGCACCAAGGGGGACCTACTCATCCACTTGAGGCGCAGACAATTAAAGTAGGAAAGCGCGAAATAATCCAAGGACACACGAACAGATGAACAACGAAAACCGCGCGACCTCCCTAAAAGATTTACAAAATTCAAGAAAGGAGATAGGGTAGTGATCCTGTTGGGTGCCAAACGGCAAGGGCAAATGAGCGAACCAATTGAGGGACCAGCCAAGGTCAAGGAGGTGAACGTAGCCCCCAGGAAGGGGAGACACCCCGACCAGCCTCCATTGCCGATGACTTGAATGAGGAAGAAGAAACGAGTCTTGTCGCTCTTTTATGAGAGTACGTAGACGTATTTGCTTGGTCCTTTGAAGAGCTCAAAGGGGTAGATCTGAGTGTAGTGACTCATAATATACCCATGACACCAGATGCAACACCGGTGAAGCAATGACCATACCCTATGAATCCAAAACATGCTCATGCTGTCAAGGAAGAGATTGATAGGCTAATGAGAGCGGGATTCATTTACGAAATTGAGCACACGGATTGGGTATCACCCATAGTCATCATGATGAAGAAAAACGGAAAAATTAGAGTGTACGTCAATTACAAGAAGGTGAACGCTGCTACTAAGAGGGACAATTACCCATTGCCATACACTGAGCACATGCTTGAAAGAGTGGCAGACAAGGAGGCCTACAATTTTCTGGATGGCTTCTCAGAATACAATCATATGCAAGTGCATCCTGCTAACAGGCATAAGACAGCCTTTGGCACTAAGAGTGGGGCATCTTTGCTTACATAGTCATGTCTTTTGGGTTGACTAATGCCCCTGCCACTTTCCAATGCCTCATGTGCACCATATTTAAAGACATGCTTCTCAAAGAGTTGGAAGTCTTTGTCGATGACCTCTGCGTTCACTCAACTTGGATGGAACACTTAGACAAACTCTAAGCAGTCTTTGAGCGGTGTCGCCTATAACATCTCTCCTTGAACCCCTTAAAATGCTAGTTTTGGGTGAAGCATGGATGCATCCTAGGCCATGTGGTGTCGAAGAACGGCATTGCCGCTGACTTCTTGAAAGTTAGGGTTATTGTTGAACTTCCACCCCCAATCAACTGTAAGGGAGTCCAATGCTTCTTAGGCCATACTGGATACTATTGGCAGTTTGTGCTGAATTATGCATTGATGGCCAGACCTTTATACAAGCTGCTGATTGTCTTTGAATGGACTGAAGCATGCCAATGAGCATATAAAGAGTTGAAGAAGGCTCTAACCATAGCACCAATTCTTTGAGCCCCAGATTGGATCATTACCTTCCACGTGCATATCGATGCTTCTAAATTTGTTGTGGGGGCAGTGTTGTGCCAACCTGGTGAACACAACCTAAACTGTATAGTGAGCTTTGCTAGCAGACAACTCACTGAGACGGAAATGAACTACTTGACGATAGAAAGAGAGGGCTTGGCCATGGTGATTGCTGTGAAGAAGTTCTGGTATCATCTATTGGCTACACCCTTTACCTTTTTCGTGGACCATCAAGCCTTGCTATATCTAGTGAATAAAACTTGTGCTACAGGACGCATAGCTCGATGGATCCTTCTGCTTTTGGAGTTTGACTTCTCTGTGGTTGTACGGAAGGGAAAACAATACTACATGGCTGACCATATGTCACGCATCCCCATAGGAGAAGCCACTGGAGAAGGCATTGCCAATGAATTGCCTCATCGTCTCCTAGGGCTTGGTATATCTCTTGTCGTTGATCAGGGACTAGGGTGCATTTGTACATGAGGTTCAAGTCATGCATCCTGGTCCATTGCCACTTGGATTTGTCTAAGAGATCCTGGAGTGGTTTGAAGTTTGATGTTGGATTGTCAGCTAGCTTGTCCATTAAGTATTTAAGAGACTCTTGGAGTTCTCTTTTGTTGCTTGGCACTTGGGGCTTAGGTCTCCCATGAAGGGTTCCTGCCATCATGCAAACTGGTACGGAGGGCGTGTTGTCAGACTTTCCCATCATCTTGATGGCTTGCTCATATGCCTCATGATCCGAGAACGGCAGGTCAATTGTAGCAAGGACATGCATCCAATCTCGCTCATCCTCTGGGCATGGGATATACTTGGTCAAGGGCCCATAAGACTTCTTGACTTGAGCATTACCTTTGAGCATCGCGGAGGTGGCATCCAAGTCGACTGGTGAGGTCTTCCAAGTGTCCATCTCTACCCGCACAGCTTCCATTCTATTGCCTAGGAAGATCAAGCTGTTACCCCAATCTTCGATAACTCTCGCATTGCACATCCAGGGTCAGCCTAATAGGATATCGTAGTCCACTCCCTTCATGATTATAAAGTTGGGACACCTACGATTGTCACTGGCCAATTTTTAAGTACCCCGAATGGCTTCACTCTCATGCCATTTGCTAATGTGACATTAATCTGAGCGGTCTCCACAAGTGGGTTTCCCCAAGTCTGAAGTACTGCGTGGCTCAGCACACTAACCCTAGATCCTGTGTCTACGATCCCCTTTCTCGTCGTGTCACCTAGGGCTAGGACTGGTAATACTGTATGCATCTTGGTGCCTTCCCAAAAAGCATTAATGTGCAAGGATTTTGGCACAGAGTGTAGCGTTAGACTCGGTATTTGTGTTTTTGCATCATGGTCGTGCAGATCAGCAGCTTGTTCTCGTGACCCCTCAACCCACTGCTTTAGGTCTTGCCATAGGGTGGGATCCTGCTTAAGCAGGTCTCCCAGGCTTAACGTCACATGGGTGGTCACTAGCGTGGTAAGGAGGTCGTTGGCTTCTTGTCTCTCTCCTAAACCAGATTGTCCTGGCCAATGGACGTGACTAATTTGCGGACCTGCAGCATCAAGGCTTGGCCTAAGTGCTGTTGCTTGTGGTGCGGTCACATCTCCTGACTTTGGTCGAGGGGCTGAGACTGGCGTGCTTATGCTAGGGAGATTATCGATCTCGTCCTCTAGGATGGGCTCAACATCCCTTAAGTGCTCTTGGGCCTCTTTCACCTAGTCCTTCACTTTCTCTATGGCCTCTAGTTGGCGCTTCGGATGTAGATATTCCCTTGCCTTGGCACTTCTCTTTTTGGCTGTCTTAGGGGCTAAAGTTTTTGCCCCTACGTCTGTGACCTTCTTTCCAATAGGTAGAGTTGTAGCACTCTCAGTTTTCAGTACAATCTTAGCTTCCGACCTCTTCTTTCTCTGTCTACTATGGCTCTTCTTCCCTATCAAGGTTCCATCGAGGTTGCTAGGTCCTGGTAGTGATATGCCAGCTTGCTTCGTCGGGTCATGACCCGCAATGGGATAGGAATGACCTCCACATCGAGGTTCTTGACACCAAATAGCCCCAATGGGACAAATGGTACGTTGGCTGAACTTGAAGAAGGTTTCCGCTTTGGGCAATTGACAAAGAGATCGGTGATTCCGCACTCAACACACCTTAGGTGAGCTTTGTCTTTGTTTTACTGCTCCCTCTCAAGGCAACATGATGAGACATGACTTGGGTGACCACAAGTCCAACAGATGATTGGATCCTACGACTGCCCTCCTAGGCCTCTACCTCATCCCCTCCCTAAGGCAATCGTCGGTAATGGTCGATAGTCCATAAAGACTGTATTGCCCTCGTCGTCGTGAGAGACATAAGGGTATACGTAAGTCTTTTCCTCATTTGGCTCTTCCACGTAGTGGACTAGAGCGTCACTAGGTGGATGGGTCACATAGGGATCAGGCTGTCTAGGTATGCCTGTAGGGTTTATGTCCATCCTAGGAACAGCCAGCTTAATGTCGTTAAGTGCAGGAAGGGCCAATGGGGCTCCCCTTTCTGAAGAGTGGCTACGGCTTGTTTGCTAGGTAAGGCTGGCCGTATGGTTGCGAGTACGGAAGTCTTCTCGGCAATCTGCAATACGCGATGTGTGACCGAACCTTCCACAATTAGCACAAGGTCTCAACCTAGGGTCTTAACACTCGGCTGGCAAGTGGTTTCTGCCACAATACACGCATTGGATGTGTGGCGCGTTGGTCATCTCAACATGTCTTGCAACTTGGCTATCTCTACCTCGACATCAGCCAAGTCTTGATTTGTCTCGGTGGCTTTTCCCTTATCTTGGGATGATGGGACTAATCGTTCACTAGAGGCTGACGCTCTCTTTGAACTTCGCGAGTTGGTTTCTTCTGAGTTTGAGCTCCTGGAACTTTGCTCTTTCAGCTGATTGTCAACTCTGATGGCTTCCTCAAAAACCCTAGCTAGCGTGTCTTGTTGCAAGCTCGAGTTGCCTGCCAAAGCCTTATACAGTTCCTCGTTTCGAATTCCGCTGATGAATACAGTTGAAACTTCTCTTTCAATCGATCGTTCGCTGCCGTGGGGATTCTCTTGAAGAGACTCCTTACGTTGGTTATGTAATCGCAAATGTCCTCCTCTTTCTGCTTGACATTCATCAGTCGTACTAGCAGATTGTCGAAGTATCCATGCTTGGCAAATCTCTTGATGAAGATATTCTTGAGGCCATTGAAGTTGGCTCGCTCTGCGGCATCTAAGCTTGTATACCAAGTCCTACCCTTGTCACCTAAGCATAGCCCAAATGCTTGAGAGCGCTGAGTCAGGTCGCTGAGACTGTTGGCTTTGCAGACTTGCTCAAACTGCTCTACAAGGCTGTATGGATCGTTGTGGGGTTTGTACTTGTCGAGCTACTTTGCGACTATTGGGATTTTAGACTGGCTCTTAGAGCCTTGGGTTGCTCCTAATCCTGCCAGTAGTGATGTCACCAATGTTGCGGCACTTTGCTCTATTGTGGTGTTGTCTAGTAGTCGCTTCATGAGAAGCTCACTCAGCATTAAGTCTCCTTCTAGGGCTCTCTCATGATCCATTCGATTTCTACCAGCTAAGTTCAGCACCCCCTACACCTCATGCAACTCCGTGCTTTGCCTTTGGCTACTAGCCTGCTAGTCTCTATTATATTCGACTATGCTTTGCAATGCCTTGTGGGCTAGCTTTCTCTCTTCTTCTAAGCCTGCGATGATAGCATCTGATGTCCTATCGCGGTACTCATACCGAGCATGTGCATCGTAGCTACTGACCGGCTGCTAAATAGCCTTTAGGAAGACACCTAAGTCAAGTTCCTCGTTAGACCTGCGGTCTGAGATTTCTTTTGCCATAGTCGAGTTCTCGTGCTCCACCAAGCTATCGACCAGGTTGAGTAGGTTTGTCAAATCCACTTCGTTGGCACCGCTTGCTTTTGGTCCTACTTTGCGTGTTGATGGTTTGTCTACATCTTTGGGTCCTCTCCTATTGGTGGGTTTCTTGAGTGGTTTATCTGAGTGAGTTCCTTGACTTATTAAATACAATCCTCAATTTATCTCCACTCAGTGTGTGTTTTCTTTCCAGTGCACTTGTGCTCAATCAGGCTTTCAATTTTCCTTAAGTGTACTTCAAGTGCGAAAATTCAAGGTGAGTGCGGCAAACAATCTCTAAGCATCTTACACACTCTCGCTTCATTTTGGGCCTGATAGGCTTTGTCAATCGATTCTCTGGCCGTCTTGACGGGGTTTAGGGTTTTCTTGTTACGTTGCCTTGCTCGTTTTTTGGTTTTTATGGCTCAGCAGGTTGCCTCTAGGTCTCTAGGTCTCATGACAGCCTACTCAAGCTGCTAAGCGGCTGCGCCTTACGATTTTTTCTATTCCATGCACGACAGAATCAAGTTCTGAGTGTCAGGGGGACTTGCGACAGTTTGCACTGCTGAGCTCTAGCCGGGTCAGGTCAAATTTCTAAAAAATTGAGACAAATTCACACTCGGCCCGACTGGTCCAAATTGCGACCGAATCACACTAGTCCGAGGGCCGAACTTTTCGCATGCCGAGGGCCGAGTCTTGTCATTCGAACAGGGTCACTCGGACGAGCCGAGGGCCAAATCGAGTTGGGCCAAGTTGGTCAATGGGGCCAAGTGCCGTCACTCGGGGACGGGTCAAGTGGACTTTGGGCCAAGGGCCAATTAGGGTTTCTGGGCGGAGTCAGCCAAATGGCAAGGACCAAGGGCCGATTCTAGGACTCGGCCCAAAAATGATTGCTCGCACGGGCCGAACACGATGCGATGAATGCAGTGCAACGACAATTTCGATCAAATCTCATGATTTAGACAATCACTCCAAGCACAAACTTCCAGATCCTAACTAGGGTGCCAAGGGAAGTAATTGGTGTACCTGAGGTGAGCGGTGTTGAGATATCGAGCTCCACTCGTGATATGCCAAGGTGACCGTTGTGCATTTATGTCACTGACTTGTCAGTTGCAGATGCGGTTGGTACACCGCCCATGAATAATAGCTACATGACAGCTATCCTTATCTACTCTAGTTCGTGGCTCAATTAGTATGCCACCTTAGTTAGTTGAGTTTGGTTTGAGACCCGTATATAGGGTTCTTCTATTTCTTTGTATCAGAGTTCTTTTGGCTTACACAACTAAGAAGAGGAAAACTGTTTTCAGCCTCCACCTTTGTGTGTATTCCCCCATTGTGCAAGCAAGAAAGCTACAAGTGAGACTCCTTCCTTCTCTCCCACAATCTTGACATGGTATTAGAGCCTTGTTCGTGGTAAGGAGCTCAAGAAAGCAAGCCAAGCTCGCGATGCTCTGGTAAGAGGAGCAATGTTGCTTTCATTTTCTGTTTTGGGAGCAGATCTCTGCAGGTAGCACAGTCGAAAATTGCAAGAGTGCATTGTCTCAGGTTGAGACGCCCTTCGCGGAAGTTTTCTGCACGCACTCGGGAAAAGGCCCAGTTTTATGCTATGCAGCCACTGTTCTACAGGTCGGTGAAAAGTAACTGTAGAAATTGCATCGTATGCCTGTGCGCAGAGACATTGGGAGTTACAGAATCATCCTTGTTGCCTGTTGATGCAAAATCGTCACTAGGAAGTGACTGTGTGGTTAAATACCACTTTCGTCAGTTTTGCTGATTTGCCCTTGTGAAGGTGAAGCTGTGTTCTCTGCAATGACAGAATTTTTTGCAGTATTCTGTAATGGCGTCTGATTCTCTTTCACAGATTGTAACTAAAAAGCTTAACAAGAACAACTTCCAAGCATGGAAGTTTAGAATGACGAATTTCCTTATGGGAAAAGGATATTGGGAATTTGTTGCAGGAAATGAAGAAGAACCAGTTCTTCCTGATGTTCCCAATCAACAGCAAATGCAAGCATTCAAAGCATGGCATGAGAGAGCCAGGAAAGTTATGTACTAGTTGTCTATCAGTATTTCAGACTCTATGATTGTGCATATTCAGGATGCAAGTACGCCAAAGGAGGCATGGGATACTTTATCAAAAATGTATAGCACAAATATGCAAGCCAGGAAAATACAGCTCAAGTAAGAGTTGCATAATGTGCAAAGAGAAAGTATGAGCATCAATGACTACCACATGAAGGTGAAGAAGATTGCAGATACACTTGCTTCCATTGGGTCGCCAGTGGAAGATGATGATTTAGTTTCTGTGACCTTGAATGGTCTAGGAAAGGATTATGCACAGTTTCGGACATCCATTTCAGTTTGTGAAAGATTTCTTGATTTTGAGGAGTTGATTGCTCTTCTAATTTCTGAGGAGCAGAGAAATGGTGGTGCGTCTTCTTCAGGAGGAACTTCAAAAGAAATTGTCTTCTACTCAAATGCTGGAAGAGGTAGAGGCAAAGGTAGAGGAGGCCGATTTGGAGGCCGTGGTAGAAATCAGAATATGCAGCAAACTCAAGAAAACTAGTCCTATGGAGGAGGACGTGGTAACTCTAGAGGCAGGGGGAGCTGAAGAGGTCATGGTGGATGGCAAAGTGGCCAAAATGCAAACAGCAATGTTGAATGCTACTACTGTGGTAAAATGGGTTATATGGCTAAAGACTGCTATAAAAAGCAGAATGACATCATGAATGGGAAATTGCAACAAGGGAATTATGCATCTTTTAGTAGACAGGGTGATGACAGAAATGAGCATTTGTTTATGGTGTAGCACATGAACAATTCTGTGACAAGTGCAGAAGAAAGCAACGATGTGTGGTATGTTAACTCAGGTGCATCAAACCACATGACAGGTCATGCAGAATGGATGGAGGATGCAAGGAAAATGGAAAAACCAGGATTTGTGGGGACTGGTGATGATACTGCACATCCTATTGTGCAGATTGGAAAAATTCCTTTGTCTATGCATGATGGGAAAAAGAAATACATGTCCGATGTATTTCATGTCCCGAATATCACCAAGAATCTAGTTTCCGTTGGTCAAATGGTTGAGCAGGGCTTGCAGGTCTGATTTAATCCTCATGGATGCTTTGTTGAGGATATGAAAAATAAAGGTCGCTTGATAGCAAAAGGAAAGAAGAAGGGCAGAATGTTTACATTGGATGCAGACATGCCTAAATTGAGTGCAGCAATGTTTGCACATGGGACCGATGTAGTTGCAGATATTGATATCTGGCATAAACGCATTGGTCATGTTAATGTACAGTGATTTAAATCAATGCAGGCCCAAAACATTGTTGCAGGATTGCCTAAATTCAAGGTTGCAGAAATGCATTAGGTATGTGAAGCCTGTCAGTTTGGAAAACAGGCAAGGAAACCATTTCCTAGACATGTTCAAGAGAGTAAGAAGCCATTGGAATTAATCCACTCTGATGTGTGGACTACTAAAGCTGCATCTCTTGGAGGCTATCATTATTTTGTCACTTTTATTGATGACTATAGCAAAAAAGTTTGGGTGTATTTTATGAAAAAGAAAAGTGAAGTTTTTGGGCATTTCAAAACTCTTAAAGCTATGGTTGAAAAAGAAACAGGCCTGCAAATAAAATGCCTAAGGTCAGATGTGTTCAGATTCAAAGAGGCAGATAGATGACAGACAGAGTGAAGCAACTAGCTTCCTCTCTCACACTCTATTATTTATACCACACTCAATAGTGAAGGATACAACCTACGGTCATAAGACCATTCACACCAAAGGCACCGACTTATTTAATGTATCTAACTACTATGGCTAGACTAGCTGTGTCCAGCTCATGTCGGTCAACACACACTAAATGAGCTTGATATTCTAACACTCCCCCTCAAGCTCAAGACAGCATATGTACTCCAAGTAGCTGTCTAAAACCACAGAACTTATCTTTACCCAGAGACTTGGTAAAGATATCTGCTACCTGCTCATCAGTCCTCACATGCATAAGATCAACCTTTCCTACAAGAACCATCTCACGAATAAAGTGGTAGTGTACCTCTATGTGTTTTGTCCTAGCATGGTAAACTGGATTCATGGCCAGGAGTACACTACTCAGATTATCACATAACAGTTTCACTGGAGCATCAACCTGAATATCCAAGTCAGCCATAAGCTTGAGCAGCCAAGCAATCTCACATGCTGCCAATGCAGCCCCCCTGTACTCTGCCTCAGTACTAGATAAAGCAACCGTAGGCTGCTTCTTGCTGCTCCAACTGATCATGCCGCTACCAAAGCCAAAGGCATAGCCACTCGTAGATCGTCTGTCAGTTGAGCATCCTGCCCAATCTGCATCTGTGTATCCAATCAGTATCAAGGGCTTATCTCTGACATAGAATAGCCCATAGTCTACAGTGGACTTAACATACCTCATGATGCGTCTAACTGCATCCAAGTGCGGCTTTCTCGGTTTTTTCATAAATTGGCTTATCAGCCCTACTGCATAGCTCAAGTCAGGCCTAGTGATGGTCAAGTAAATCAGACTGCCGACCATCTGCCTGTACATAGTCACATCTTCTACTTCAGCCCCAGTGTTCATGTCTAGCTTTACATTCTGGTCCAAAGGTGTATCCAGTGGTTTGCATTCAGCCATGCCATACTTCTTAAGCATTTCCATGGCATAGTGCTTCTGCATCAGCCATAAGCCATTTTCAGCTGGTACGACCTCAATACCCAAGAAATACTTCAGATCTCCCAGATCTTTCATGTCAAATTCAGATTTCAGCATCTTCATAGCATGCTGAATTCCCATGTCATCATTTCCAGTGATTATCAAGTCATCAACATATATGACCAGCACTACCAAGCCACTGTCAGTCTTCTTTGTAAACAGGCTGTGATCAGCCCTGCCAACAACAAATCCAAGACTCTGCAAGTAACTGCTGATCCTAGCATGCCAGGCTCTCGGAGCCTGCTTCAGCCCATACAGTGCCTTTTTCAACCTGCACACATAATGCTGAAAATCAGGGTGCTCATACCCTTCCGGCTGAACCATGTATACATCCTCTGTTAAATCACCATTGAGGAATGCATTCTTAACATCCATCTGCTGCAATTTCCAGCCTTTTGCAGCAGCCAAGGCAATAACAGTTCGTATGGTTGCCATTTTTGCAACCGGGCTGAATGTTTCATCATAATCCAAGCCATACTGCTGAGCATATCCTTTAGCGACCAGCCTTGCTTTGTACCTTTCTACAGTGCCATCAGACTTACATTTGATTTTATACACCCATTTGCAGCCAACAGGCTTTTTCCCTTCAAGCAGTGGTACCAAATCCCAAGTCTGATTTTCAGCCAAGGCTTTCATCTCTTCGTCCATAGCCATGCACCAGTTTTCATCCTTTGCAGCTTCAGCATAAGTACCTGGTTCTTTGATCTCCATCACTTTTGTCATGTATGCATAATGCTTTGCAGAATAACCAGAGTACGTCAACCTGTCAACAGGGTATCTGACCCTCTGCGATCGTCTAGGCTGTGGTGCACTACTCGATTCACCTCTCTCATGAGGCGGAATGTACCTGTTCTGCCTCGTGCCAGGCGTATAGACAGTCGGAATACCAAGTTCGCTGTCTAAAGTATCACTAGACTCATAGCCCGAAGTCATTCTGCCAGGTGTCATCATACCATCCTCACTAACTTTCTCTTTTCCTTTGCTGTCCAAGACATCATGTCTCCCCCTCACTGACATACCCGTGTCAGTGGACGGTGAGCTCCTCAATCTCCCTGTCCATGGGGATACTATCTGACTGATAGGGCCTGTCATAGCAATGCTCTGCTGCATATCAGCTGTAGAGACATGAGTGGAAGACAGATCGGATAGCACTGCAACTGGTGAGACATACCAAGAGCCCAACTCATCAAAGATGACATCCCTGCTTACCAAAGTCTCCTTGGTAGAGGGATCATAACATTTGTATGCCTTCTTCTCCTGCGAGTATCCAATGAACACACTCTTATGCGCTTTGGGATCCAGCTTTTTCCTCTTCTCATCTGGAATGTGCACATAAGCAAGACAGCCAAAGACCTTCATGTGTCTTACATCCGGCTTATAGCCATAGAGCCTCTCAAACGGTGTCATGTCATGAATGCCTGCAGTGGGAGTCCTGTTCAGAATATATGCAGCTATCACAACAGCCTCTGCCCAATAGTAAAGCGGCATATGCTTCTCATTCATCATGGCCCTGGCAGCTTCCATTAGAACCCTGTTCTTCCTTTCAGCTACTCCGTTTTGCTGCGGAGTGTAGCTGCAGGTTAGCTGCCTACGAATGCCATTTTCAGCCAAAAAATCAGCAAATTCATTGGAGACATACTCCCCACCGCTATCAGATCTCAAGCAAGAGATGTAACACTCAAATTCCTTCTCAACCTGTGCCTTAAATTTCTGAAAAACAGCAAAGACCTCATCTTTTGTTTTCAATATGTAAAGCCAGGTATATCGACTGTAGTCATCAATGAAGGATACATAGTATCTGGAACCCCCCATAGATGCATTATGAGCTGGTCCCCAAACATCAGAGTGCACTAACTGCAGTGGTCGTATACTCTGTCTTACATGCCTGACAAACGGCAATCGTGACTGCTTACCAAACTGGCAAGCCTCGCAGACATGACCAATATCTGAATATTGGAATCTAGGTAGCCCTGTTACCAGCTGCTTCTTCTGCATGGTCTGCAGCCTCTGCAAATTGACATGCCCCACTCTCTTGTGCCAAATCTCTAAGTCCCTGATAGTGCCAGAACCCTGAGCAAACATAGCGGAATTCAGCTCTGGCAGTGTAGCATCAAGAGTGAACATTCTTCCATTTCTGTGGCCTTTCGCGATCAACTTGCATCCATTGCCAAACTCTTCAATAAAGCAGCCATGCTTATTGAAGCGAACCTACAAGTTCTGCTCTGTCATTTGACCCACAGACAATAGGTTCTTCGTAATCGAAGGAACATGCAAAACATCATGAAGATTCTTCTTCCTGCCATCATGTACAACCAGAGGCACTTTGCCTTTATGCTCAATGCTATGCTGCGTGTCATCACCTGTGCATACATAGCCATGCTTTTCAGCCACCATATCCGTGAACCAATCACCATGAGGGGTCATGTGATTCGACGCCCCCGAGTCAATGTACCACACTACATCATCAGATGATTTTTGAGCAGCCTTATCTTTGACATATTGCATGGCAAACAGTCTATCACCAGAGTCATCTGCCTGACTGGACGTAGCATAATGTCCATGCTGCTTGCCCTTCTGATTTCCCTGCTTCTTCCAGCAATCCTTTGCAATATGCCCATACTTTCCGCAGTAGTGACAATCCTTGTCCTTATTTGGATTGTCTGACTGACGCTGCTGCTGCCATGAGCCTCTGCCACGGGAGTTCGATCTCCCCCTACCTCGAAAGCTGCCACTACCTCTTGCATTTGATGACTGCTGATTGCTATTACTATAGGATGCATTCTGCTGGCCTCCTCTGCCAGATCCATAGCCTCTACCACGGCTACCACGACCACGCTGATTCGAATAAAAAACTGCATCCTTATTCTTAGAGCTGCTTGACCCTGTAGCTAAGCCAAGCTTCACCTCTTCATGAATCAATAATGCAACCAGCTCATTAAAATCAGGCATCTCAGCCCGCACAGATACTGAAGTGTCAAAAGACTTATACTCCGGACCCAAGCCATTTAAGGTCACTGCAACCATATCCTCATCTTCTACCTGTGAGCCAACAGATGCGAGCTGATCTGCTAAGGTTTTAATCTCCGTGACATAGTCCTGTATGGATCTGTTCTTCCTCTCTATGTTGTTGAATTTTTGCTTCAGTTGTATCTTCCTGGCACTTGTAGTTGTGCCATAGTACCTGACCAATATGTTCCATGCATCTGCTAGGGATTTACAGTTCATGATCTGCATCACCATAGCATCCGATATACATAATGACAGCCAATGTAAAACTCTGCGAGCTCTTTCCGTCCAAGCTCGATGTGCTCATCTTTGATCAGCTGTAGGATTCCTATCTGGAACTTCAGGTTCAGCCTCAACACCTGTCACTAAGTCCCAGTATCCTTTGCCTATCAGAAAGTTCTCCATGCGGAACTTCCATATTGCATAGTTGTTGCTATCAAGCTTTTCTCCCACAATCTGGGTTACATTATCAGTTCTATCAGCATTTGCCATGTTGCAGACCTTGCCTGACTACCTGCAAACCAAGATTTTCTTAACAGTTCAACTTCAGCCCGGAACTGTTTATGACAGTTTTCTGCAATTAATTGCAGTAAAAAAAACCAGAGTATTTCAGCCCACTGACACCCCAAAACAACCCACAAACAAGTGGTCTCAACTGTAGATATAACTGTCAATACATAAGCTATGTGTTTGCTTCAGCTTAAGCTTATGTAACCTCACTGCCAGGGTACATACATGCAGTCTGAAAACTGTAAACTGTGAGTAACCAGCAGCAATTTCAAGTCCAAAACTGAGTGTGTCAACAAATTCAGTTTCAGGTTGCAGTCAACCAGAATTCAGCATACCAAGCTCCAAGCAGCTCCAAAATTGTAATTAGCCAGGACAGTGTAACTGCATTTACTTCAGCTTCAAAATTCAGTTTTCAATGATGCTCATTGCTTGCTTCAATTCTCCATGCATTAGCATGTATAGGCCAGTTCATATAGATGATGGAACCCCCAAGATGACCTGTATTGCTTCAGTAATGCACAGTACTTGTCATTGACTGTGTATGACAGTTTTCAGCATGTCATTGATTTTCAGATCTGAGTATTCTGTCATTGACTGTGTATGACAGTTTTCAGATTTTCAGTTCTGAGTATTCTGTCATTGACTGTGTATGACAGTTTTCAGATTTTCAGATCTGAAAATCTGAAAACTGTCATACACAGTCAATGACAGAATACTCAGAACTGAAAATCTGAAAACTGTCATACACAGTCAATGACCTGAAAATCTGAAAACTGTCATACACAGTCAATGACAGAATACTCAGAACTGAAAATCTGAAAACTGTCATACACAGTCAATGACAGAATACTCAGATCTGATGGAGGGGGAGAGTACCTCTCAAATGAGTTTGTAAGGTTCCTGCACGAGCATGGCATAAAGCAGCAATATTCATGCAGTCATACCCCACAACAAAATGGAATTGCAGAAAGGAAAAATAGGCATATTAGAAGGGTATCTCGTGCCATGCTCAACGAAAAAGACTTGCTAGATTTTTACTAGGCTGAAGCAATTGCTACAGCAGTCTATATAATGAATAGGACTCCCACTGCAGCAATACATGGGATGACGCTAGAGGAGAGGTATACTGGTAGGAAACCAGATATTTCTCATTTGAAGATTTTTGGCTGCATTGCCTATGTTCATGTGCCATATGAGTTGAGATCCAAGTTGGATCCAAAAGCTGAGAAGTGCATCTTTTTTGGTTACTCTTTGTAGCAAAAAGGGTATAGATGCTATAACCCTTCTACTCGTAAGTTTACAGTGAGGAGAGATGTTGTTTTTGTTGAGATGAGTAGCTGGTATAAACCAGTAAATGTGATTGATAATGTAGATGCACAAAATGGTAATGCTGCACAGAATTCACAGCAGCAGTCACAAGATATGAGTGGACCTGGAGCGTCCTCTAGTAGTGGTTCACATTCTTCGCCATGGACAGGCAGATTGAGATTAGGAGAATCTTCTCAAAGCAATGCAGATAGTGGTATGGAGGTATCACGAAAAGGAAAAGAGAAGGTAGATCAGCCCATGTTTGATGTGAATGCAGGTCACTCTTATGTGGATGGTGAATCCAGTGGCTCAGAACAGAGCATTGATGATGAGTTGGGTATCCCTTCTATTGTTACACCTGGAGTAAGGAAGACCAGGGATGTTTTGAGAGCACCTGGAAGTGAACCTACTTTGCACAGGTCTACGAGAGCTAGGTATCCTGTGAATAGGCTGAAATATGATGGATTTACAGCCATTCACTATGCATATATGGTCAAAGTGATACAGGAACCAGAACCCACTTCTTTTGAGCAAGCCATGGGAAAAGAAAAATGGGAGAAAGCCATGGATGAAGAAATGGATGCCTTGGAAGCAAATGCTACATGGAAATTGGTACCTTTGCCTAAAGGTAAGAATACAATTAGCTGTAAGTGGGTTTATAAGGTGAAGCACAATGCAGATGGTTCTGTAAACAGATACAAGGCAAGATTAGTAGTCAAGGGGTATGCACAAACATATGGCATTGATTATGAAGAAACATTCAGTTCGGTTGCAAGGATGGCAACCGTAAGAGCAGTCATTGCTATGGCTGCATCAAAGGAATGGTCTTTACATCAGATGGATGTAAAGAATGCCTTCTTGTATGGTGATTTGCAAGAAGAGGTCTATATGGAGCAGCCACCAAGTTATGTGCATGTTGTTCATCCTAAGTTTGTTTGCAGGTTGAAGAAAGCATTGTATGGCTTGAAGCAAGCACCTAGAGCATGGTGTGAAAAGATAGGACAATATCTTGTCACTATTGGCTTTCAGATTTCCAAGGCAGACTTCTCACTTTATGTGAGAAAAACAGAGAAAGGTATTATGCTACTTGTCATTTATGTTGATGATTTGATTATGACAGGTGACAGTGATGAAGATATCCTTCATGTGAAAATGCTATTGAAGCAGAAGTTTGAGATGAAGGATTTGGGAGAGCTGCGTTATTTCTTGAGCATTGAGGTGATTAGATCACCAAGTGGAATACAGCTCTTGCAGAGATAGTATGGATTGGACATGCTGTCCAAATATGGGATGATAGGCTATAAGCCTATTTCGGTTCCTTTGGAGTAGAATGTGAAGCTGAGCACAAATGTAGGTGAGCTTCTGGAAGATCCTACTATGTACAGACGCATAGTAGGAAGCTTGATTTATATGACTATTACCAGGCCAGATTTGAGCTATGCTGTTGGACTGGTAAGTCAGTTTATGCAAGCTCCAAGGACACCGCATTTGGATGTGGCTAGACGCATACTCAGGTATGTAAAGTCCACATTGCAGTATGGACTACTTTATGAGACTGGGGTTTAAATATAGTTGCATGGATACATTGATGCTAATTGGGCTGGTAGTATTTCTAATAGACGATCTACCAATGGATATGTGTTCTCTTTTGGGAGTGCTGCAATCACTTGGAGCAGCAAGAAACAGCCTACAGTTGCCTTGTCAAGCACAGAGGCTGAGTACAAGGGCGCAACAATGGCTGCATGTGAGGTAGCTTGGTTGCATAAGCTACTTTATGATATGCATCAGCCTACAGATGGGCCAATTGTCATTTATTGTGACAACATGAGTAGTATACACTTGGAAAATAACCCAGTCTATCATGCTAGAACAAAGCACATTGAGGTGCATTATCACTATGTGCGGGAGAGGGTTTTACTAGGTCTTATTGATCTAGTTTATGTCAGCACAGAGGATCAAGTAGCTGACATATTCACGAAGGCATTGGGCGTAGAGAAGCTGCGCAAGTTCAGAGACCTGCTTGGTGTGCAGGAATTGGGATTAAGCTCGAGGGGGAGTGTTGAGATATCGAGCTCCACTCGTGATATGCCAGGGTGACCGTTGTGCATTTATGTCACCGACTTGTCAATTGTTGCAGATGCGGTTGGTACACCGCCCATGAATAATAGCTACATGACAGCTATCCTTATCTACTCTAGTTCGTGGCTCAATTAGTATGCCATGTTAGTTAGTTGAGTTTGGTTTGAGACCCATATATAGGGTTCTTCTATTTCTTTGTATCAGAGTTCTTTTGGCTTACACAACTAAGAAGAGGAAAACTGTTTTCAGCCTCCACCTTTGTGTGTATTCCCCCATTGTGCAAGCAAGAAAGCTACAAGTGAGACTTCTTCCTTCTCTCCCACAATCTTGGCAAGTGGTAGGCTCTCCGATGATGAGATCGAATCGAATCTTTGCAGGCTCTCTCTCTCTCTCTCTCTCTCTCTCTCTCTACAATGGTTGCAAATGAGCTCTCCCTTGGCCTCTTGGCTCTTAAACCCCTTCTCGGGTAAGGTTTTGACACTCCCAATCACTCACTTGTTGACATTAAGCATCCCAATCAAGCTTTTTGCCATTTTTTGCATGATTTATGCCATGTTTTGCAATGGTAAATCCTACCCTTTCTCGATTTGATTTCCTAATCCTATTCTACACTAAATGCAACAAGAATCGGAAGCAACAAACTGAAATGATTTCTCCATGTTTTCCAATCATCAAACAAACAAACTTGTTAGAAAGCAGAGTTGCAACATTGGAATGTGTGCACAAGAGGGAGAAAGAGGCTCAAAGTACAAGAACAAATTCTTGTTTATTAAGTTGCTCAAGGTACAACTTGGGTACACTCTATCTCACACTTAATAGTGACCCACAGGTTGTTTATATAGCCTTTGCCAAGCTAGGGTTAGGGTTTCCCCTGTCGCTAAGGCTATTCACACCCATCTGCCCTCATACACCCTTGCTTATAGTGGGTTCCTATGCCTATCTTTTAACACCCCCCCCAATGCCAGGGTGGCATTGGATTACAAGGCATGTAAGATGTCCCCCCCCCTCCTTGGGATGCCTTTATAAATCAGGCTTACAAGAGTGTTTTAGATAGATGATCTAAAGAGTCAAAATAGTTGATCTTCAGATGGATTGGAGGCATTGTTGGCCACCAATTCTTTGGGTACATCAAGAGTGTTGGGGCATTTACTAGTGATATGCCATGTCTTCTTGCATTTGTTACATTTCATTTTCTCGGGATACTTCTTCCAACATTTGTTTACAAGGTGTCCTTTTTTCTTACAGAAAGAACATCTACTGAGAGCTGTATGTACCAATACTTGATCACGGGAAGTTGAAGATGCTTGACTGTTGCTGCTTTCTTTATGGTTCCTCTTTTCTTCATCCAAAAAGGATTGGATGGTACTTGCCAATGTAGGATCTGGAATGTTGGTGAGAGTGGTTACACGAGTAGGAAACACCTGTTTTACAGCTTTTAGGAGAATAGCAATAGCATCTTCTTCATGTATTGGAGCTTGTACAGGGGCAAGCTGTGCTATAAGTCCCTTCATGTGAGAGATGAATTTTCCCAAATCTTCTCCTAATCTATATTCCAAGCTAAAGAATTCAATTTTAAGGAAGATTTTAGTATTTTTACCAGTGGCTCCATAGAGCTTTTCAAGCTCATCATTTTTCTTTAGCAATGTTTAGTTAATCAACATGATGAATCAAGGACTCATCTAAGTGTAACATTATGATTGCTTGGGCACGTTGGTCATCCTCTACATCAACTAGATTTGCAGAGTTTACAACTCTAGTGCCTTGAATGAGAGGCCAATACCCTCTCTCCATCATTTTATACTTTATAAGTACCTGCCATGGGTGGAAATCTTTGCCATCAAACTTTCGAATTTGAGGACAGACATCAGCATATGTTGTGGCCATTGGGAGGGTCTTACCACTTGTTAGGACAAGGGCAATGTCTAGTCCCTTACAAATTTTCCCTTGAATGCAAAAGCAAATCAAATAGTTGAAATCAAAGTTGCAATCAGGAGAAAGGTTGAAAATCATACAGATGTAATATTTCAAGGTATGACTGTGGTGGTCCTTTCTTATGTGCAATCTTCTTTCGAGGTTTAATAGTCTTTTTAGGTTTTAATGAAGTAAACCTAGACTGGACTTCAGGCTCCTCCTTGTGGTATGGCTTAGTGGATGAAGCTTGTGTTAGACAAGGTTGGTCTATGATCTCAATGCTTGTTGCTGATGATTCCGAGGAGAGTACAATGACACTCATCCTTTTGATTTCATTGACTAGTGTACTTGAAACAAAGTCACTCAAGATATGCAATACACTTCTATTGTATGATGGTCTATGTGTTTATAATTGTACACATAGCCTTACAATTTTAAGCAAAGCACTTAGTTGTTTTCATTTCCTGATAAAAACATTCAGATTGTGTAGGTATTAGCAGCAATGATGATTTAAACAAAGTGCCTTAGTGCTTACAAGCACTCATCTATAGCTCATGTTGCTAGAGATGGTAAATGTCAGTCTTAATGAGCTTGATGTTGACTCTTCGAGTAGAAGAACTTCTGAAATGAGATTCCCAGATTAATAACACACTTTGGAAGAGTTGACTCAGTGATTAAAATCACTATTGATGACCAAACATTGAAAATTTTTGAAAAATGGATGAAGCTTGAAGCTCCTGGCTATGGCTGCCAGTGACTAACAGTTAGGGTTTGGCTTGTAGCAGCTAGCAGAGGTTGAATTTCTTAGAGCCCTATTAGGAGTAGATGGCCCACTAGGGGAGCTACAAAAGGCCTATGGTGACTGCCATCAATGCCTCTCCTACAGCCCGTGTTTCAGCACAAAGTGGTCGTCTGCCCAAAACTGCATCGTTCTGACTCAGAACGTAATGTCGTCCTTCTGCATGCCTTATTTCACGATCTATGGTGATAAACAACTGCACCCTGAGATGGGGAAGAGTTCCTTAGAAGAAACAAGGAGCTAATATGGCCTCCTTTTTCCTCCCCAAGTCCTCCATCAGAGGTGGGTCTGGTTTGGCTATGGAGGCAAGAGGTAAAAGATGAAGATGATGGACAATCATGTGCACTTAGTGAGGCTAAGGGTATAGGAAGCTGAGGGGATTAGAGGAGGCTCTGATACCATGTTAGAAAGTAGATTTGCAGCATTGGAATGTGTTCATAAGAGGGAGAAAGAGGCTCAAAGTACAAGAACAAATTCTTGTTTATTAAGTTGCTCAAGGTACAACTTGGATACACTCTATCTCACACTTGATAGTGACCCATAGGCTGTTTATATAGCCTCTACCAAGCTAGGGTTAGGGTTTCCCTTGCCCCTAAGGCTATTCACACCCATTTGCCCTCATACACCCTTGCTTACAATGGGTTCCTATGCCTATCTTTTAACAAAACTAACCCAAAATAGTTACTTGTTTCGAAGATCAAAACACCCAAACTTCTGACCTATCTCAAGCTCCGTTTCGGGGATAAATCACTTACTTCGATCCTCGATATGAGGTGCGCAAGTGCTCAAGCTTAAATCCGTTGGTCCTAGCAATGGAACCAAAAATGTAGAGGGAGCTCATGCTCAACCACCAAGACCCACAAACTGCTTATTGTTTCAAGAGTTTCAAGCGAGCTCTAATGGCTATCTGTCACCTAGCCAACGCGTTGTCGATCCTACGAGTGTAGTGAGCTTACCTTGATGCCGATATGAGTTGCCTCCTCTCTCACAAACACTAGTAGCTCCACGATCCTAGATGCTAGCTCAAGCATCCTCAAGCCTCCTCCATCTCCAAGCTCCATCCACCATGGCCGTGCGCGCAAGAAAAGAGAATAGCAGAGAAGAGAAGAAGAGAAGAGGAGATGGTGAAGAGCTTCACCCTCTTGATCCCTCACTCCCACACACTCACTCTCTCACACTCCCTCTCTCAAGAGCACACACAAGCAAGGAGAAGAGAAGAAGAGAGGAAGAAGAGAACTCTTGTTAGCCACACACCAAAGAATGAGCTTCCATTCACTTTTTGAACTTTATATACAAAACCCTAAATTCCCATGGGCGCCATCCCTTTTTACATGACCGACCATTGTGGCAAGGTCCCTTTTTCTAATTCCCTCTTCTTGCTTCATGGCCTCAACCTATACCCATCTATTCTTTTACAAATGGCACAGGAGGGAGCCTGGCGCTCTTTTACAAGAGTTTTTAGAGCTTTTTAAGGTACCTTTCATTTAAAATTGCGCTTTTTTTGCCCCATATTAGCTTTAGAGGCCGCATGCATGTCTTTGCTCTTTTTCTATCTTTTTTTCACTTTTTCCTTCATTTCTCTAACATCTCGACTTGGGGTTAACATGCTAATTTTGGTGTTGGTAGATTGTAGTTGTGAGCGGTAAATTTGAGTCCAATGATCGTGAGTTAAGATATTAAAATCATCTCCCTCATCAATCAATGCATCAAAGGTATGTGTTTGTTGGGCAATGACCATTATGTGTAGGTGCCTCTTCCTCCTCATCAATTTCTATTAATATGGCAACTCAGACCTTCACAAGGGGCTCTAGCATGGGAGGTTTGTGTAGTGGATGTGTGGAAGGTAGTACTTCTTTATGTGGCTATCCTTGAAGAAGCCTATGCCCTCTCCTTCTAGGGTCTCGAGCTCTACATTGCCAATTCAGCTGATAGTGCAGACTCAAAAAGGCCGTAATCCCCTAAACTTCATTTTTTGTTTATGGCCTTTTATTGAGTAAGCAGCACTAAGTCACCCTGCTTGAATTCTTGTTGCTTGACATCCTAGTGAAACCAACTCTTGGCGCATGGCCTTTCACAAATCAGTGCATGGGTGGCTAGAAGTCTAGTCTTTGATAAGTGTTCTAGCTCAATTAGGCACTGTGTCCTACCTCCTTTTTGACCCACCTCTCTTGGATGGCTACTCTCAGGCTCAAGACAAAGAACTCTATAGGTAGAATGGCTTCAATCCCATAGGTTGACTTGAAGGGATTCTGTCCTACCATTTTTTAATAGATTGTTTAATAATAGGCCCATAAATCTGCCATCAGTTTATTGTCCCATTCACGCTACGTGAGGCAGAGACTACTTTGGTCAGAATTTTCACCAAGATCTTATCAGTAGAATCAACATGGCCATTCACTTGAGGGTAGTAGGGTGAGGATTTTTTATGGATGATCAGAAAGGTCAATAGGAGGTGAGCAATCACTTCATTAATGAATTGTGTGCCTTGATCACTAACTAGTTCAACAGGGTAGCCAAATCATGAGATCATCTATCCCAAAGGAACTTAGCAATGATTCTAGTATCATTTTTCCTGGTGGCTCGTGCTTCTACCCACTTTGTGAGATAGTCTATAGCAACAAGGATGTACTTGGCATGTGAGTACTGTGTCGCAAGACTAATTGGCCCAATGAAGTCAATTTCCCATTTCTTGAATGGTTGTCTTGCAATGATTGGACTTAGCTCCCATTTTGTCCTTGCCAGTGGGTACCTTGGTCCGTTAGCACTCATCACTGTGCTTTACAAATTCTACTACATCTCAAAAAAGAGTAGGCCACCATAGTTGAGAGTGTAGCGCCTTATGGGCCATTGTGTCTCCACTGAAGTGCCCTCCTATGCAATTCTACATAGTGCTTTTTGCAAGTACGTTATGCATCTCATGTTGGCACATGCATCTATGTAGCAAGCCATCTTGTCCTAACCTATAGAGCTGTTCTACTATCAATTGATATGGTTGTATTTTAAGGATGATTCACCTAAGTTGTTAGGCCTTCTTGATGGGTCTTTTAGGTAGTCTATACTCAAGCTTTTGGACTATGTCATCTACCCACTATGGCATTAAGTTGGCTCTAAACAAGTCCCTTTCGCTAGATAGGTTAAACACATGCATGTCAAGTAAGTCATCTATGATGCCTTGTCCAATGGCTTTTTCTATGGGTATGTGAGACATATGGTTGGCCATGTAGTGTTGCTTCCCTTTGCATATAACCATAGAGAAGTTGAACTGTAGAAGCTGAAGTAACTGCCAAGCAATGTGTCCCATAGCATAGGGTTTGTTAAATAAGATAAAGCAAGGCTTGATGGTCAACATAGAAGATGAAAGCTAATGCCAAAATTTTCTTATAGCAAGCACCATGTCTAACCCTTCCCTCTCTATGTTGGAGTAGTTAATTTCAACATCCATGAGTTGTTTGCTAGCAAAGCTCATTGGATAGTCTAAATTGTGTTCACTAGGCTGGCACAACATAGCTCCCATGGCATACTTCAAGGCATCAATGTGAATGTGGAAGGTTATGGTCTAGTTAGGGGCTCTTAGGGTTGGTGCTATGGTTAGAGCCTTCTTCAAATATTCATATGCATTCCTCGATCCATTCAAATATCACCAACAATTTGATGAGGTCTAGCAATTAATGCATAGCTCAACACAAATCATTGATAGTACCCTGTATGGCCTAGGAAGCACTGAACTCCCTTGTAATCGATTGGTGGTGGAAGATCGATCATAACCCTAACTTTTGAGATGTTAGTAGCAATGCCATTCTTTGATACCACGTGCCCTAGGATGCATCCATGCTTTAGCCAGAATTGGAACTTCAAAGGGTTCAATGAGAGATGATACATTCTACATCTTTCAAAGACTACTCGGAGCTTGTCTAGGTTTTCCTTCCAATTAGAGTAAACACATAAATCATCAATGAATACCGCTAACTTTTGCCTAATCATGTCTTTGAAAATGACACACATGAGCCGTTGGAATGTGGCTGGTGCGTTCGTCAACCCAAAGGGCATGAGCATGTAGGCAAAGATGTCCCACTCGGTGTAGCGAATGAGATCTTATGCCTATCATCAGGATGCCCTTGCACCTAATTGTATTAGGAGAAGCCATCAAAGAAACTATAGGCCTCTTTACCAACTACCCTCTTGAGCATATGCTCAGTGTACAACAGCGGATAATTGTCTCTCTTCATGGCAGTAGCATTGACTTTCTTGTAATTGACTTATTGATTTCCTCTTTGATGGTGTGAGCATGTTTGGGATTCATCACATACGATCACTACTTGACCAACGTTGCATCAGGTGTCATCGGGATGTTATGAGTCACTATACTCAGATCTACCCCTTTCAACTTTCATCAATGGACTGAGCAAACACATCTATGTACTCTTTCAAGAGAGAAATAAGAGTTGCCTTGTCATCCTTGATCAAGTTGTTGGCCATGAAAGCAGGTGGGTGTGTCTCCCCTACCTTAGATAGATTGACATCCTTGACTTTGGTGGGTCCTTCTATAGGCTCCCTCACTTGCCCTTATCTTTTGGCTCCTAGCAAGACTACTATCCTATTTCCTTTCTTAAATCTCAAGAATCATTTAGTCTTGTGGTTTCTTTTACTTTCTTAGCTTGCAGATCCCTAAGTTGTTTCCTCCTTTCCTCCTTCAACCTTTGGCGCCTTAGGTGGTCTCGTATGTCTCCTTTGGTGCATTTGGTGTTAGGTGGTCAGGGTATCTTAGGATCATTGTCTGAGCTTACTTCCAACTCAGAATCAAACTCTGTGTCTTTGCTAGAAGAGGAAGTTTCTCCTGGATGTCGTAGCTCTAATGGTGATTCTGTTTTAAGTACTAGTGTAGCACTTGGTTGGGCAAGACCTGCTCATTCATAATCAATCACTCCTATGTGCTCCAACCAAGTGCAATCCCAATCCATTCACATGACTTCTTTCTTGACTTTGAAGATGTCTTTCTTCTACATTTTGGATTCTACTCGTATTTGTTCAATCATATGCCCCTTAGTGTTGTACTCTATCATGTTGATCTCTTCTTTGCTCTCATCACTGGAGGAATAGTAGTCTTTGTACTAATCCTCTAAACTGTCCTCATCTAGATTCTCGTCATCTCCTAAGTCTTGATACTACATTTCCTTGTCATCATGACTAAGGCCCAGTTGTACATCAAGGTTAGATTGTGCACCTTGGTCCATCGCCACTTGGATCAATCAAAGAGATCCTTGAGTGGTTTAAGATTTGCGGTTTAAGATTTACCAGCTAACTTTCTTGTCAGGTGCTCTAAGATCTCATGGAGGTCTCGTTTGTTGTTTGAGGTCACCCATGCGAGCTTCTAGCCATCATGCAGATTCGTACTAAGGGTGTGTCTCTAGGCTCACCGACTACCTTAGCAACTTGCTCTCGTATTCCTCGTTATTTGAGAATGGCAGATCAATTGTGGTTTGCACATGCATCCAATCTCGCTCATCCTCAAGGCAAGGGATATACTTGGTCAATGGCTTGCAAGATTTTATAATCTGAGTGTATCCCTTCAGCATAGCTGAGATGGTGCCTAGGTCAATTGGTGTAGTCTTTTAAGTATCCATTTTATTGTCTCTCATCTACCTTTATTTTTACAGCTTCCATGGCTTCTCTCTTCTCTCATACCTTTCTAGTCTTTCTCTCTTCTCATGACTCATTCTCTCTTCTCTTTTCTCTCTCTCTTTTGCACTCCTTTCTCTCACCTCTTAGTCCTCTTCATGACATTGGCATATGATCATATATTATAATTTGTCACTGAGGAATAGGATATCAAGGCAAAAGGCAAGATAATTTGTAACATAGATTGGGACTCTATGTATATACATGGTTGCTACTCAAAATTTCATCCTTAGATTTTATTAGTATAGCTGGCATTATGTTGGTGGCAAGTAGTTGATTTGGACCATAATCTTGATTATTTTAGCAAAGATTGTATAATGGATCTTGATGTTTAGTTCAATGAGGAAATTATTATGATCCTAAAGGTTAGATCATAATGTATTCTATATCAAGTAAGGATAAAGTTATAGAATGAAGAAATTAAATTGTCATGTTTATTTGTATTCCAACTTAAGAACAAATGGGTAAGTTTCTACATCAAATTATATATGTTGGATGTATCTTTGATTCCACTACTTGAATGACAAACATTTGTGCCAAATTTTTTGTAGATATCAAATAGGAAAGAGAAAAATATACAATACAAAGATATTGAAGAATACCTCTTTACTATCATTATAAATTAAATATGGATATTGTACCACATTTCTATTTGCTTTCTTCATGATTTAAACACACGAGGTCTTACAAGACAATATAGAAAAGCTATTTCAATTTTTGAGAACTTTTCTTAGGAGGAGAGACATCCTTAATAGAAGTTCTTTGTCTTTCTTTGCTACTTTGGTTGCCTTAGGTGTTGAGAACATACTTTCACTTGCTACAATTGTGGGTATCTCTTCTTTCTTGTCTAGTTTCACACTCTTTATGGCATGCTTGTCTCCTCGGTCTTCTTGTACATAATCAATAATTATGTCCTTCAATCCATTTTTGTTACAACTCCAACTAGTATGAGAGGGGCGAAAGTGTGCAACAAGTGTCATCAACAACAAAAATCTTCATGGTCTCCATTTTGGACAAGATTCAATGTACTTGAAGAGGTCAAAAAACTCTTGGGATGAGCTTGTAAGGCTCAAATTTTCTCCTTTTCTAAATTTGAGGTTGTTTTGGGCTCTATTTTTTACCTATAAGTTTTGCATTAGTTGTTTCTTTTTTTTAATTACAAATTTACATAGGTAGTTTCATATTGTTTTACAATTTTACATAGGTTGTTCAAAACTTGCAAAATAGGTCAAGGCTTACAATGTGCACAGACAGTATATATAGGTTATCAAGCATCAGTAACCAATGATGATAGGCTATTAGAATCGAGGATTTTTAGGTTGCAAGTTGTTTGATACGTATTTTAGATTATAAAATTCACACCTTTGGAAATACTATCGTAGCAAGCATTACTCAACTTGAGACTTTGATGTATACACTACAAGAAAAGGGGATCTTAGTGGCATAGTCTAAAAAAATGTCAAGTGCCCCTATGCAACACTTGTAAATACATGGCATATGCAACATTGTTTGCATCTCTTAAACAGCATATTTAAAGTATCGCTTATGCAATGAAATCTATGACGAGTTTGTGATGTCATCAAACTAAATTTGGATGCATAAATGATGCCCTCAAAATTGTGTCACATAAGCAATGCCTCTAATTAGAATTTTTCACAAAAGCTTCTCTCAGTTTCACTTTTTGTCTCCTTTTGGTTCTCTCTCTCTCTCTCTCTCTCTCTCTCTCTCTCTCTCTCTCTCTCTCTCTCTCTCTCTCTCTCTCTCTCTCTCTCTCTCTCTCTCTCTCTCTCTCTCTCTCTCTCTCTCTCTCTCTCTCTCTAATAGATAGCAAACATAATCACAACAAGCAACAAGGATCATTGTTTTCATAAAGATGGGAGCTTGATGCATGGAGAAGTAATTAGTAGATGGTTGCCTTATGATGAGAATCTTCGTATTAGAGGATTGATTGAGGAATATCATGGTGCATGTTGTTGATTAATTATCAAGTGATGTAGCACAAAAGTTCGTAATTTTATTGATTGAACTCTAAGATTGCACATGCAATTAGTCATGTGATCAATGTCCATGCATTTGGAGGTCCAATTTGCAAGTTAGTATGTGCCTTCAATGAGGTCTATGTAGAAATTTGTTTAATGGATTTTCCATAGGAATGGGATATGTATTATGGCATTTACTTAATTTGGATATTTTTTGAATGGAATGATGTGATTTGAATGTAACTTTGGAATGATTTGATTTTTGGTTATCTTTCATGCTTGAAATGATGTGGTCTTTTGTCATCTTTCATGTTAAAGGTAGTGATTTTACTTTTTCTAACATGATTTTCTAACCTTGCAAGTTTTATGGTATCACCAAAAGAGATCTTTATAAAATATGTCTTAGTTTTATATTCCAATTTTTCATGTTAAAGGTATGATATTCTTAAATACTTTATACATACTTTCAAATACTATGATAATATGCCGTTGGTGAAGGTACCTAATCCTACAATCTTTCTAGAAACAAACCCAACATCCATCCTTGCTATATATAAAATGTGCCACTTGAGTTTTACATTATAGATAACTCATTTTTCTTCTTTGAGACATGGCAACATTAGTGCTTTGAGCTTTAATGCAAAGCACTAAGATGACACTAGTGATGGTAGAACACTAGCATGAAGTGTCAAGAGAAATGTGTTAACCAATAGTAATATTGGTGCTTCAAATTTTGGCACAAATTGCCAACCTTAAGTTGGCACATAGCACCAGGAGGAAACTAGGCACAAAGCACCTAATATCGATGAAGAAGCTTCAAAAGTACATGAACTGTTCTAATAACTATTGATGGTCCTTAAATGATGTGATGGGGTATGATTTGAGTCGCTTTTGCTTAGGTATCTTCCCTACTACTTCTTCCACTCTCTAATTTCCATTTACTCTCATCCTCTCCCTTCTCACTTCACTTCCCCTCCTTCCTTTCTACTTAAAACAAGCAAAAAGAGGGAGGGTTCACAAATTTTGAATCGAAATTTCCAATTTAAGAAAAATCATCCCCTTCTTAACCTTTGTGCACCTTGGTAATGATGAAGAAAACAACATACTAAGTTGTCATGTAAATATAATCACTTTACCAACATTGTGAAGGAGGAGTACATCGTAAACAAATGGATATGGTGTTTGCTAGGTTTCCTCCCCGGGAGTCCACCTATAAGAAATCATGTATATAATGTGTGTTCAAAGGATATTAAGAAATACCCTTTCTTTACATGTTATAAGGCCTTAAAATGACCCCTTTTACTTTATTGAACTTACAACTTTTTAAAAAATTGTAATTTAAAAACCCATTTTACAAATATAATCATCTAAGTTTTACTAAATATAACACCCTTTCTTTTGAACTCACATGGACCTATCTTAGATATTCTATAAGGTGGACTCCCCGAGGGTTTCCTTAATAGATATTTATTCCAATGGGCTTAAAGATGCACAACATAGATAACCTTTATACTAATATGTGGGTGTCCTAGCTATACAATAATTATTTAGAGCTAGAAAATCTAGAAGCTTTTGAAAATAAAGATAACTTGAATAGAGCACTTTTAAAAATGATTTAATTACAAAGTAAATGAAATATTAATTACATTTAATCAATAATTTTATCATGATTCAATAAACTAGGGTTGATGATCCTAAGGCTCGAACTAAATATGTACCATCCTCTACCATGTATTTGCTCTTATCCTCATTCCCTTCCAAATATTAATCAAATAAATAATAAATATTTTAAGAATAGAATATATGATAGCTATAACAAACTCTACCTATTTGGCATCATTTGAAAAATCATGCAAACCTCCAATATTGTAAATGTTAAAATTTTGAAACATGTGCTTTATGTGTATCACCATCCTTGCATCCATAGCTTTGCACTCTTTCCTTCTATAAATGAGACTTTTTGATATTAAGAAAAGTGCATATGGGGTTATGAATCTTTGGTTGTCAAGGGTTGCAACTTGTTTATGACCACCTTTTGATTTGCTTTTGCATATGCAAAAATTATTTATGAAGACTAAAGTCTTCTTTCTTTGCCTCTCTCACAAACATGAACCCATCCCACAATTTTCTTATTTTATCAAGAGCATGCTTTTCTATTGCACTGGATCCACACATCTTTCAATTTGTTGATTCTCTATTTTGCTATTGAGTGCATGATCTACAAGCACAACAATCTACCATATTGTTTCTTTTACATGCCATATAGATTTTGCATATTATCTTTTAAATTAGCTTTTTGTGTGGAGGTGACTCGATCTTCTTTAAGTCCAAAGTTATATCTCTAAAGAGGTGAATTGGAAGTTTTGTTATTAGGTTTAAATACTAAGGCATTTAGAATCCTTTCTTTTGCACTTGCCATCATTTGAGATTCATTTAACTTTATAATCACTCCTCAAGCTCACATTCCTCTTCTCTCACAATGTTGTGGCACATCATGGCTTCTCAAGTCCATAGGTGTAGATACAAAATGTATCTAAAACATAAATAGGAAAAGATTTCATAGCATATTGGATAACCTCAATGGCAAAACAAGTAAGAAATCAAGAAATTTTCAAGGGTATCAAGGATTCATTTTTCTATTAAATAAGCTCATTCCTAACTTTTTTTAGAGATAGAGATAGTTAATTTGACAACCGTTTTTGGAGGCTATTATTTAAATATGACTCTTACTATGAGTAAACCAATTTTGGAGATAGAATTGGGTGGGGAGAGGGAGAAGGGGATAGAGAGGGAGAGGGAGTTGGATGTGGAGAGGGGGGGATGTATGTGGATGTGGAGGTGGAGACAGAGGTGGTTTGGGAGAGAGAGAGAGAGAGAGAGAGAGAGAGAGAGAGAGAGAGAGAGAGAGAGAGAGAGAGAGAGAGAGAGAGAGAGAGAGAGAGAGAGAGAGAGAGAGAGAGAGAGAGAGAGAGGGGGGGAGGGAGGGAGGGAGGAGGGAGGAGACAGAGAGGATGGTGGAGGTGGAGGTTTGGAGATTGCCAAAAGCCTATCAGCTCTTTGGGAAGGAGGGATGGAGGTGGAAGTGGAGGTTTGGAAACTAACAAAAGCCTATCAATTTTGGGGAAAAGGGGGATAAATAGTCAAGAAAAAATTTACATGATGGAGTGCTTCAAGATGCCAACCAAAGGCCTGCATGTACTCCCCTAATATTGTGAGCTTGCATCATTCCCTACCCCAATTTTTCCAATCAATGTGAGTTTCTTCTATGGGTTTCACTCTACTTCCATCATGATGTTATAAGATCCGAGATACATGCTCAACCTTATTTTATACTTAGAAGATATATGGTGAATATTATGCTGGTGTAGACAGAGAACAGATGAGATAAAAGAAAGATGTAGAGAGAAAGAGAGAGCGATAGAGAGATTGATAACACACTAGGGACTAGAAGGTGGGCCAGTCCCCCCCTTGTGGAGCTATATTATTGACAAGGAGCAAGCTCCTCTGTTACACATAAACAGATTCTTAACTTGTAGATCTTGGGAACAAGATCACGGTTCCTTGCATGGTGTACAACCAGCTAACACTTGCATAACTTGAAAGTTGGTATCTTTTGATCCTTCTTGAGTCTCTCCTTCTCTTCTACACAATGTGTAGGGATTTCCTCTTGGAGCTTGATTTTAGCATAGCTTCCACAGCACTTGCACAACTCGAGGGTTGGCGAGCTTGAATTGACACAGATCCTTGCACGGTATACAACCGGCGAGCACTTGCACAGCTCGAAAGTTGGCTCCTTTGATCTTCTTGATTTCTCTTCTTCTCTTCTACACAATATGTGTAGGGTTCTCTTCTTGGTGCTTGATTTCAGCAAAGCTTCCACAGAACTTTGTGAGACTCGAACCGCCTTCTCTCCTCCTCTTGTACGCATGCAAAGTGATGCTTCCTTCACCTCCTCCACACCCAAGGAGAGCCTCCCTTTTATAGGCTCCAAGAGCTTCTCTTCTTGGAGAGAGACTCGAGTGCCAAGCTTGGAAAGGTTGATCTTTATGTAAGATGTGGTTGTTCTAGGACCTACTCTGCAGCACCAATTTTGGAATATCTCTCTATGCGTTTCTCGGATGGAAAAACGTCCAACACAAAAGTTGTAGATCTCGCCATTTCTAATAACCTGCGTGGGCCATTTTTTGAGATCGGATTTCTATTTTGAGATATTTTAAAATAAGATTCGCCATGTCTATTTTAAGAAAAGCAACTTTTTAAACTCTATTCTTAACGTATGGTCCATGCAACCACCTTAAGCCATAGATAAGGAGAGTTCATTAGATTGCCTCGGGCCTCAACCTTAAGATTGACTTCCACACAAAAGCTTGTGTCATCTTAGACCTTGGAAAGAGAAAATCACCTCTCTCCTCACTTTCAGAGGATCACGTCTCTCTTCTTTCTTAGTGAGAGAATCACCTCTCTCGTTTTTCTTAATGAAAGAAAAGACCTTAATCCTTGACTTGTAAGGGAGAGGATGATCCCAAATGAATGCAATGCTCATTACACACAAGTAAACGTTCCCAAGCATCCCCAGATGCACACATAAATACATATATACACAATGCTAATGTAGTTCCTCCTCTTAGAACTCAATGCATCTTCATTTATGTGTAACTCATTGGTTCTTGTGTACACTCTTACACTTGGCAGACACTTCCTTCCCCCTTCATAACTTGTAGTGCCTATACCAAATATCCCCGTCACAGTGCTCTGATCACCCCATTAAGTGATGCACTAGGAATACTAGTCTCTAAATGGTCTCATGGCCATGCTAGATCATCATCAACACTTAAAGAAAAGTGAGTCATTCATTTATTGACATAAATTTACTAAATAGAGAATGCGTAATAAGCAATAAATTTAGTAACACATGCTTTTGGGACACTATGCATATATGTGGCTAAAATAGGAGATAGAGCCCAAAATGATTACTTTATACAAAAGTACAAGAGAGGAGCTACTAAAGGAAAAATGGAAGGGGGGATGCAACTATCATCGGGCAGTGTGATCTCCTAATGGTAGATTATTTTAGCTTTATACATATCCTTGGGTTATGATGTTTGTGGTGGTGGCTAGGGTAACACATACAATTGGCTACATGATGGTGCACTTATTGGGAGGCAAGCTAGGCAATAGAACTATTGACTTGGTTATAACATTTTTTAACCAATTCAACTTGGCCTAATCCATTTGTTGCATTATGCCTCCTTTGACTTTTTATCAAATGTTCATAGAGATTTGAGGGAGAGACTTAAAGCACTCCATGTATCTTCCCTCTCACTTGACTAGTTGGTCAAACCGAATTTAGCGTGTTCTAATCCATTTGTTGCAATAGTGTTGCCTATATATAGCCATGGGTCTCCTCTCACTTGCTATCATTTGTTCATAGAGATTTGAGGGAGAGATTCACAGTATGCCATTAGTCATATGAGAGGTACGTGCCCGTCGATATTGTACTTTATTCTCATGCTTATGTGATGGACTCGGTTGTCTATTCTTGATCATCTATTCTCTTATTTGTGCATTCATTATCTATTTATGTTTTATGCTTCCACTTCCATTGCACACTCACATGGTATCAAATGTCTATTCTTTGCTATATCCTAGTGTTTTGTGTGTACTTGGCTACTTGGCTTACATTACTATAGAACAAACCATGTGAGTGTCTACATGGCTACTTGGATTTTCCATGTGGTTTGTTGTATAATAATGGCTTACATTTGTCATCAGGTCCTACTCCTATATGGTCATGCCTTTCATTTAATGGCTACTTGGTTCTTTTCCCTATTGTATTCACTATTGGGTTGCCATGTTTATGTTTTTATCTAACAATGTTTTCTCCTTACACTCTTCCACACCTACAATTTTGACCTTCATAGAAGGTTCCTCTATGGGAGTTAATGTTCCTCCATTAAATTAAGTCTATTGTCGCATCCTTGCTCTAGGTATCTCTCTATTTTCTCATTTTGATGTTAAACTTTTTTCTTATGGTAGCCTTATGTACTTACAAAGAGGATAAGATCCAAAGTTTTGACCATCATACTTTGAGTTTGTTATTATGAAAGCTTGGCATATGTGCAGAAAACAATATGGTATGTTCTCATTAGTTATATGGGAGATTCTCATCTCATGCAAGAAGTGGCTATTTGATAGCACTTACAGTTGGGAGAGAAGGGAGACAAGAAGAAGAAGGGAAAGCATTGCTTTTGTGGCTCGAAGGGGCATCTCCAAAAGGATTATATAAAACTAGTGGCTTCCAAAGAAGGAGGGAAAGGGAAAGAAAGGCATCACTTCTTCATCATTCTCCAACTTTGACTTTGATTTTGATTTGGAAGCTAAGGCTATTTTTGACCGCTAAATTTTTTTTCTAGCCCTAGTATTTTTACACTCCTCGCATGTTGCTACACAAAGAGAGATAGTAAGGGAGTGGTAGATGGGCGTCCATCCCTTACCATCACCCTTGCTCCATCCTTCCTCCCCAACCCCCCACCCAGTCCCCTTGTCACCTTCCCTCCCTCCCCTTGTAGTTGTCCCACCCCACTCCATTTCATCACTATTGTGTTGCTACCACCCTCAGTCCCTCCTCCCTCCCCTTTTCACCCTCCCTCACAATCCCACCACCACCCACCCACCCTCCCCTTCTCATACTCCTTCCACTTGCCACCATCATCCCTTGATCCCCTCCCTTGCCAACACCCTCTCCCTTCGCTTTCCTTATCACCCTTCCTCCCCTTTCCATTGTCTCTCCCTCCTACCTCCCCTTGCCATTGCCATGAGCCTCTCCTCTTGTCATCCCCCCTTCCCTTGTCACCTCCCCATGCCACCATTGTCCCTTGCTATCTACAAACCCTAAACCCTCCTCCCTCCCCTTGCCAACCTTCCTCTTGCAAAACACACGCACACACTCCACACATAAAACACACACTCCCTCATATGAAGCTCCCTCTCCCTCTCCCTCTCTCTCTCTCTCTCTCTCTCTCTCTCTCTCTCTCTCTCTCTCTCTCTCTCTCTCTCTCTCTCTCTCTCTCTCTCTCTCTCTCTCTCTCTCTCTCTCTCTCTCTCTCTCTCTCTCTCTCTCTCTCTCTCTCTCTCTCTCTCTCTCTCTCTCTCTCTCTCTCTCTCTCTCTCTCTCTCTCTCTCTCTCTCAATAATATAAGGATCTCGTGCCTTTTCTCTTTCATATAGTGGAATAACATGACCAAGAACCCTCAAAATAAGAAAAATCTCAATATTTTAAAATCCACCCAGTAAATTACATCACAAAGTAGTGCATTATATGAGGCTTGAATATCACCTATGAATTAGTTCAAGAAGTGTGTTTCTTCTTTCTATGCCCAAAAGAGGGTTGTCTTTTAGAATCTTATCGATTGCACCAACTATTCTTATTGTAGCTTTCACCATACATTACAAAGTACAAGTTAGCACCAAAGATAATTTGCTATAACTTGATTAATGTTTGGATGTGAAGGCATTTCACTTGATACTTTGCACGATCTCATTCCAAGCGAGGGGGTCAAAATCCTTGTGGAATGTTACAATCAAACCTTACGGAAGTAGACTGTTATGGTATACCAAGGAGGCTCCCACTTATTAGAGAAATGTGGATCACCAAAAGCAAATGAAGCTATTGTATACATAGAGAACTCAATAAAAGAACAAGAACACATGAACTCAGGAAAGAGAATCCATGTACCAAAGCACAAGAGCACATACAAACACACAAGCTATGGCAAACAAGCAAAGCGCCTCCAATCTCCCTCTCTCCAATAGGATGCCATATGCATGTAGTAGATCATGGTAGGGAGGAGAGATGGCCTATAAATAGGTAGAAAATGAGGAAAATAATGATCAATTAGACCATCAATAAATGCTATCATAAATGTTGGTCAACCTATTTGAAAAGCATCACCCACTCAAAAGATATGCACTCAAAAAATGATCAAACCAACTAGCCATGAATCCCACCAAAAATGCTAGTTAACTTAGTTGTTAGGACCTAAAACAGGCAACTAACATTCGCTCTAAGGCTCTAACCAAGCCTTTAGGCTCAACCAAAACACTCCAGGGCCTTGCAGCCAAGAAGCATCCGGAGGCTACACACTGATCTAACTAAATAAGCATTTGTATGGCTCGTAGTCCAACTGTGGGAGCCCATCGACTAACCCTTCCCAAACTCCTCACAGGGAGTCCCTATATATATTGGTGTTATACACCTCGTAAAACAGACACAAGGAGCACCCCTTAGCTAATTGCCATGGCCCCACTATGGCTCTCCTACACCTTGAGGATTGACCTCGAGATGCATCATGAACACATAAAGCACATACGATACATACTCCTCTCTTTAATCAATCATTCTAGGAGATAAAATATAATCATCTACTGAACACCTCCCCAAAGAAATTGATCATAGTCCTATGGCTTGGGATACCTCACTCTCAACGTGGGTCAATGTTTATGAAGACAATTTCCATGCATTCAAGGTGATACCATGTGTTGAATGCAATGCAATTGTGAATGATTCATAGTGCTTAAGCATTTTAATTCTTTTAAAACAACATTGTGACTATGCAAAACCATTTCTTTTCATGCTTCAATTCTAAGCATAATCGCTACATTGCATAGGGTCAGCACTGAGCATGCTTGTGCTACTAAACCCTTTAATTCTCAAAACACGTGCATCCTATATGCAACATGCATCAAAAAATCTGACTCAACATGTAATCAACACTTACTACCCTGTCCTCTCCCTTAGAGAGCGTTTTGATGTATTTTTCTTCATAAAGAGTAATAAATACTCACTTTGACATAAAGATAGGGCTAACTTGAGGCTAAACCTCATACTTTAACCATACCATACATCCATGAATACGTATATTTTTTTTTAATTTTTCAAATATAATTTTTTCTACTTTTTTTATTTTTCTATTGATTTATTAATAAATACTAATATTTATTGATTTTATTATGTGACTTGATTAAGCTTGCTAGGAATTATATTTATCCTTCATTTCATCCCATGCAAACACCATTAACACATCAAAAACCCCAAAATCCATTATTTGCCTTAAAACCACAATTTTACGAGTTTTATGTGTTTGTAGAAGAATTGTTAAACGACTGATTATTGCTGATTTTCTTAATGTTACTCATAAATTAGATCATTGACTATTAAGAACAATCATTTTCAACCGTTTGCAATTAAGTTTTTTCATAAAACGATAAAATTTATCACTTACTCATAAAATCATGCTTTATCTCACACGTGTCTCATATTTGGAAAGCTGTTGATGATGCTCATTAACAACCGCTAATGCTCCTCCAAACATCAATCTACGCTCCATCATGTCTCAACATCATCTCCCAATCAAAATCTCTCAAATCAGCCCACCCCCTTCTCCCATAGATTAATACATAAAAACATGCATTAAGAGGAGTGAGAGGGAGGAAAGAGAAAGACTGATTTCTAGAATTTCCATTCAAGCAACCATTTCACGCACGGAAGGTGGTAATGGAGGGTGAAAAATCAGATATTACATTGCAATGATTGGTTTGGTGGCTTGCGGTAATGTACCCGCCTTTGATTACGTGACGAGTAACGTTTTAGTAATCCCCTAGAGTTTACCTTCCAGCTGTCGCCATCTGTACTCTAACTAGAATGATCGGATTTTGTCTGGTTGGTTAACCCTAGGTCTATCTCACAAGGGAAGCGTCTTGTCGTTACCCACGGAGGACCAACCTGAAGGTTTCTAATTGATCTAACAATCACCTATCAACAACTAACTCACATCCGGAGGTGTCCTTCGAGAGGCTTCTTGTCCGGAAGGAGCAACTGTCATTACCCTTGGTTCATGGAGTACAACGCTTTTTTCCAGTAATAGCAGATTAAGGATTTATGAAATCCCTCGCAATGCTCTAATACAGCCACTGTACCTTTACCCTAAGCTAATTTACAATTCAGGTTCTGAGACCAAACCCTAAGTAAGTCAACGAATTGGCCCTTCCTAGAGTTTCTTCCTAGCGTTTGTTTTTGGGGAAACCTCTCAGGTAACCGAGACCACCTTGCTATAGGACTAGATTTGTCGGGATTCCATCCACCCACTTTCCTCTATGGAAGTTCTTAGTTATCTAATTACCTACCACATTACGTGAAACATATAAAAACAAGTTTATTAATTAATATCCTTTTATGCACAGTTGTTCGTTTACGTAATTTACTCACGGACATACAATCAGAATAAAACAAATCATTGATTATATTCCATAATGTGTGTTCTCTTGCCCATACAGGAGAAAATTTACAATTTCACGTGTTGCCTCAACCGACGCATCTACACGTCACCGAGATCAAATCCACCTATAGCTAGTGTTTATAGGTGTCCCAAGTAAAACTCAAGCCATATAGGGGACCAAATAGTTCCTAGGTGCAAAAAGGGATTTACTAGCCAGAGCCCCCCTAGCACCCTATCCTCCTCCTACTTAATACGATCCCTGCTGGGAGACCTCTTGCCATTGGAGCCGATCCATGCTTCTGTGGCAGTAAAAACATCCCCTCTTGATATGGGGATTCAGCACCTATCCTTGGGGGAGGCATAGGGCTCCTCAATTTTTATATGTTCCAATATTTAATTTAATCAGGATCTAGTCTAGAAAATTCACAAACAATTCAAGCAGTTATGACTTCAATCAATCATGCAACTTTCAAGTTTGAGTGATGCTTAATCTGGTAGCAATCGACACTTGAGTTTCAAGTAATGAACCCTTCCCCTTGGAATTTAACTAGGGGTATCTAGAATTTGAGTCTCTAACTTCCCAATTCTTGTAACCAAGTTGCTTGACCTTAAGTCAACATTTCTCAAGAGACTTATCTTATTTCTATTGAACTTGAATAGAACTATTTTAGAAAAAAAAAACATGTGGTATCGCGGTTGGTAAAGGGGCATTATCTGCACCCGTAACTCCTTTTGTGACTCCCATACTTGCAACTCCAACTGCTGCTTCCACGTTAATTTTTTTTCTTTGCGGAAATGATAGAATAGAGATGAGAGTAGAGATATGATAGAATATGATAAAGTTCTTCAGTGTCTTCTCTTCTTGGATCAAAGTAGAAGAGGACGAGAGACCTTCAACGTATCCCCTTCCTTGGGTTGATGCCTCTTTGTCTCATGGAGCAGAGTCTCCTCCTTCTCGATCAGCGTCTCATCCCGTCAGGATTGCTCTTGTCGCTCTCCCCTGGTTATCCCCAAGCCCTCAATTCATAGTTTTGCAAAAGTGGGGGGGGGGGGGGGGATAGAAGAGTGAACGCTTGCTTTTTTGGCGTTTTTCAATGACGTCATTGATGACAAGAGAGAACACTTTCTTTTATCATTTTTTTGATGACATCAGGAAGGGGCTCCATTTTTGTAGCGTGAAGATAAAAATTGATGAATCTACAGGTGAGCCTGCGCTGCGCGTCGCGTGGCGGGCATCACTCCAAGGCGGCGACCAAGGCATAGACCTTGGCATCTTGGCCTTGGCATACTTGGCAACGGGCTACAAAGGCTTCGTTGGCGCCGTTGGCTGCACGCGAGAAGCTCCCACTAGCTTGTAGGAAAATCTTCCCAGGAGGTCGCCCATCCTGGCAATGACGTCACCCAAGTGCTAACTGCCAAGTGACTATCCACTAGGCTAGTTCTTTTTGTTGTTATATACTACAAGCATAGTTTTAATAAGCTAGTCTTGGGAGGGTGTCCCAAGTTTTTCTTCCATGAACTGGTATGTAATACCTTATTAATAATAACAATTATCTTTATAAGTAGAGCCAGTTTCATAATTTGTGCAACATAAATCAAATTTTCTTTGGAATGTATATATATATTTAAAATAAACTAAGTAATGGGGACATTACACTTGCTTTCAGGCCCCCCAACACCAAATCATCATGAAGAAGAGGATGCATCATTTGTTGATTGCCGCCATCACCCCCCCCCCCCCCCCCCCATCCATTTCATCAATTTTTTGGGGGCCCAAGGCCCCCCAAAGCCAAAAGGCCATAACCATTACAAGTATGCTCAATTTTGACCTCCAAAGTGCCTGACTTCTCGCTTCATCCCCATATGGCAATCAATTTGTGATCCGAAAAATCCTATGCATCTAGCTTGAAGTCCCAAACGATCAAGAATTTGTCTTACTTCTATCCGAAAGTCATAAAAATTACAAAAAATCTGCAACCACCGTAAAGATCGAAATTTGCACTCCTATCTTCCACGATCACTTAAAATTGTCAAATCCACATCATCCGCTTCCGTTGAGCTTTAAATTCCACATAAAATTTGCATCATTCCTCTCCTTTATGCATGTCCTAGGCATTTAAATTTTGCACTCATTGGCGACCACGAGATAGGGCGACTCAGCCCGTCGAATATATGAACTGATCTACACAAACAACAACCATAAAAAGCATCAAACTACCACAAAATAGAATCCACAACAAAGCACAAACACAGCTCTCACCCTACCCCCTGACAAGATCAAGGTGTGAAACCCACAAGGGATAGGCCAAGCATACTCAGATAGAAATCCAAAATATACTCAGTCAGAAATCCAAAACGAGGGATAGGCCAAGCATACTCAGACAGAAATCCAAAACAAGTCGCTAACCAACTGCTCCAACATAGATAGGCTAAAAAACCATCAAAGAAGTCATCCTAGGTGGTGGCTTGAACTGCATACCCAACTTAGGACAACTAGACCAGGAACTCCTACTAGGCAAGGTCTCCTATAGCTTGGTCAGCATATATTTTCAGTTTATGATATTTTTCTTTCTAGTTTCCATACTCAAGCGTGTAAAAAGGAGGAAGTTGAGCATAGTGACCCAAGGAGAATATGGCATCGACCTCATGTCGTAATTCGGTACCCAAGAACCTACCACACCCTCACAAGGTGACACCTAAATCTTTGTTTCTTCCGCTCACTTTTATTTTCACTCCAACCTTTCTTAGTATTTTTCCAGTTAGATGCCACCCTTAGGAAGACAAGGCATCGGCCCCAGGTTTGAGTCATCCCCAAAAACCTACCAAGCCCTCGCAAAGCGATGATCAACTACTCTTCCTTTTCTATTTAAGGAGTTAGAACCCCTTTTGACATACCTCCACATTTTTATTTTTCAAAGATATTCAAAATTTTCTCTTCTTTTTTTATTTTAACAAGCTTCTCTAACTGTCTCACTACTAACAAAAGCTCTTAGAAATAACTGTCTAATAGGCTAGTAGAATAGGATAACTAGGACGACCTTCTAAAACAGTTCTTAGAATGCATGACAATGTCTTCACATGAGGCGAACAACTACTCAGACCTCCCTTTGACATACCTAACCTAGCCTTATGACTTCATGCCTTGATTGTCAGTCCCCAATAGAAGAAAAATCCCCCACAAGTACATAAATATATATAGCATAGAGAGAAAATACTTGCAAAGGAAAAATGTCACTTGGACTTGGCCACAAGAAGCTTCTGCACAACAAGAGTCTCCCCCAAGTTCCACTGAATTTATATAGCATAACACTAAAACAAAACCATTAACTGCACCCGCACTAGATAGACACATGGCCCTCTTGGCCTAATGAAATATAGCACTTCATTGTAGAATAATTGGCCCTCTTGGCCTAACGAAATAAATCATGAAATGACCATTCAGCAGTGTACTACTGAAACAAACCCTTGGTCCCAACATAACTCTATTGAAGCATAAATTGGACCAAGGTTGAGGACCCCTCTCGCCCTACACTAAATGCATCAAGTTATTAGATGATTCCCTTGCATAAAAAGAAAGGGGGAATATCCAACAAATATAATGATAAACAATCCTATGCATCCATGACAGAATAGGAAGGTGAGCAACCGTCACCTGACTCATAATCCATACTAACTAACAGCGGCCAAAATAAAACGTGTCAACAAGAAATCCCCAAAGTAGCCTTGAGCTTATATTAGGAGGCAATTGTAAGAGCGCCCGAAGTCCACAATTGAAAAAGTTATCCTCAACAAAAGTATAATTGGCCAGGGAATCTACAAAGTGATTCCAATGTCGGGGAATAAGCTAGCAAGTCAGCACCTCGAAAATATGCATCATATCCAAGGCTACACGATGATACATCCGCAGAATAGGATACCTCACACTATAGTTCCCATTCAATTGATTGATCAGTAGATACGAGTCACCTTTTACCAATAACGGACAGATACTACCATGTCGGGCTGCATTCAGTCCCATGATTAAGGCCTTGTATTTTACCATATTATTCATAAAAGCAATGCCAAGATATGCTCCCATTTTCATAATAACTCTACATCGGGGATATTTAATGGCCACACCAACACTCACATGCTTAGTGGGCCTTCTAGAAGCTCCATCAATATACAAAGTATAAACCCATTCTTCATTGATAGACCATGCCATATCGATCAACTCACTTGTACTTATGATAATCAAAGTCAAGCTGAGAGAGAGGATGTGTAACAGGTACCATCTCTCCTTCCTTATTGAACTTGATAAGAATACTCATAAGAATCCTTTGATAATGGTGCTAGTAGACCTTAATATCCCATGTGAAAGATCCGTCTTGCCACTCAATAACCTAATAACCTTTACTCCACTAGATCACTTGACCTTGGTGGTAATGCTGCTCTAAATACGAATGGTCAAGATAAGGAATGATTCTTCCCATCTGATTGTCTTGGTACCTACATCAAGGTAAAGCTGAATCCTGAAAGACCTACACAAGCACCAAGCCCAATGTCAACCCTTACACGTAGTAAGGCTTCAACTTATTAAGTCTGCTAAAAGGGCTATAGAGTCATTCTTTCCTATACGAACAATTTTATATGGCCCATTCCATTTGGGTTCTACTCTACCAAGAAATAGCTCACAACAAGCATCATAGTACAATACCAACTAATCCTTCACAAATTTATGTCTCTTAGCCCAAAGGTCATGAAGTGCTTTCATTCTCTTCTTCCCTACCTCTTGATATAATAGAGCCTACAATCAAATTTCATCAAGATACGCAAGAGAAATAAATCTTTCCTGCAATGCTTCTACCTCAATCATGAATGATTAAGAGCAAAATGCATAGTGGGCAGCTCTATTTCCAATGGTAAGACACACTCTTCCCCATATACTAGCTTGAACGGGGTGTGGCCTATAAATCTTTTAAATGTCATACTGTAAGCCCAAACTGCCACATACAATTTCTTATCCCAATATTGCTTACTTTCAAGCCAACAACACGGAGTCAACATGATGATAACGAAATGTTAACCATGTCTTATGAACAAAGACAAAAACAAATACGAGCAATGGGCATATATTTGTTGCTTCAATAATGGGGCCAATGTCATTATGTATAGACTTGTGTCTTGGGCATCTCTTATAGGCCATCCAGTTTTTAAATGGATGTGTGATAATTTTCACAAATAGAGTCATAGTCCAAGTATAGTGGGTTGGGGACTAAAAGAGGCTATGGTTGTGGAGAATACAACATTACTTACAAATTTTGATTTATTATTGAATGCAAGATAAATACAAATTCTCCTACGTATATAAAGGAGCATTTTAGAGCTCATGACAACAAAAGTTTTGAGAAATGCATATTGCAAGAATGCAAAAGTGCTTCAGTTTCTCCATGAACTATTATGGTAGCTTAATCTCCCACTTTGACTTCTTTGTTTTGTTAATCCTAGTTAAAAGAATTTTCTTACTTCATGTTGATCTACCATACCATATACAAAGAGTTTTCTTGCTTCACATTGATTTATCCTACCATATAAAATGTTTGAATGCATTCTCTACCTTATTTTGCATTGTGCCATCTATTATTAGGAGTAACATCATGGAGATTAAGATAGGTATTGGCTTTTACATTGAGAATGCATCATGATAGTGCATCCATGACCTTGATAAAGTAATAAATTTCCACTTTTTCACTTTATTAAGATCGATCTCAATGGATACCTCCTATTTTAGTGTGGGTATTAGTGATAGTGATTGTTGGAAGAAAATAAGAAAAAGGAAAACATCTAATTGGATGTGCTAAGTAAAGGTTTTGTACACTAGTTGGAGGTATCCAATGGGAGAGCCAAGATCACCTTCACCCTGCTAGCACAATGCTACCACCTAGTTTTTCAAATGTGCTAGTAGGGTGAGTGTGGGTGAAGCTCCCCCCAGTCACCCCACTAACCCTTCCATTAGAGGGGTCACCCTGTGTGTAAGGGGAGGGAGTAGGGTTCTAGTCCACCCACTCCCCTTGGGTGTGACCAAGCTCTAAGGGTGAAAGGGAGAGGTGGCATGCGGGTCTTAGAGTAGTGCCACATGGAGACTTGCTTGACTTCTTTGGAGTTTAGTGACTAGTACAAATGAATGGATGTGAAAGAAGGAACTCTACAAGGTTGACTCTTCTCATGAGGTCTCAAGAAGGTTGAGCGAGTCCCTTGAGTGGTAATGGTTAGTAGATGCATGAACACGACCTTGAGCTTAGAGCTCATATATATCATGGTGTGGTTCAATGATGGATGAGACCTCATGCACATATTGGGGATCCCAAACCAACCAAAAGACTCCCAAGCCTATGTGGTAGAAAGAGGAGGTTTGGTAATTAGTGAATAAAGGAAGGTCTTTCTTCATGTAAGTGGAGGAGGCAAACTAGTTTGTTCATCATTGTTCTCTCTCTCTCTCTCTCTCTCTCTCTCTCTCTCTCTCTCTCTCTCTCTCGGCAAGTTGTGTGAAGTCAAGATTACTATATCCTCTAGAAAGAGAGATATGTCAGTGGGTGTCATATAATGTCACCTATGTTGTGAGAGAGAGAGAGAGAGAGAGGGTTTTTTGTTGCTAACCTTCTAACCCTCTGCCCCTTCATGCTCAACTTGCCCACCATTCTTGCTCTTGCCATCATTGCTTCCATTTGCCTATCCCATAAACCTTCTACCTATTGTCTTTGGCCACCATCTCCCGACATTGATTCAAGTTGTCCTCCGCTTTCTTCTTCTTCTCTCTTTCAGTTAGGTGCATTCACCCCTTTAGTTACACGATGACTATCATGGAGATGAAAGCATAAAAGAAGTTGTAACATTGAAAGGGTTCTTTCTGCGACATTGTATTGGTGAGTTTCTTTCTATTTTCATTATCTTTGACTAATTTATTAACACATGTTTCTTAGTCCTCTTGCAGGGAAAGAGGCAAGTACAAAATAGATAAAGAAGAGAAGGTTGAATAGGCTAATAAAGCCTTAAATCTTCGTCCCTTCTTCTCACATTCCATTGTGATAGGCAAGAGTGTCTATTTTTGTGGATAGGGTGGAAGGAGACACAAGTAGGGGGTAGGCATGTTGACTTATGGCAAGTAGGAGTAGGGCATATCAAACAAATAAGAGGTGTGCGCAGACTACATGTAGGGTGGAATCCATTCTGGAGCCTAATGGCCTTCTTCATAGTCTAACAACAATCTTCAAAAACTGAGTGGTAACCTTGCTATGTCAAACACTTTGATTGGCTTCTTCAATTCCCATTGTATCAAGCTTACGGTTGCTTTTACCTCTCGAGAAAGGAAGGCTCCTTGGTGCCATGAGAGGAAATCTAAAGATTGGAATGTTTGCTTCAAAGGTTATGTACAAGGCGTCTAGGAAAAGAGGAAATGTTTATAGCCTTGACATGTGCTAGTGGATTGTGTGGAAGCAATAGGCAAAGAGAGAGAGAGAGAGAGAGAGAGAGAGAGAGAGAGAGAGAGAGAGAGAGAGAGAGAGAGAGAGAGAGAGAGAGAGAGAGAGAGAGAGAGAGAGAGAGAGAGAGAGAGAGAGAGAGAGAGAGAGAGAGAGAGAGAGAGAGAGAGAGAGAGAGAGAGAGAGAGAGAGAGAGAGAGAGAGAGAGAGAGAGAGAGAGAGAGAGAGAGAGAGAGAGAGAGAGAGAGTTTAGACCTTGCAACTCAAAGCAATTGTTGTTTTGTGTTTTGATTGTGTTTTGTTCACATTACATTGAACCCATGCTCAAAATGCAAATCATGTTCTTAGCATGTTGGTATGTGTAGTGGCCTCTAATTTTTTACAATCTGGCCGTTCACATTTAAGCCTTAATTGTTTGTTTAAAGTAATAGTTTCCACAAATGGTTTGACCTTTCTAGGCTAAAAGATCTCATGATGACCAACTTCTATAGTGCTAATGCTCTTGATTAAAAAAAAAACCATCCATTGATGGACTAGATTGGTCTTTTAAGACATACATGTTCTTTGTGTGTGTGTGTGTGTGTGTGTGAGTGTGAAGTTGCACATGGATATCTAGAATGTAGAAAGACATTTGTAAGCATCTTATTCAACACATTTTATTCACCTCTTAAACCTAAGTGTTTTTTATTCTTGAGGCGCTTCACTCCATAAAGCAATTGTTTGAACAAATGCAATGCAAGTGACATTAGCTAAGGTAACAAAGGCATTTTTTGAGCAACTTGGAAAAGATAGAGGATTAATATCCACATTGAATTTATGGCAATCATAAGCATGGAGAAGAAATATGTTAGTGATAGTTATGCCATGATGAGAATCATTATTAAAGGATTGATTGAGGAGTGTCATAATATAGGTTGTTTGTGAGCTTTCATATCGAGTGACATAGCACAAGAGTTGTTATTACTAGTCGATTGAACAAGTAATTTGTCATGTCATTATGGTGCCTTTAATGTGAGCTATATGAAAACAATCTTCAGTGCATGTGCTATTGTGCACCTATGCCTATGATTGTCCACGCATGCAACATCTCTCTCTCTCTCTCTCATGTTATGTACTGATTGTACGATATACGTTTATATGTGTGCGTATGTGTGTATGCACATGGTGTGTCTACACACCACACATGTACATACATACCTATGTGTATGTATGAATGCATATATGTGCACACTTCGCTTGTTGGCCCAAAATACCCAGTTGCCTACATTTGGTCTCGTCAATGTGCATGTGCCACCCACAATTTTTTGTGCCCACATCTCTCTCTCTTTGTCTCAACAATAACATTTAGCTATGATATATTACTTATGGGATATGCATATGTGTATGTGTTATTTAAATACCTTTTAGTATTATTTATGTAATCATAATCATAATATTATTTATTTGATTGTTGCTTATTCTGTTTCCCATGGATGGTTTCTTTGCGGCTCAACCACCCATGAACCCTCTTGCCACATGAAACATGCCATAGGACGGTAAGTGCCCTAATTGTTATTCACATTTGTCCTTCGAATATTGACACGAAAACACTGGGAGAGTCTAGGCATGGAGCATCTAGTGAGCTATGAAGTTCGACATGTGGGAATGATTTGGGAATATGCCTATCGTTTTTGCTAGATAGAGTGAAAGCTAAGGGCTAGGTTTTTTTTTTCCCTCTTTGCATCCACGTTGCTGAACAAGGCAACAAGGGGACTTTTTCCTAGTTCTACATGTTTGAATGCCATTGATTGAAAAATTTAAGCAGTTCTGATCGGTATAAAAAATCAAAACCAGGCAGGACTTGTGATTAGCACCTGTGGACAGTCAGGCTGCTGTGTCTTGAGTCTTGACTTGGGCTTCTATTAGGCGTTACTAGTAACTTGTAAGCCTAGCTAGGAAGAAGAGTTCGGACAGGTGTCGTGGAAAGCACGCCAAACCCACCCCCCGCCCCCCCCCCCCACAAAACAGGAAGGCCGCAGCACAAGAAAATCGCACGAAAAGGCGCGGGAGGGCTCTTTCCCTCTCAGTCGTTCATCCTATATATCATGCAATCATCTAATTTTATCCGTATGTGTCCTTCGCCCTTTTCCCATCCTCCTCTCGATCTTTTCCCTGTTCGATGATCGACATCTCGGCGCTCTTGTGCTCATCTCAATCTGTAAGTTGCGTATTTCTTCGAAAACATAAGTTGAGATGCCTCAGAGATGAGAGGGTCGGTCCTCTTTCTGCTGAGACTCACACACATGTGATAACAGGCCTGAGAAAGAAGGAGATGGATGCGTGTGTGTAGAAGAGTGTTCCTGTCATGTGCGTGTGCGTGTGCGTGCCTGTGCCATATCTTAGGGGAAGCAAGTACGTCTATTCTTCAGTTAACCCATGTCTTGAGACTCGCATTCCCTACTCAATCCTTAATTGTTCCCACCATTAAATGGATCATCCATCGTCGAAGGAAGATTTTCATAATCCTGATAAAGAGCTTCCATAATTTCCTTTGAAGTAATTGTCAGGCTCTTTTATAACTGAGTTTTATCCCCTTCTTTCAGGCGCCTGCTCAATCCTCAAAAACGCAAACCAACCATCGGCCGCTCTCATGCTATCATTGATTAGCAAGAAAGAAATCATGGCCTCGGGCTTCCTTAGTAGGGGCCTGCACGCCGCAGTGCCTCATCTCTGAGGCATGGGCTCTTACATCAAGGGTTTCAATGATGGATCGTCCACTCGCATTCCGCACACACCTCCAGTCAGTTGTTAACAGGGGACCCTGTGCCAGTGCAGACAAATCAATATATCACAGTGGAAGACATTGCCTGTGTCCAGCCGAATCATCTGTCCGTGCACGTGCAAGGTATGAAGGTTTCGACTTCACATTGTGCATGAAGCTGGATGCCATCCACCACTGCCTGAGACCACCTAATCATTCAGCAATAGGAGAGGAGCCAAACATAATCAAGGCACTGCACTGATGGGGTCTGAGATTGTGGACCTAACGCGCATGATAACACGGTATTATGCGACGTGCCTTGAGGTTATTTTAGAGTCCCGGGTGCCTTCCTTTTCTGCAAATGGCAGGGGCTGTACTGATTCCAAGTCCCTTGCAAGCAGACTAGGTGCCAAAGGCCACCGGTTTAATTTTGTGTTGGGGCAAAGTGGCCCTACATTTGAGAATTTGGAACCATGGTGTCAGAGCATCCATGAGCCTATGTTCATTGATGTATTTCTTGCATGGTCTAAGGAAAGCACAAAAGCCACACCGTTTCCCGCAGAGGGGACTTCCCAACAAGTACACATAAAGGGTAAAGGGAAGATGAAAATATTGGACCCTGGGTTTCCAGTTTCTAGCCCGCACCACATTGTTCTTCTAGAGAGATGGGTGGTTCAATGTACTGCACCGGAGGTGGGAACACGGGAATCACAGAAAGGCAAGAGCCCGGTTGGCAGAGGCTGGGCTTCAGTTAAAGCAGCAGACAAACCAAGATCACGTCTAGACGTTTCAGCAGTACACAAAAGGACAGTGATAATGTTACGCTCTTTGTACTCTATGGCACGGTTGCTACCAGCTCACAGCTTATTCAGGCTTACAGGCTCCTCGAGTAGGTTGAAATCCCAATTGGCATGTGAAGTATCAGCATCAGTTTCACCTCTTTCAGATCATGAGAAAAACAACATGGGGCACTATTCCTTCACACCTATTGAAAGTTTTTGTGGTCGAATGTGCTTGTCTGTTTCATATCTGCGATCGATTCCTTCTGCTGCATTTGAAGCAGCTTCACCAGTCCTTCCCATGATTATTCCTGATTATGTTGGTAGTCATCTTTCTCAGCCATTGAAACCGCTCAACAAGAAAGGCTTGACTCACTTACCAGTTATGTTGTCAGATGGACAAGTGGTACTTTTACTCTACACAAGCCTTGAACCATGTGGCTTTCTTCTTCTGAACTGCTAAGTGCATTTTGTTGTTTCTCTTTGGCAAAATTTTGTAGTTCATTACTTTGGTGATTTGTGAAGGTAGGGCAGCTTGGGTTTATTTGGTGTAATGATTGGTAAAGCCAGGCCAGCTCAGCTCCTTTGTAGTGTTAGAAAACGTAGTCTGTTTTTGGGGAATGAGGTCTCAGGAGGTTGCATAGTACAACTGTTATTGTGACATAGTATTGTTTGTCCACTGGTCTGGCAGTTGAGGTGATTGTGTGTCTGTTGTAAGTTTTCTGGTGATTTGGGAAGATAAAGCAGTTTTGGATTCTGTTAATACTCTCTCACTGGTAGTTGGCCAGTCATGTGAGAGAAGGAGCATGCCCTTAATGTGTTGTGACACTCCTGGAGATTAATACCTGGGAAAGTATTTTAACAGAGTTCAGTAGTGTGAATCTTTTAGCAATGTATGTGGTTAAGTATGCTGGCCATCCATTGGACTTTTTGTGACCCTTGGTTATCAGCAGTGTTTTCAGGATATTCGATGTGCACACTGAATGGAGTTTTAAAATTAAGCTCTTGAAGGTTTCTTACCTACTTCCTTCTTAAATGAAAACTCCAGACTTTGGTATCCAGAATTCATTGCGAGTGACTGACCCCTCAAAACCATCATCAAATGAGATTTGATGTGTTTGAAAAAAAAAAATATTACATCCCTTTTTTAGCATTATTTTAAATATTGAAATCTGCTGTGCTGGTTATGGTTATCTCCTGTGAGCATCAACACCTTTCAGCAGTGGCATGTGCCTGGCCAATATATATGGCTGCCTTCCATTGACCGGTGACATGCCAGCCAATTTAGTCATTGCAGGCTTCCACGGTCTCATTGGTTTATCCTCAGCAACCTCACTGCCAATGCCTGTGTGGTCATTACAAGTCCTGATCTTGTAATCAAGCTGTTAAGTCATCTGCAGTTGTGCCTTCCTTTTCTGTTTCTCTCTCTCCTGGTATCATTACAGGTCCTGATTTTGTAATCAAGCTGTTGAGTCATCTGCAGTTGTGCCTTCCTTTTCTGTCTCTCTCTCCTGGTATCATTGCTGAAAATGTATTGGCATTTTTCTCCTTGTTCCCTTTCTTTCCCCTCCTTTTTAGAGAACTTTGCTGCAAATAGCCTTGGTGAATGCCCCACTCTCACTGATGTATCATGATATGGCTCACATCCGCAAGATTATAAGATCACATATTGCTAATGCCCTCTTGCAGAACCTGGACGTGCAACTGGCCCTGGTGAATGCACCATCACTGATGTATCATGGGCTTCATGGCAGGGCTCACTTCCAGAGGATAAGGGCACATATTACTAAAATCTCCTGGTCATACCCCCAATCTGCATAGGAACATATAGAGAATATTCTACTTTTATTGCCCAACTGGGCAGCTGTTGCCCACTGCCTTACATATCAAGACGTAGCATATGGCCACAAACATTACTGATTTATCTACCTAATTTATGTTAGTGTTGAACTTGTTTGGTTCACATACATTTGCATGCACCAGCTGATGTTAAATTAGTGATTCCTGCAACAATCAGATTCATATTATTCTGGGTGTAGTAATGGTGAGTCATTACTTGGAAGCTATGTCGAATGCCCTACATCCAAGTTCTTAAATGCTATGTGTCTATCAGTGGCTCCTATTGTGGTGGAAGTATACATAGGCTCCTGCAAGTTAGTGCAGGGATCTTACTTCATGGCTATATCCAATGTTTGTAAACTGTGTTGTTAATCTTGTGGGCTATAGGTTGCAGTATATAAGTTACAACTGTTAAAACTCTCTAAGCCCTCATTGTTTACAGGTTGGAGCTGGGACATCAGCATTTGAACATGGTTGTCTTAATCAATTAGAAGATGAGTTGGACTGTCCTTTTGCGCTTACTGGTGAATGTTACAGGTAAAACGTTTGCCAGTTTGTGAATCTGTTTCTCTTATTCTGCTAGCACAAGGTTTACATTGCAGGTAGTATAGCTAATCCATATTTGCACGAAAATATGCAGGAAAGAAAGTCATGTTTCAAGGCCGTTCTGTTTTGATGATGAGAAAGGGATTTTTTCTTTTTGGAGGTCAGAAGATGCTGCAGTGGGAACACTGATAAGGTTGTTCCAGTCTGCTGCACCCCTCAGGCAAGGTCCCTTGTCTGTGGATTGCACCAGTGAAAATGTGATTCAAACTCTCTCAAGCAGATGTGAGAAGGTTGTGAAAGTATGTGAGGGTGGACCATTTCCACAGAAGTTCACAAAAACTAGTAGTGAAGCCAAAAGGGAGCTCAAATTGTACATAGACATCAGGAATTCCTTGTGCAAACAGTCAGCACTAACAACAAAAACAATGATATAGTGAACTCAAAGCTGAAGGCTCACTGTTGTACATACTTGTGTATTGGAATGGTAAAGAATCTGACATTTTGTGTTAGACAACTTTACAAAGTGTGAGCCACCTCATACTTGAACATGTGTTGATATGCCCATTGCCACCTCTTATGTACAGGGCTGGGTTTTTATAGTTTGTCCCTGGTTTGGGATCATAAACCACTTTTGCTCAAAAAGTGGGTACACGTATGAGGCCCTTGGGATGTATATGTTGAACTTTCAATATTCAAGCAAGGGTTGGAAAGTAGAGTTTCATTACTGACTAGGTGCTGTGTGCCAGCTTAAGCTTGGCACTTTGAAGCACCAATGTTACTATTGGTTAACACATTTCATGTGCTGATATATGTCTCACCTGGCAATTTGATTCATGGCCAGTTTTGTTCTTAAAAAAAAACCCATGAGAGACCCCAAAACCATTGTGAATTACTTATATATTAATAGTTAATATGTTGCACTTGTATTATTAATAGTTTATAGATGCTTTGTGCCTAAATTCTCCTAGCGCTTTCTGTTAGTATTCTCTTGGTGCTTTGTATTGATCTTTCACCAAGGTTTGAAGGCACATCTTTTTTGTTCTCCTTTGTCTTTTTATACAACACCATATATGATATGGCTTGGAATAGGGGAAGATGATGGGAGGCAAAGGTGTTGAGGAGACACCAATGCTACAACCCCTTGAGGTGGAGGAGGATCACAAAGGCTATTGGACATTGTGGAAACTACATGTATCCATGTTAGATGGCATGAGAGAACACTAATTTGATCATGGTGCTTGGAATTTGCAATGGGCATGTATCTTGTCACTAAAGCAAATATTTGAGATATCTTTCTATTAGTGGAAAAAAAGGGAATTTGGGAAGGGTTACTCTCAAGCCTCTCTTTTATTCACATTGTTACCCTATACAATTATATTGTATAATTTCCATTCATCTTGAATTGTATTTGGTGATGCAATAATTGTACCTTTTGATCCACAATTATAAGTTGGGTTGGGAATGTGAAATGTGGTTGAAAATTTTCAAGTTAAACATGGAATTTTCATGTGCAAGTAAATTAGCAAAGAAATCTTTTTGTGAGTAGTCATGTATTCTATGGGTAACATCTACATATGAGTTTGGTGTGGTATGTATCTTAAGGGATAGGTTTTAAAAGGTTTCCACAAAGAATTAACTATGATCAAAACACCTCAATTCGCAAGGCCAAGTTTTCAAAATGCATTATTATGTCACATGAATCAATTGCACACTATTATTAATTTTCATTGACAATAATTGAATGGACCATGTAATGAGAGTATCAACGATGTATGTTTGGTATGACACATCAATTAGGGTTTGGGGCATGTAATTATGTTTAGAGGATGAGATAGTTGGATTAGGATTAAGTTTGAGGAACTATAGAATATGGAATTAGATTTGGTTTATAGTTATTAAAGCCAAGAGAGAGAGAGAGTAAGAATCAAGATTCTGATTATTTGCCAAAGCATTTGAGAGAAAGGGATTAGGGTTTTGGAAATGTAATGTGATATGTATCAATATATATACACACGTGTTGTCGGAGGGGTTTTGGTCGAAAAGTCGTATCCATCGAGGATCAGAGGTAGAAGGAAGTAGAGATAGGAGATGGAAGAGAAGAAAAACAATAGATAAGAGGTAAACATAACAAATACAAAGCATAATGAATTGAATTAATATGTATTGATAGAACCTAAAATCCTTTGTTTGGCACTACTCAGAAGCAATCTTTAGGCATTAGATCTCTTGGAGCTCCTTCGTAGACCAAAAACATGCTTTAAAATAACAGCTCCTTTGTCGATCAGAACCCAAATTTGATGGCTTCGTTGGTTTCGAAAGGGGGCTAAAATGCTAGGACACCTGGTCCAGAATCTCCTAGTTTACTCCTTCCAGTTTAAAGTGTAGTTTTTCAGTCTGTCAACAACGATCACGATGCATGCGATTTCACCTATTTTTCTTTTTTATGACATCCTAATTTAGAAGCTGTTTTAACTTTTTCACATTTTTACAATAAATAATAGGTTAAAATTGTCCTAAAATCTAGTATTTTTGGACTATTTATGCCACGGACACTAGCACTAATGACTTAGATCACATTGACTCTCTACGTCAATAAAGAAGTCAGATGATGATGCACTCTAGAGTTTTTCACACTGTGCTTGCGTAGTGGCACGACATCCATCCCCTTTGAACATTCACATCCTTCGATATGTGTCACCGATGCACCATCTGGGTCAAACACCCATAGAATCAACTTGTCGCTTATCATGCATATAAGAAAGCATCCCCTTGGATCATAGATCAAAATGCACAGTACCTGCATAACTCTTGATCCATACCTAGTACTCCCTCTAGGGTCATAATGCCTTGGGTACGCATCATACACTAGAGGTTGTTGAATCTCCATATACATGTTATCAATGAACCCATCAACAAATACATAGTAACATGCCCGCTCTTTCAAAGTCTAGTGCATAGAAATCTTCTTATACTGAAAATTGTGTACTTCATCAAACATAAACTGAATCTCACTTGCATCCAACACATTCTCAGTATCACCAAAAATAGTGAAGTAATCCATATCTTGAAGCATCTTAGAGTTGTCTATCATCTAGGCCTTCGATAAAGCATTTGAAACAGTTTCCAATTGTGGAGCATCATATCTAATGTCCTCTAATACAGGTATATCCTCAAACTCATGAACTGTCTTATAGGTAGTAACTTTATGCTGTAAATCATGTGTATCCAACAAGTCATCAATCTCCCTTTGACTCCCTGTATCAAGTAAAACATGATATTCGTAAATCTCTTCACATACATTAAGAAAATCTATAGATGTAATGATTGAATCTTCCAGTATAGGGTCTTCTAAGGTATCCATAACTGTCTCAATATTAGACTATAGCTTATATCCCTGTTGTTTGTCCTCTTGCTTGCTATATTGTTTTTGCTCCTGCAAAACTTATTCTATAACATACTTGGGAGGTGGCTGATTTGTAGCTTTAGACAAATCCAAACTTCTTCTTGTCACTTCCTTAGATGTCCCGGCATTATCTTCATCTCTCATCTGTTTCTCTTCAACAAGTACATCCATGTTTTGTCCTTTTTTAAAATATGCATCCACTAAATATGTATCTATCGGTGATTCCTAACCGGTTATGCCAAGAATATCTTGCTCTGCATTTGACATTTTTCTATAAATAACCTTTCTCTTTTTAGTTGCATGTAAAGTATGTGTCCATATTTTAGCCTTTGGACCAACCATCACTTGGCCATGCATTCTATCCAACTGTAGACCAAAAGTAGAAGTATGTACAACCGCATAAGCATTTTGGACAGCCAAGTCTTCCAACTTTTGTATACCTCCCTTTTCAAAATTCAAAGCACAAGGCAATCCTGTTTCTTGTGTATGGATCTTGCCATCTTTCCAAAAGATGAGCTATTGTGCTAAGGCCTCTTGATAGGTAGCACAATCCTTTCTCTCATGCTGCAAACTATCATACCACATACATCTTTTTCCTGGCTTAGGGGCTGCCACTCGTCCCCTTTCCTCTTGTCCTTTTTCATCCAATTTTGCAACCTTCAATTGAAGATCTCGCATGCCTTTGACCAATTTATCTAAGACATCTACTCTAACAACGGGAACAATAGCAGGTATAGTCATAGGATCATCCACATAAGTGGATGGCTCATTGAATACATCAATTGTTTTGCCCATAGTAGTGGGCAAGTTAGATACATGCAATCTTTCTCTTCTTCTTTGCTTCTTTACGAGTGCAGTAACAGCTTCCTTGACATGCCTCCACTTTGTTTTAAGACCTGTCTCTGTAGTCAGATCCTCTAGCAAATCATCAAGCTTCTCTTGAAGCTCAGGATCTGATGTTTGTAGAAACAATTCAATTTTCTGACTTGCAAGAGCTTGCTATTCTACAAGATCCAACTGCTCAAATCGACTTTCAAATTCTCTTAATAATTATGTAGCCCCACAAGACTCTTATTGGGTTGTAAAACCCACTCCTGAAAAGTCTTGCGCGTAATCAAACTGGTATTCTCAATGTAAAATTCTTCCCGGAGTGTCTTCTTGAAAGCTACCCAGTCAGCATCCTACATGTATAATTCAATAATTTACACTTTCAATTCATGTACATTAACACGTACAAAATATCGGCTCCATGTAAGTTGAGCCACCCCAAAGAATTCCATCTTTTGAGCATAGGTATGTACATATGCAAATACATTCTTGCCATTGAATAACTTCATCTCACGCTCAATTGCTTGCAGAGCATTCATCACAATACTTTCTGTTTATGCAGAAGCTTGCATCACTTGTTATTGTTGTTGTACCTGCATAAGCATATTCATATTCTGTACCAACTGTTTTGCAAAACATAACTAGAGATTGTGTTCAAAGGTTCTCCCATCTTGTCTTTCCTTTTTCTGACGACCTTTCACGTTGGGTTCACCAATGTCGGAGGGGTTTTTGTCGAAAGTTCATATCCACCGGGGATTCAAATATTATCAAATTTCTAAATATTCAAATATATTAATTACTTCAATCTATATATAAATCTATATTATGTATATCATATATTAAATAGATATATGTTTATATTGAATATCATCATTTTTTTGAACATAAAAATATACCATGTATATTGTATTTTAAAAATTTTATGATGTGTAGTATTGAATACTAGAGCATTCAACTAAAATTTGAATATCCAATATGCTCAAATATATGATACACATAATATATACGATATATGTAATATATATCCATATAGTGTATATTTGAGCATATTATAAAATATATCGTATATGATTTTTTGAATATATATGTATGTCAAAATGTTTAATTTTTTTAAATATATTGCATATTGAAATTTTTGAATATATACATATATCAAATTTTTGAATGCATATATCAAAGTATGTCCGATTTTTACAACTATATACATGTATCGAATATTAAAATACATAACATACATATTATATTTATCAATTAGATTATTATCGATAATATTGAATTTTCAATAGATTATTATTGAATATCGATTGTATATCCAATAGATTATATTGATATTTCATATTTTGAATTGATAACATCATATACCCATTAGATTATCAAATATCCATTGTATTATTATCGATAACATCGTATTTTAAATAGATTGTTATTGAATATCGATCACATATCCATTTGAATAGATTATTTTCAATATTTTATATTTTGAATTGGTGATCATTGCAAGGGGATGCATACACAACAAAGTGAATGCAAGTTTGGGGGGAAGGGGGGGTGTAAGGGCTTTGTAGCTATACCATGGCATTGCTACTAGAAACACCTATATAGGGAGTAGTAGTGACTCTGAGCCCTACTTGGTTTCCAATCTACGTGTGATTCCCTATACCTAGTGGTGAACCCTCATATGTGCAGCGTAACGAGGGTGTAGTCCTGGGATGTGCCTATGTTGTACCATTTTTTTCATTGAATAATATAAGAGTATACTTGATCTCACAAATTGTGTTACCTTTCTATGTTGTGTTGAGTGAGTGATTGAGTGTAGGTGCACAACACTTGGTATATGAGCAACCCTTGCTTGGAGTGAAGAAATGCTCGCGAAAGTAGGAGAGAAGATCTAGTGTCCCAAAATAGTGTTGGGACGATCCACATTGTGACACCCCACATCGTGTCACCCCACATTGCATCGACCCCAGCGTAACGACCCCCGGCATGGCGACCCCAACACAAATCAACATCTGAAGACGTGACGTGACTTGCACGTGGCACAATCACCACCCGAGGGCGGAATGCGGCTTCCCTACATTGACAACACCAAAGCTGAGGTGCGGCTTTCTACAATAGCTTGGAGGATGGCTGAGAGAATGCATCCATCCAAGTGGTTGAAGAGAGGAAGATGAGTCGAGATCAAGAATGGAGAGAAACTCAAGAGAAGAAAGTAGTCGACCTAAAGGGATAGTTGGAGGGCATGTCAAGCTTGTTGGACTCAATTTGGAGGAACATGTAAACGAAGGAGGAACAAGAGGAAAAGAGAAGAAAACTAGAAGTAGAGTAGGATTACAGAGAGTGGGTGATACAACAACAGGAAGAGAAGAAAAGACATGAATTGCAAGAAGGGATGGATAGATTGGCATATAGATTAGCTAGAGAGGAGACTTCTAGGAGAGATCAAGATATAAGGAAAGACAAAGAGAAGGTAGTTGAAGCAGGACGCAAGAAGAAGGACAAGAAGAAAGACAAAAGGTAAAACCATAAGGAAGATGAGGAGAATGAGAGTTCAAAAGCTAACTCCCAACCCACCAAGTACAAAGGAGAGAAATACATGTTGATTTTAAAGAAGTGGATTGTGCAGATAGACAGATACTTGAAGTATGCTAGGATCACTGAAGATAAGATGGGAGAAGTGGCAACCATCTACTTAGAGGAGGATGCTGCTAACTGGTACCTACTGGAATAGGAGCAAGGATACACTATCTTTTCATGGGAAGAACTTCAAGAGGAGCTGAAAGACTACTTCATCCCAAAGATGGAGAAATTCTAAGTTAGAGATGAGTGGAGAAATCTCAAGCAAACACAAGGAAAGATGAAAGAGCATGTTAGCAAGTATAGGTAGTTGATGCTGTAACTAGCCAACATGGACATTGATACTACATTACATGGATTCCTATTTGGCATAAAAGAATGGGCCAGGAGAGATGTGGAAATATAGGAGCCAACTAGTTTAGCCAAGGCCATGAGGATAGCTAAAAGGCTAGTCGACCTAAAAGGCAGGAGGATAGCCCAATGGAGCCAAACCGTATTCAACACCAACCTCACCACCAACTCTTGGACCTTGAGAACCCAATATCCCTATGTTGAGATGACAAGATCAACACATGCGGACATTGATAATGGACCACTTGGTTAGATGGGTCCACACATCTACACTTAGCACGTCGGTGGTCATTATGACTCTCACATGGCTACTGACTCATTACTTATTATATTCAGGTGTTACACCTATTTACAACTGGCATAGTTATAGCGCCAGTCGACTAGTGTAGTCGGTTATGCATTGTTTGACTTAGTAGGCCATTTTCCTTTATGTTGTATCTTATCTATACTTTGTGTACATTGTAAAGTGTGTGGAAGAAGAAGAAGAAACCAGCAAGAAAACGTTTTTGGCCTCCATCTCTCTTCTTGTCTCTTGAGTGAGCTTCTCCTTGTGCATTTTGTGTGTGTTCGGCGTAACATCTTGAGCAAGTCCCCCCACCACGCGATTCTTGACACCCTAGAGGTCCCTTCCTAGAGATTTAGAATCAAGTCCCAAGAATAACCCTAGGCACGTCACAATTAGCCTTGGTGCTAAAAGGAGCAATTGGGTGATGGAGAAACAACCACTATAGACCAACTCCGAGTGCATTATATGGGTTTGCAGGATTAGATACATCATGGCAGAGACCCCAAGCCTCAACCACAGGGGCTAGATGTTTCAAGTGCGGGGGACCCCACTATCAAAATAGATGCCCCATGGACGATATAGCCTTAATAAGCGGGTCTAGGGTAGCAGTCACTAGTGCTTATGGAGGAGAGTAGCCACAACCGTGTGCATCCAGGAAATCCCCACTGGAAGCAAAGAGAGCATATACCACCCAAGGGTGGCTCATTCCCAATGCATGGCTGCCCGCATAGCAGATGTAAAACATTTATACCTCAAAGGTAGAGTGAGTGAAGGGGATCAAGCCATCATGATAGACACAAGAGCCACTCACAACTTTATCACCCCAGATTGTGTAGACAAACATGGACTCAAATTGTCTAAGGCCCCAGAAGGATTAACAATAACCTTTGTACAAGAAGAAGCCAAGGAAGTCAAACAAGTCTTTGCATTGCAAGTAGAAACATGAAAATGGAGGGCCAAACTCAACTTCTTAGTCATTTCCACAGACAAATTTGAAGTCATTTTAGGCCTAAAGTTCTATGACAAGTATGCCATTGCAATGTTTGGAAAAGGAATTGATGAAACAATGCTAGATATGTAAGGAGAGGGCATTAGAGTATCCTGTGAAAGAATACAACTTTCAGGCATGACATCAATCAAAGTGCAGATGAAGGAGAACAAGCTTAGAGTCTCGTGCCAAATGATAAAGCTGGTACCTAGCAAACCAGGAGTACCGACCCAAGAACCACCTCAACAAGTTACCCATATTAAGCCTCACATCATGACTTGCAATGCCAAACAAGTGGAGAAATCAGTGAAGAGAGAGATATGGTGTATTTATGTATGATTTGGCCCATTGAGCAAGAGGTCACCAAGAAACCCAAACCACAAGTTGGCAATAGAGAAGTGGAAGCAATACTTGAGGAATATGAGGATGTGGTGCCAATTGAACTACCCAAAGGCCTACCACCCAAAAGAGAGGTAGACCATAAAATCGAGCTAATCCCAAGGGTGGTCCCACCAGCTATCAAGTCCCCCTATCGTATGAATCACATTGAACTCATGGAATTGAAGAGGTAGTTATATGAATTGGAAGAGCAAGGATTCATCCGACCTAGCAAGTCCATGTTCGGTGCCTCAGTGTAGTTTGTCAAGAAGAAGGATGGGGGACTCCAACTATGTGTCGACTATAGGGCTCTTAATAAGATCATCATCAAGAACAAGTATTCCATGCCCTTAGTGGAAGATCTATTAGATAGACTACATGGAGCCAAGTACTTTAGTCGTATATACCTTAGGTCCGGATACCATAAAATCTACATAGCAAAAGAAGACATTCCCGAAATAGCCTTTTGTACTCGATATGGAAGCTTTGAGTGGCTTGTCCTAGGGTTTGGATTGATTAATGGGTAGAGCACCTTTTGTGACCTAATGGATCGAGTCTTCCAGCTTGAAATAGATGTCTTTATCATAATCTACATAGATGATCTCCTAGTGTATAGTAAAACTCTAGAGAAAAATACAAAACACTTGCACCTAGTTTTTGAGAAGCTAAGACAACAAAATTTGTATGCCAAACCTGAAAAAATGTGAGTTTGCAATGAAGGAGTTAGAATTCCTAGGCTTCATCGTAGGTGAGGCATGCATCAAAGTAGACCCCATGAAAGTAGAAGCAGTGAAGAATTGGCCTGTGTTAAAGACTGTGAGCAAAGTTCAAGAATTTTTAGGATTCACAATGTTCTGTAGAAGATTCATCAAGGATTATAGCATGGCAACCGCACCACTATCCCACCTCACCAAAGAAGATGGAAATTTCACACGGGGAAGTGAGCAACATGCCACTTTTGAGCTGATGGAAAAATGTATGAATCAAACCCTTGTACTCAAAGTGTCAAACTTTACCAAGCCTTTCAAAATCTCCACCAATGCATTGGATTATGGCATTGGGGGAGTGTTGGTGCAAGATAGACATCCCATAGCTTATGAATCCAAGAAATTCATAGATGCAAAAACCATATGGAGCACACATGATGCCAGGAGGTATATTCCACGGTGGATTCCGTGAGGTTTTGCGGTGGATCCCGTAAAATTATATTTATTTGCCGGGGCTTGTACACAAGGTGGATTCCTTATGCGAAAAGTCGATGGGGACGCCCATCCTTTTCGGGCGTCTTGTTAATTTAATGTGCAAGTGGGTGATTCCATAGCGGGTGATTTCGCAAAATACATATTTAAATTAATGGACGTTTATGAGTTTAGAGTGCACACTCGTATTAAATTAAGGTTAGGACAGAGTTCTAACCTATTTATTTATTTTGTAGCTGAAGACTGCTAGGTATTCACTTTTGTCAGTTTAATTTTATTATTTTCTAACAATTGTGAATGCTTCAATTGATGTGTAGAGCATGTGGCGGTGGCGCTGGGAAGCACTAATAAGCGATAGCATGTATTCAAGTTATTTAGAAGAAATTATCATTTTTGATGGGTGCGCGTCTTAGGCGTGGCACCAATATTTATTTTGACGCGCTTATTTATTAAAACACTTGACATATATTTATTATTTTGTATGCGCATGGGCACACAATTTAAATATTCATTATTGGTCGTTGTATTTGGACACAACCCGACTCTTGGGGCGCCCACAATCGCTTTATTCTTTATTTGGATAAAAGCAAACACAAAAGCTAAAGCGTGCTAATTGTAAATTTGGGCTATTTTTGAGCTTGGAGATGAATAATATATTAAATACATGCTTTGTGGAGCGCTCACACAAGGCATAGGGGGAGATTGCACCCAATTGGTTTTCTTGCTTCATGTCGTGCAAGTCTTCTCTCTTGGTTTTTGAGCAAAAATTAGAGTTCTTTGTTCTTGGGGACCTTCCGGCGCTCACTACGTATGCATACGACATCAGATTTGCACACCAACACATGAGAAGCAGATGCTAGCAATGATTCATGGCCTTAGAAAATGGAAGCATTATGTTTAAGGCAAACACATAGTGGTCTTCACAGACAACACATCACTCAAATACTTCCAATCCCAGCCAAATTTGTTTGCTAAACAAGCCCTATGGCTTGATTTCCTAGCCGAGTTTGACTTGGAGATCAAACACATGCCAAGTTCCACCAACAAAATAGCAGATGCTCTAAGTCACAAGGCTAATTTGAAAGCCATCAATGTGGTTAGTAGCAACTTTCTTGAGTTAGCAAAAGAGGATTTTGAACATGCACAAGATTATTGAAGAAGTGAGAGATGATAGAATGCCTCATGGCATGCATACTCTAGAGGAGGGATTTCTATTTGTAGGCAAGAGATTGTACATCCCTAGTAGTGTGGAGTTGAAGAAGGTCATATTACATGTAGTGCATGATGGGAAATTAGGTGGGCATAAGGGACAAAGCAAGACACTTGAAGCACTAAGGAAACAATTATTTTGGTCAAACGTGAAGGAAGAAGTCATAGACTATATCAAGACTTGTCCTACTTGCCAACTAGTTAAGGCACCATGCTCCAAGTCAATAGGATTACTTCAACCAATGCTAGAACCCAGCTGACCATGGGATGTCATTAGCATGGATTTTATTCTGGAGCTCCCAAAATCCCATGGTTACGCCATCATCTTTGTAGTGGTAGACTATTTCTCCAAGCAAGCCTACTTTATACGTGCTAAGCCACCATTGAATGCCAAGGAGGTAGCTTGCCTTTTCTCATGCATGTGTTCAAGCTGCATAGCTTATCCTTATCCATAATCTCAAATAGAGATGGTAGATTCATGAGAGATATGTGGAAGGAACTCTTTAAGACTTTGGAAACACAATTGAGATTCTTGTCCTCCTTCCACCCTGAGATAGATGGGCAAACAGAGAGAGTGAACCAAAGCATTGAAGTTTATCTCAGGAGTTATGCATGGGTGGACCAAAAAGATTGGGCCTTGTACCTTGATGTACTTGAGTTTCACTATAATAACTCAATCCACTTAGTAATAGGCTACACACCCTTTGAGTTAGCCATAGGTAAAGAAGTAATTACATCCCTCATCTTAGCCTCCGGAGTTGCCAAAGCTAAAGATTAGGATGCAAAAGAATTATTGAAGAAACGGAGAGACTACAATGAAGCAGTAACTAGAATTTGGAAAAGAGCAAAATCACCATGATCGAATAGGCCAACAAGAAGCATAGGGTAGTACTCTTCACCAAAGTATACATTTTCCTCGCATCACCTCTCCAAGCATATGTCTCTCCCAAATAAATATGAGCCCCAAATTCAATTATCGTTACTATGGACCCTGTCGCATCACTCAAGTCCTGAATAAAGTGACATACAATCTTGATATGCTAAAAATTATTTGCATCCATAATGCATTCCACATCTGCCTTTCTGTGCATGTTCTATCCCGATAACCAATGGGGGTGGCACATTTCAGTACTTCACTTTAATGACCCCTTTGAAGTAGAAGCATTCCTTCTGCACGCTAGGAACACAAAGGGTAACTCGAGTACATCACTGCGTGGAAAGGGCATCCACTCAAAGAAGCCACTTGGATTTCAGAAGTGGAGGCTCACCAACGTGGCAATGAGGCCTTCACCACCTGGCTCAAGGAGAATCCCAACAATTCTTCCAATGCACCTTGATTCACCACTTGACTTATCATAGGCTTGGTAACACCTCCACTCCTAAAGTGTAATTGAGTTGAGGGTGGATCAACATGGTAGCAAGAATAAATCAAGCAACAAAGTAGTCTAGATGGGCAGACACTGACCAACTTGATATGAAAAGCTATGTTAAGTCCCCCAAGTTGTAGTGCATCAAACACTTACTAGTTTGATAGTAAATGTTTCATTAAAACCCTGCTAATGTGTCAAGTCCACTGGCCAGCTTATTAGAAAAAGTTATGCTAAGATCCTAGAATGAGTCAATAATCTCTACCCTTAGATTGCTGTGAGGACAACAATCCAATAAGTGGGGGTGAGTGTGAGGGCTTTGTAGCTATACCATGGCATTGCTACCAGAAACACCTATATTGGGATTAGTAGTGACTCTAAGCCCTGCTTGGTTTCTGCTCTATGTGTGATTCCCTATACCTAGTGGTGAACCCTCATATGTGTGGTGTCACGAGGTTGTAGTCCTAGGATTTGCCTATGTTGTACCATTTCTTTCATTGAATAATACAAGAGTATACCTTGCTCTCACATAGTGTGTTACCTTTTTATGGCGTGTTGAGTATAGGTGCATTATAGGGGGGGAAGGGGGGGGGGGGGGGTGCTCTACGTAGTGCTATGTGGCAGCCTAGAGGGGGACTGTGGGAGCCGCCTCCCCTCCCCCCATAGGCGCATATGTAGGAAAGTCAACACAAGTTTTGGGGGGGAGAGGCTTTGCACAGTGCCAGGTGGTGGCCTAGAGTGTGGGAGGGGCTTTGCTCCCCCCACCCAGCCCCCACCCCACACACACTCCAAATCTCTCGTTAATGTTAGTATAGATATAGATATAGATGTGAACATCCAGAAAGCTATAAATGCTATGCCATATGTGTTGCTTTGAGCTCCAATGCTCTAAGGTGGCCATTTACTCATCACAAGTCTAAATTAATTATTCAACCATAAGTAGGAAATGTACAATTTACTCACCAATATTCCCTTATTCTTTCCATAAAGTCTGGCTTAGCTCATCGTAGAATTGAATATATTAGGAGCACTAAAACTAGCATGGATAAAACTAGGAAATAGTTAATATCTTGTTTTTTGGGGTTGGGGGTCTCCCTAATTGTTAAAATAGATATAAAGATACAAAAACATAATTGAGAGCTTGACGAGTCTGTAAAAAGTTCAGATAAGATATTTGCTAGCTGTTTAAATGAAAATTTTCAAATCTAAATTGTTGAATTGATGATCATGCACGTATTGTAGCATCATGTGTCTCCCATTAAACTTTGACTTCAATAATTTTAATCTGTTGTGCATATGCACTCCATCAGTTTTGTAGTCTTGTTCTCCTCCTTGAATTCTTCTTAGTGAAGATTGTCCTGCAATATCCAACAATGCTTACTTAGCATTGTAGTGGGAATGGCTATCTCTCACCTAGCCGATGCGCTTTCAATCCTATGGATGTAGTGAACTTATCTTGATGCTTGAATGAGTAGCCTCCTCCCTCAAGCACTCCGATAGCTCCACAATCCTAGATGCAAGCTCAAGCAACCTCAAGCCTCCTCCTTTGAGCTCCATCCTCCATAAGAGAGGAGAACATGGAGAGCTTCTCCACCTCAGTTCCTCACCCTCACATACTCACTCCCTCACACTCTCACTTCCTCTCTCAAACACAATGCACACATAACTAAGAAGGAGAGAAGAAGAATAAACCACTTTGGCCACACACCAAAGAATGAGCTTCTCATTCACTTTTTGAGTTTATATACAAACCCTAAATCCCTTGGGCACACCGATCCCCTTTTTACATGACCAGGAATATTACCAAGGTCCTCTTTTCCTACTCCCTTCTAGTTGCCTTATTCCTTCATGTATGCCCGTCCAGATTTTACAATTTGCACAAGAGGGAGCTTGGTGCTCTTTTACGAAATTATAGTGGTGCCTTTGCATTTTAAAATGCACCTTTTCCTTTGACTTGACCTTTTGTGCTTTTGGCCTTTCCTCTCTTATTCGTTTGTAGGGTTTCCTTTTTTTGCATTATTCTATATTTTTGAATTTTCTTTTTTCCATCTCGCATCGGGGTTAACATTAGCCCCTCCTAGTTGTGTGCCAGTCCCATGGCACTTGCGGGTCTTTGTTGATGAGAGGGCTCGGTGATTTGAAGGGTGGTTGTGTGAGTTGATGATAGTGCCTTGTGTGGATTGGCCATGGAAGAGAAGCTTGTCAAATGATTGTGGTGGTGGAGACCGCGGGTATGTCGAGTGGATGGTAGAGCTTTCAATGTCGATGGTTGGTAGCGTTTGTATTTACCTACAAAGAGAAGAAAAATGTAATGCCTAGGGGGTGTGTCTACCTTACCCTATGGTGCATTGTGCTTGTGCTAGTGGAACTGGGAGCTGGGTCGAACCACACGCAAATCTTGGGTGTTGTCCCACACACTTGAGGACCCAGTTTGTGTGGAAGGGAGGTGCAGTGGGTGCAACTTAGGGAGATAAATCTAACTATAGGTGACTAACTATAGGCAAGGGTGACATCCCTAGGTATGTCCTACCCTTGATGTGCCCTAAGCGTGAAGTGGGGAATCAAAATGAGCTAGGGGGTTAGGGATGGAGCCGATCGACCAAGCCACTAGGCACACCTAACTTGAGGATCCCTATGTGTACTGACTGTGGCACTCATGGGTTTCTTGCTTTTTCTTGTGATTTTCTTCTCTATTATCTTATTCTTTCATTTCTTTCTTCTCTTATCTCTTTCTTTTGTCGTCTTTTTAAAAAAATTACAACAAGGAACTAATCTTCATCATCATAGTCATGAGAGGGAGAAGTTGGGGGGTTTAAGGGACTTACTAAGGAAGCTTTTCCCCTACATGTATCCTTTTAGGCCCATTCGAATGTTGAGAGGAGTTGTGGAAAAAAATGGGTGGTTGGTATTAAGAGAGACAAGATATAGATAGAGAAAAGCCAAGAGAGAGCTCAATCATGCTTGCATCCTTCTATACATTATTCCATTTGATTCTAATTCACTTACCCAAGTGCAAGTTATACACTAGGTTTAACTAACCATGACTAACTCTAGTTAGGTCACACCGACTAACCTGACTTATTTAATGTTCCACACTTGCTGATACAACTAGACACAGTTAAGACACTGTCGGGGTCACACACAAGAGCTTGAAGTTTCAACACTCCCCCTCAAACTCAAGATAAACCTGAACACCAAGTAGCTGTCAGAATTGATTGAACTTATCTTTACCCAGAGACTTGGTAAAGATATTTGCAACCTATTCATCATTCTTCACATGCATAAGATCTACTTTCCCTACAAGAACCATCTCTCTGATAAAATGGTAGTGTACCTCAATGTGTTTAGTCCTAGCATGGTACATTGGATTTGTTGCCAGAAGTACACTACTGAGATTGCCACAAAATAAAGTCATTGGAATATCCACCTGTATGTCTAAATCAGCCATAAGTTTGAGCAGCCATGCAATTTCACATGCCGCAAATGCAGCACCCTTGTACTTTGCCTCAGTGCTAGACAATGCAACTGTAGGTTGCTTCTTGCTCCTCCAGCTGATCATTCCAATTCCAAATCCAAAGGCATAACCACTTATAGATCTATGGTCATATGAGCATGTTTCCCAATCTGCATTCGTGTATCCAACTAGTGTCAAGGGCTTATCTTTCACATAAAACAGCCCATAATCTACAGTGGACTTTACATATCCCATAATTCGCCTAACAGCATCCAAGTGTGACTTTTTGGGCTTTTGCATGAACTAACTTATGAGCCCAACAATATAACTCAAGTTAGGCTTGGTGATGGTCAAGTAGATCAAACTTCTAACCATATGCTTGTACATAGTCACATAATCAATTTCAGCGCCAATGCTAATGTCCAACTTGACATTTTGATCAAGAGGTATATCCAATGGTTTATGTTTAGCCATGCCATATTTCTTTAGTATTTCTATGGCATAGTGTTTCTGCATCAAGCATAAACCATTTTCAGCCTTTCACCTCAATACCCAAGAAATACTTTAGTTCACCTAAGTCTTTCATATCAAATTCAGATTTTAGCATTTGCATAACATGATGTATCCCTAAGTCATCATCACCTGTGATTATCAAATCATCAACATGGATAACCAGCACTACTGGTCTTTTTTGTAAACAGACTATGATCAGCCTTGCCAACAGTGAATCCCAAACTCTACAAGTAATTACTAATCCTTGCATGCCAAGCTCTCAGAGCCTGCTTCAGCCCATACAATGCTTTTTTTTAGCTTGCATACATAATGTTGAAAAAATCACGGTGTACATACCCTTCAGGATGATCCATATAAACATCCTCTGCTAAATCACCATTGAGAAACACATTCTTAACACCCATCTGTTGCAATTTCCAGCCTTTAGCAGTAGCCAATGCGATCACTATTCATATGGTTGCCATCTTGGCAACAGGGCTGAATGTTTCCTCATAGTCTAACCTATATTGTTGGGCATAACCTCCCTATCCAAGGGGATACTACCGTACCACAAGGACCTATCAATGTAGTACTTTGCTATGAATCAACTGTAGAAGCCAATGTAGAAGACATATCCGATGGCACTATAGCCATTGATGCATACCAAGAGGCCATCGCATCAAAGATAACATCTCTATTGACTAATGTCTCCTAAGTAGAGGGATCATAACATTTATATGCCTTCTTCTCCTGCGAATAACCAATAAAGACACACTTATGTGCTTTCGGATCCAGCTTCTTTCTCTTCTCATCAAGGATGTGCATGTAAACAAGGCAACCAAATACTTTCATGTGATTGATGTCAAGCTTGTAGCCATATAGCTTCTCAAATGGTGCCATATTATGAATACATGTAGTGGGAGTCCTGTTCAAGATATAGATGGCTGTCATGATAGCCTCAACCCAATAATAGAGTGGCATCTTCTTCTCATTCATCATTGCAGGTGTAGCTTCCATTAAGACCATGTTTTTTTCATTTAGCTACCCCATTTTGATGTGGAGTGTAGCTACATGTAAGCTGTCTACGTATGCCATTTTTAGCCAAAAAATTGTCAAACTCATTTGACACATACTCTCCACCACTGTCAGATCTCAAACAAGAGATGTAGCAATCAAATTCCTTTTCAACTTGCTACTTAAATTGTTGAAAAATAACAAACACCTTATCCTTTGTTTTTAGTATATAAACCCAAGTATAGCGACTCAAGTCATCAATGAATGTCACATAATACTTAGAGCCTCCCATAGATGCATTATGGGCTGGTCCCCACACATTTGAGTGAGCCAACTGCAATGGTTGCTTACTATTTCTTACATGCTTGACAAATGGAAACCTTGACTATTTACCAAATTGACAAGCATCACAAACACGATCAATATCCAAACTTGGGTAGACCTGTAACAAGCAAGCTATTTTTTCTACATCATTTGTAGTGGCTGAAGATTAACATGCCCCACTCTTTTATGCCAAATTTCTAAATTTCTAATTGTGCCAGAGCCATGGGAAAACATGGTTGATTTCAATTGTGGCAAAGTGGCATCAAGAGTAAACATTCTGCCATTTCTTTGACCACAAACAATCAATTTGTATCCATTACCAAACTCCTCAATGAAACAATCATGCTTATTAAACCTAACCTGCAAATTTTACTCAAGTATCTGGCTCATAGAAAATAGATTTTTAGTAATTGACGGGACATGCAATACTTCATGTAAGTTCTTCTTCTTGCCATCATGGATTACCAAAGGCACTTTGCCTTTATGTTCAATGCTATGTTGCATGTCATCCATAACCATTCCTCTCAGGAACCATGTCAATAAACCAGTCACCATGAGGTGTCATATGATTCAATGCCCTCGAATCAATATAACAAATATCATCCTCAGTAGACTTCTCAGTAGCCTTGTCTTTCACATATGTCATGGCAAACATTCTATCCCTAGAAGCATCATCGGTTTGAATGGACGATGCATAATGTCCATGCTGCTTGCCTTTTTGATTGCCTTTCTTCTTCCAATAGTCCTTGGCAATATGATCGTACTTTCCATAGTAGTGACAATCTTTATCCTTATTAGGATTGTCAGATGGACACGCTGCTGCTGCTAGGAGCCTCTACCTCTAGAGCTAGATCTCCCCCTGCCTCTGAAATTTCCACCTCCTCTTGCATTTGAACCCTACTGGTTATTATGACCATAAGATACATTTTGGTAGCAATGGATGCCAGCTGATCCGCAATAGTCTTAATCTCTGTGACATAATTCTGTATAGATATGCCTTTTCTCTCCATGTTGTTGAATTTCTACTTTAACTGTATCTTCCTGGCATTGGTAGTTGTACCATAATACATGATCAATATGTTCCATGCATTTGCTGGTGACTTGCAGTTCATGGTCTACATTACCATAGCGTCCGAGATGCATAAAGATAACCAGTGTAGCACCCTTCGAGCTCTTTCCAACCAAGCTCGATGTGCTCGTCGTTGATCAACTATAGGATTCCTCTCTAGGATTTCAGGTTTAGCTTCAACCAAGTCCCAATATCATTTACCTATCAAGAAGTTATCCATGTAGAACTTCCATATGGCATAATTATGGCATACTTTGCTTGCCCTTCCTCTAAGAATGGAAACTTGTTGGTTTTCTCTTGTCTTGCCATTGTAGGTGCTTGTCATGAAGCCACAACTCACCATTAGTGTTCTTTATATAATTTCTTGCAGAAAGACACATAGAAAATGGTTGTGTGCTTATGAAAAATTGAAATGCTTAAGTATGAAAAGAAAAATTTCCTTTAAATAGTCCATGCATTCTCCAAAAAATTTATGTCACTTTTTCTCAATAATAAGTTGATTTTTATCCATTCTTTCTGCTTTTGGGCATTGATTGAGATTTAGGGTTTGCTTTTATGTTCCACACCTTACCCCCTCCCCCCTTGGAAATGAGAAGAATCCTTCCTAAGATTAGAGGTTGAAGGATTAAGGCCATTCAACACATGCTCACGGTGTTTCACTTTTGCATGAGCGAAGCATAGAAGTTTGGGTTGTACTCCATGTCAGCATAGTGGTCCATGTTGATAGGTCGGATGCCTATGTGGGTGATGTAAGTGAGGACATCCATTAGGAAGTCACCGAAGTCTATTCAACTAGCAATGTGTAACTCCTCCTCAGTCAAAATGAAATCTAAATAGGGGTGGGTCATGATGTGCTCTTCTAGGGGTTAGTCAAAAGATGGTCAACACCCTATAGGAGGTCATACTCCAAGGTTTTGATGGCACATCTCTGCTCAAAGTTGTTATGATTTGGTAGCACTCTAGCTCCCATTGAAGTCGAGAGGAGGTGAGCAATCACTTCATTGATGAAATGCATGCCTTGATCACTAACTAGTTCAATGGGGCATCCGAATCGCGAGATCACATGCTCCCAAAGGAACGTAGCTATGGTTCTAGCATCATTCTTTCTAGTGACTCATACTTCTGTCCACTTTGTGAGGTATTCTGTAGCAATTGTCATGTACTTGGCCTGCAAATATTGTGCTGCGGGATTAAAAAGACCAATGAAGTCAATTCCCCATTTTTCGAAAGACTATCTTGCAATGATTGGGGTTAGCTCCATCTTGTCCTTGTGAACAGATACCTTGGTCCATTGGAACAAATTAGAGTGATGTAAAAAATCCTGATGTGTCTCGAAAAAGTGTAGGCCACCATAGTTGAGACTACAACACCTTGCAGGCCTGTCATGTCTCCACTGAAGTCTCCTCCAACAATTCCGTTGTTGTCTACTTCTACAAGTATGTCATGCATTTCATGCTCACACACACCTACATAGCAAGTCGTCCTGTCCTAGCCTATATAGTTGACCTGCTATCAACTGATAGGGTTGTATCTTGAGGATGATTCACCTAAGTTGTGCCTTCTTCGATGGGTCTTTTGGGTAGTTTGTGTTTAAGCACTTGGACTATGCCATCTGCTAGTATGGAATCAAGTTGGCTCTAAACAAATCCTTCTTGCTAGATAGGTTAAAGAGATGTGCATTTGGCAAATCATAAGTGATACCTTGTGCAGTGGCTTCTCCCGTGGGTATGCGGGACATGTGGTCAACCATGTAATGATGTTTTCCCTTGCACACAACCATAGAGAAGTCGAATTCTAAAAGCAAAAGTAACCATCAAGAAATGTGTCTGTAGCGCAAGGTTTATTAACAAGATAGAGTAAGGCTTGATGGTCAACAAATAAAGTAAAAGGCATAGACAAAAGATAATGCCAAAATTCATTTAGAACAAATACCATGGCTAAACCTTCTCTCTTAGTAGTGGAATAGTTCATTTTGGTATCAACGAGTTGTTTGTGCTAGCAAAACTCACTGGATAGTCTAAATTGTGTTCACCAGGCTGGCACAACATAGCTCCCATGGAAAACTTTGAGGCATTAGTGTGAACATGGAAGGTTATTGTCTAGTCTGGGGCTCATAGTATTGGTGCGGTTGTTAGAGCCTTTTTCAACTCTTTATATGCACGTTGGCATTCCTTGGTCCATTTGAATATTATCATTAGTTTATAGAGTGGTCTAGCAATCAACACATAGCTCAACACAAACTACCGATAGTATCCTATATGCCCTAGGAAACATTGAATTCCCTTGTAATCGGTTGATGGTGGAAGGTAAAAAATAACCCTAACTATCAAGAAGTCAGTGTGGCAATGCCATTCTTGGACACCACGTACCCTCGGATGCATCCATGCTTCACCCACAATTGGCACTTAAGGGGGTCCAACGAGAAACACAATATAGTCTGCATCATTCAAAGACTGTGTAGAGTTTGCCTAGGTGTTCTTTCCAGCTCGAGGGAACACACAGGTCATCAACAAACACTTCTAACTCCTGTCGAAGCATGTCCTTGAAGATGGCACATATGAGCTGTTGAAATGTGGCTGGTGCGTTTGTTAGCCCAAAGGGCATGACTATATAGGCAAATATGCCCCACTCGATAGTGAATGTAGTTTTATGCCTATCATTAGGATGCACTTGCACTTGCTTGTAACCTGAGAAGCTATCCAAGAAATTGTAGGCTTCTTTGCCAACCACTCTTTCAAGCATATGCTTAGTGTATGGTAGTGGATAAGTCTCTCTCTATAGAATATTGATTTTCTTATAATTGATGCACACTCTAATCTTTCCATTCTTCTTCAATACAATCATGATGGGAAAAACCCACTTCATAATGATGAATTTCATAAACGAATCCTGTTCTTAATAGCTCATCAATTTCCTCTTTGATAGCATGAGCATGTTTGGGATTCATCTCCATCACGTGTCATGGGGGAGTTGTCACTACACTAAGATCCACTCCTTTTAGCTCATCGAGTGACCAAGCGAAGACATCTATGTATTCTTGTAGGAGAGCAATGAGACTTACCTCTTCATGCTTGCTCAAGTCATCAGCTATCAAGACACATTCGGGCATCTCCCCTTCCTTAGCCAAATTAATCTCTTTCACTTTGGCAAGTCCTTCTATATCGGCTCATTTGCTTGCCCTTATTGTTTGGCTCCTAGCAAGATCACTACCATATCACCTTTCTTAAACTTCATGAATCGTTTCGATAGGTCTTGCTTTTTTTTGTTCTCTAGCTTCCCACTCCCTAGAATGTCTTTTGCTTTCCTCCAACTATCGTCGCCTTAGGTGGACTGATAGGTCTTCCTTGGTGCATTTTTTTATTAGGAGATTGAGGTATCTTGAGGTCATTGTTTGAGCTTACTTCTAACTCAGAGTCAAACTCTGCGTCTTTGCTAGAAGAGGAAGTATCTCCTAGTGGTCATAGCTCTTATGGTGATTCCGTTCTTAATAGAGGCATGACACTTGGTTGAACTAATCTTGCTTGCTCATAGTCTATCACCCCTAAATGGTCTAGCCAAGCACTATCACATTTGGTTCTAAAAAATCCTCTTTCGATTCTAAATGCGTTGGTACTTTGCGGATTTGAGTCTACTTTGATTTGCTCAATTATCTGACCATCAGTGTGGTATTCTATTGTGTCGATCTCCTCGTCACTGGCTTCGTTTGTAGAATAGCAATCTTCATACTCATCCTCTGAATTTTCCTCATCCAACTAATCTTCATCTCTTAGGTCTCGATACTCCATTTCTTTCTTATCGGTGACTATGGCCCAATTGTATATCAAGTTCAGATCATGCACCTTGGTCCACCTCCACTTGGGTTTGTTTAAGATATCCTTGAGGTGTTTGAGATTAGTGGTTGGATTGCTAGCTGGCTTGTCCGTCAAGTGGTCTAAGATCTTGTGGAGCTTTTGCTTGTTGTTCCAGAAATGGAATGTGATAGGGATGGGCCATCTTCTATAGCTGCTGGTCATCATGCATAATGGCACTGAGGGTTTGTCCTTGGGCTCATGGATCATATTAGCAGCTTGTTCTTATTCCTCATTGTTTGATAAGGGAAGGTTGATTATGGCTAGCATGTACATCTAATTGCACTCATCCTCAGGGCATGGGATATACTTCATTAGCAGCCTGTAAGATTTTCTAACCTGAGTATCACCCTTCAACATAGTTGAGATGGTGTCAAGATGAACTGACGTAGTCTTCCAGGTGTCCATCTCTACCCTCACTGCTTTTGTTTGATTGCCTAAGAAGATGAGACCATTGCCCCTGTCTTCTATGACTCGTGCATTCCGCATCGAGGGTCAGCCTAGGAGGATATCGTAGAGTTGACTCCCTTCATGAGGATGAAGTCTACTGAGAACTAGACTCCTGTGATCTTCAATGGCCGAATTTTTAGCACTTTGAATGGTTTGACCCTCATCCTGTTGGCTAGTGTGACACTAAACCTAGCATTCTCAATAGGTGGGTTACCCTAGGCCTGGAGCACTGCATGGCTAAGCACACTAACTCCATGTCTACGGTTCCTTTCCTTATAGTGTCTCCTAGTGCTAGAAGGACTGGAAAGACCACATGCATCTTCATGCCTTCTTAGAAAGCATTGACATTTAAGGACTTGGGCACACTGAGTGTAGCATCAAGATCGATATTTGCATCATTGCGTCATGGTCATGCAAGTCAACTGCCCTTGTTGAAGGGGTCCTTCCACCCACTGTCTCAACCACATCATTGGATGTTGCCTAAGTAGGTCTCCTATGCTCAAAGTCATTGGGGTGGTCACTAGAATTATAAGAAGATTGCCAATTGCTTGCTTATCTCCTAATTTTATGCCCCTTGGCCAATGTCCTTGACTGGCTTGTTGGCCCAAGGCATTCAAGCTCTGTGTATGTTTAGCAGTGCTTGAGGTGCAGTGGCCTCTCTCAACTTCAGTCATGTTGGTGAAACTGATGTTAAAGAGATCCTCAATTTCATTCTCTAGGATGGGTAATAATGGTGTCTACGGGTTGATTTGTGGCTCTAAGCAGGGTGGACAGCTAATGAGCCAACTAGTGTTGCTTCTAGGTTTGTAATAGGTCACATTGCACGTAGTCAGGAGGCTCCATGAGTTGTCCAACATGTTTGGAGGGCTACCGGAAGGTTTCCTTGTTATGAAAGGTGCTCTACTTTGCTCGAGACGTGTTGGATGTTGTAACGTGTCTGCTCGTCCGCTTGTGGGACACGTCTTAGCAGCCCATCGGGAAGAGAGTCTAGAAAGCACCGCCTGGCACTCGCAAGGAATGTGACAGGGTTTGCGATCTAGGTCTTCCCGAGTCTGCCCTAAGCGGAAGTGTCCGGCCGTTCCCACTTAGGATCGACTTGAACAGGGTTCCCTCCCTATCAGCAAAGTCTCTAGGGAGTAGCTAGCGTCGAGCTCCAGATGAACCACTTTGCATAGGAACAACATCAACGAAGTGGATTTATGCTGCACTTGGTTCATGGAGAATGGGAAACGAGAGGGATGCAAAGCTCAACCTCTCTGCCCATAAGGCATAGTCCCATTCAGTTCCCCTTAAATAGCATAAATCACGATTCTAACTCTACTGGCGCTAGGTCTTCATAGTCTCAATATCATGTTTTTTTCAGAAGACCACCCTTCTGTAGGATGGACCCAAGTCACGTCCACCGCACTTTCCTCGGTTTGCTTAGTTATCTAATTACCTACCACATTATGTTTGGCATGCAAAAGCAGCTTCCTTAATTAATCAATTTAATCACTGATTCCTTCACGTAACTTAGGCACTAACATAAAAACAATGTCAAGAAAGTTTCTTTTTCAAATATCTGATCTTTATTTACCATAGTCCCGGAATACATCAAGTATCATGCCCGAAGGCTATCCCAACAATCAACAAGATTACTGCTCCAAGTTCCGCCCGTAGACTAGTACACGGGCCTCGAGATCCCATCTCGAGTCACATCGGCCTCTTGTGCCAGATCTGGAGATAAAGAATTTATAGCCAGAGCCTCCCCTGGCACCCAAGCGTCCTCCCGCTCCAAGCAGCACCCACGGAGAGACCTCTCATGACGGGTTAGGTCCATATACCCAGCGCGGCTAACAACCCCCTTGGATAGGGCTAGGCAGACAGTCGGAGGTAATTAAACCTGCCTCTCCCTCCAGGCTTTTAACCTAAAGCATTAAGTGTTTTGCCTTGAATTAGTTCCTTGAACAAGAAGTTCAAACAATGTACCTAAGTGTACAATCACGATCATTTCAGAGGTCGTTCGTATGACCAACTGCTAAGGTGTGATTCCTTCTTCCCGAATGCTCCTAGCATTCAATCTTGGATCGTTCACGACTTGGCAAGATTCCAAGGGCTTGGCAAGCTAGGTTGCTTGTTTCCCCTTTATCTTCAAGTTAGGGTTTGTACCTTGCCGACCCTAATTATCCTTACCTTAGATCCCTTGTGGTACCTATGTACCTTTATCTTTGATCTTAATTGATCAAGATTGTCTATCCCCTTGACCATGGTTAGTCAAGATGTTTCTGTTTAGAATAGTCCTACTCCATCTTAGTTATAATCTTCTTAAGCCCTTTTAATAATTCTCACAGGCACCTAAGCTTTTACCTATTCCTCTTGAAGTCACCAAGGACTTTGACATGGGACTTATAGATCTCAGTCCCATTCGGTGAATTACAAACAACGTTTGAATTCTCCCAACAACTTTAATGCACGTAACGTAAGGCCATACCTTCTTTCAATGCTTAGAATTTTGATATAATCCACATGATATTTTATGCCACACATGCGAAGGTACTTTCTATGCATGCAATCATCCTCTATGTAATTATTTACACGATCTATAACCTTCTTGAAGGATCTAGCTTTATGTGATCATATGAGTCTAGCTGCACTTAACCTTTTTTGCAGACTATTACATGTACCTTAGAATCCTTCTTGCGATGCGGATATGCACTTTGTCTCTTTCAATGTCCTTCGAAATGCATTTTAAGCAAGAATTTGTGCAAGGAACAATGCACTTTATGCAGGAATTCTTGCAAGTCATCTTTTGGTAAATTATAATGTGATTATTTAATCAATTTCACCTATTGTGATGCCATCTTACAACGGAAATTATCTTGCTCGTTACATACATTACAACTAAGTTCATACCTAGGAAATTATCAAACATGCAATTTAATGTGATGCATGTGAATATGATTTTTTTCCATGATAATTATAACTTATGATTTAATAACAGAACAACCTAGGTTTGGAGTGATACCATGATTCCAGTGGTATTGATGCCTGATGAACTGTTCGCGGTTGCAATGCCACCTTGTTTTGAACCTCCATCCACGCTTGCAGGGTTTCCGGCCATGTTTGTGGAACTACGCTTTGGGGCCATACTTGAAGATGCGTGTACGAGTGATGGGGTTCTCGCACTCTCCTAGCAAAATTCTTGCCGCCTCTCCTTGAGTGGGGGAAATAAAATAATGAAGGGGGAGGGGCGTATCTTCAAGAATTCTTCTTCTTCTTCTCCTCTTCTTCTCCTCTCTCTCTCTCTCTCTCTCCCGCTTCTACTTCTTCTCCTTCTCTCTCTCCCTCTTCTCTCTCTCTCTCTCTCTATCTCCCTCTCCTTCTTCCTCTTCTTCTTTTTCTTCCTCTCTGTCTCCCTCTCCTTCTCCCTCTCCTTCTTCCTCTTCTTCTTCTTCTTCCTCTCTGTCTCCCTCTCCTTTTTCCTCTTCTTCTTATTCTTCTCTTCTTCTCCTTCTCTCTCTCTCCCTTCTTCTTCTTCTCCTCTTATTATCCTTCTCTCTCTCTCCCTCTTTTTCTTCTTCTCTTCTTCTCCTTCTCTCTCTCCCTCTTCTTCTTCTTCTTCTTCTTCTTCTTCTTCTTCTTCTCCTCTCTCTCTCTCCCTCTTCTTCTTATTCTCTTCTTCTCCTTCTCTCTCTCCCTCTTCTTCTTCTTCTTCTTCTTCTTCTTCTTCTTCTTCTTCTTCTTCTCCTCTCTCTCTTTCCCTCTTCTTCTTCTTCTCTTCTTCTCTTCTTCTCCTTCTTTCTCTCCCTCTTCTTCTTCTTCTTCTTCTTCTTCTTCTTCTTCTTTTTCTTCTTCTTCTTCTTCTTCTCCTCTGTCTCTCTCCCTCAGGATGAACACCGAGGGGGGGGGGGGGGGGGGCGCTACTGACTAGGACAATGGGGGGGGGGGGGGGCACTACTGACTAGGACAATGGGGGGGGGGGCATGATCCGTTAAGACCCCAAGGGGGGGGGGGGGGGGGAAGCTGGTGCCTTTTGTAGAGGGAGGGAGGGAGGTGGTATGGGGGAGGGGAGATGGCTGCTTACAGCCGCCACCCTCCACCTGGGGGCTGCATGCCCCCCCTTTCTCACTCATTCACACACACTCTCTCTCTCCCCGCCATGCAAACGGTAGGGGGAGAGAGAAGGAGAGTAAAAAAAAATTGTTTTAAAATTAAAATTTTTAATGGGGGGTTCTCATGGGGGGAGGCACGAGGGAGCACGGGGGGAATATTACATCCTCTCCCCCTTAGAGGAATCGAGATGTCCTCATCTCGAGAAGACCTGGGGGTATTGTTGGTTGAGAGTATTTTCGTCCATCCAGGTGGCATCTTCTTCTGGATAATCTTTCCACTAGATGAGGTATTCTCTCAAGGTTCTTGATCTCAAATTCCTCTCCCTAACATCTAGGATTCTATCAAGCCATAGCTCAAGGACTCCTTGGCTAGGCATTACAATTTGTTGATCATCAAGTACATGATTCGGATTAGATAGATACTTTTTCAATAGGATAATGTGGAATACATTATGAATCTTTAGAGTTGCGGGCAGCTGTAGTCTGTAAGCATTAGGCCCTAGGCACTTGGTGATCTTATAGGGTCCACAATACCTTGGACTTAGCTTCTTGTACTCTCCCAAGGACAATGAACTCTTTTTAGGGCGTACACGGATGAAGACCATATCACCTTCAATGAAGGATCTGTCTTGCCGTTTCAAGTCAGCGCAAGCCTTCTGTCTATCCTTGGCAGCTTGAATGTCTTGTCTTATTGATTTGATTTTATCATCCATGTCTTCCAGCATATGCCTTGAAGCTTCTAGCCTCAAAGTTGGATTTGAGAAGTTCAAAGGGGTACGACAATCATGCCCATACAATGCTTGGAAGGGGTCATCTGAATACTCTATTGGTAAGAAGCATTGTAGGCAAACTCAACCAGTGGCAAGTATTGAATCCACTTTCTGGGTTCGCGACAGCAGTATGCCCTAAGCATATCTTCAATGACTTGATTGACTCATTCTGGTTGACCATCAGTTTGGGGATGGTAAGTTGTACTGAAACAGAGTTGAGTTCCAATAGCCTCAAAGATAGCCCTCCAGAAGTGTGATGTGAATAGAGAGTCACAATCACTAGTGATTCTTTAGGGTAACCTATGAAGTTTGAATATTTCCTTGATAAATAATCTTGTGATGTCTGAAGCTTTATAGTTCGTCTTGACAGGGATGAGATGTGCGACCTTGGTGAGCATATCTACAACAACCATAATAGAGTTATATCCTCCCTGAACTTGGGGTAGGCCAACAATAAATTCCATACTAATGAACTCCCATTTCATTTGGGGGATGTCAAGTGGTTGCAATTTCCCAAGTATTTTAACATGTTTTGCCTTAATGCGTTGACAAGACAAACATTCTGTGACATATTTGAGTACGTCACCCTTGAGCCTTTCCCAATAATAGCTATTTTTGATCATATTAAGGATCTTGGCATAACTAGAAGGCCCTAAGAAAGGGGAGTCATGGGCCTCCCAAAGTATCTTTTGCTTGAGAGTTTGGCTTGCAGGGATACATAATCTTGTCCTAAAGTAGACAAGCCCACTAATGATGGAGAATTCTTGATACTTCATCTTTAGCTTCGGGTCTTGATCCTTGATGGGGATCTACCTTAGCATTTTCTGATAGACTGGGTCATGATATGCCTCTTCTTTTGCTAGCTCAAGAATTGGGTTGTTTGGCATTGATACCTTTGTGGCTAGAGACCTTGTTGTTTATGGATCTTGCAAAGTAAGAGAATTTAGAAATGCCTTGCGACGACTGAGTGCATCGGCAACTACATTCTCTTTTCCAAGCCTATATTTGATTTCAAAATCGTATTCTTCCAGCACTTCGATCCATCGACGTTGCCTCATATTGAGCTCATTCTGAGTGAAAATCCATTTAAGACTCTTGTGTTCTGTTACTAAGGAAAATTTGTTGCCTAGCAAGTAATGTCTTTTTCCTATTTCCTTCTAGCTGTCTTATCCCTTCACCTATGCCTGTCTAGATTTTACAATTTGCACAGGAGGGAGCCTGGCTCTCTTTTATAAAATTTTAGTGGCACCTTTGCATTTTAAAATGTGCCTTTTCCTTTGACTGACCTTTTGTATTTTTATCATTTCCTCTCTTATTCATTTGTCAGGGGCTGCCTTTTTTCACATTATTCTATATTTTTGAGTTTTATTTTTCCCGACTTGCATTAGGGTTAACAAGAACAGATTATGGGGCACTCGTACTAGTAATGGTAGGCATTTATTGCTTTCCAAACTTTTTCATATCCTTACTATTTATTATTTAAAGTTTTGGTTGGGCGATTACTAACCAAGGAAAAAAATCCTAGAGCTTATGTGGCACAAGGAGAGACTTAGTATTCATGAAATAAAGAGAGGTTTTTTTGAAGTGTAATTTTATAAAGGAGGAAAAGGGAAAAGGCAAATCTTTGAAAAGTTGATGCGTCGCTCTTTGTCTTGATAAGATGATGGATGTACAATATATAAAGAGGGATTTTCTTCCAAAGGGTGATGCGATAATGAAAAGAGGACTCGAGCCTTTGAAAAGTTCTTCCTAGCTCTCTCTCTTTCTCTCTCTAGCCAAATGAATTTCTTTTGTAATATACAGGATAAAATGAGATTTGAATAGTTGAAGATATGCATGCAATGTGTTCATACTCTAAAAACACCCACAAATGCATGCATACTATAAATAGAGGTGGATTTTCTTGATGAAGTCATATTTTAATGGTTGAAAACATGCATATAATGTATGTATATTTTGAAAACTCCAATAAATGTACATAAATCATAATAACACATGCACCGTATATACATTTGTATACATATATGCATCCACACATGTGCAAACACATACTCATGTATACACATATGGACACATGACTATACACATGGAAACATATGAGTGAAAAAATAGAGCATGGGAGAGAGGGGAGCAGGGAGACTAGAAAATGCTAAAAGAAATAGAGAGAGAACTATGAAATAGAGAAGAGAGGAAATAAAGGAGAGGAGAGAGAATGGATACAAACTTATGAAACATGCACATATATACATACACACACACACACACACACACACACACATGCATACACATACAGTCATACACAAACACATACTTACACAAATACAAGCGTGCATACACACGTGTATATAGATGCAAACATATGAGATGAAAAATGATGAGAAACAGGGGACTCTAAAAAAAGAAACAAAGGAGATGATAGAAAAGTAATGAGAGGGAGAGATAGGACACATACTTATGAGATAATGGCATATATACATGTGTATATACATGCATACACATGTACACATATGATTTGTAAAAGGATGAGAGACAAGGGGACTCAAGAAAAAAAAGAAAGGAGTTAAGAAAAAATGATGAGAGGAAGTGAGAGGATATACATACTTCTGAGACCACACAAATGGAAACACACATATTACACACATATATATGCACATATATATATGTAGAGAGAGAGAGAGAGAGAGAGAAGAAGAAGAAGAAGAAGAAGAAGAAGAAGAAGAAGAAGAAGAAGAAGAAGAAGAAGAAGAAGAAGAAGAAGAAGAAGAAGAAGAAGAAGAAGAAGAAGAAGAAGAAGAAGAAGAAGAAGAAGAAGAAGAAGAAGAAGAAGAAGAAGAAGAAGAGTACCTAGTATATATTAATGGCATGGTTTGATTGCAATTTCCTACTTGCTCACCTCACACACGCCTATCCCCCTAGTCCCATCCCATACCTATTGCCACTAGTGGGAGTTGCACCCACCTCTAGAGATTGCAGGAGTTCCTCAAACCATGCATATGATATTGAATCTCAAGCATGCACATATGCATGCCACAACCACATGCACAGACACAAACACACACACACACACACATGCACACACACACACACACACACACACACACTCTCTCTCTCTCTCTCTCTCTCTCTCTCTCTCTCTCTCATAGGATCTATTAGACCGATGCAATCAATCTTTGAAATTGAACCATAGGCATGCAAAAAATTAATAGGTAGTACTTTGTGCAAAACTAAACCCACTCTAAAAGGTAAATCCAATCGAGTATGTAAACCTAGACTATTGGTAAACCTAGCCTATTGACAAAAATAGTTGTGTGCTTATGGAAAATTGAAATGCTTAAGTAAGGAAAGATAATTTTCCTTCAAACAATCCATGCATTCCCCAAAAAATTGTGCTACATCTAGATAAAGTGTAGGCCACCATAGTTGAGATTGCGGCACCTTGCATATTGAGATATTAGCAATCACACCTAGCTTAGCCTCTTTGTATAGAGCAATGTGGGCTTAGAGTAGAATCCTTTATGCACAGTGGTGGAAAGTGCAGACTAGTCTATTCCTATAAAGCATTATACTTGCTCTCTTTTTTAATGCAATGTCATAGTACTTTTGTACTTCCAGCAAAGTGTTTGTGTCATTGTCAACACACAAGATTGTGTTTGTGAGTCCAAGTCTCAATCTTAGAACCTAATTCACTTGTGTGACAGTTAGTCTGAATGTCTATGTCCTCATGAGCTCACTCTTGCTCTTTCAACCTCCATAGCCATGCTCTAGATTCGACATTTTAACATGGTATCAGAGCTCAAATGAGTATGGCCTAGGTCTCCTTTCACTCCTCTTAGCTCCTCTTCATCTCAGTCTAGCTCAGTTTGAGTGTATGACTCCCATTCTTCACTTGAATCTCACACTCACTCTCTAATAGCCATAGCCAGATACGACCTACAGCACTTGGAGCCTTCATATCTCTCTCTACATGCCATAATTCTCAGTGCTTCCTTCTAGGGGTTATTTCTTTGCTCAAGGCGTTGGTTCTTGGCACCTTAGAGTGTAACACTGTCCATTGTATGCTTTAGCATTGTTGAAATTTGAAGTGTTGTTTAGAACTGCGCCCGTGTTGTTCGTATGGCATGATCTCTCTCCATGCAGCAAGATTCATCCTGCGAGTTTAGGGCTATTGAAGGTCCATACATGACCTACCTTCCACATAAATCTTGTGTCATATGATCCATTTTAACACTGGCCATTGTATGCTTTAGCATTGTTGAAATTTGTAGTGTTGTTTAGAACTACGTCAGTGTTGTTCGTATGGCATGATCTCTCTCCACGCAGCACGATTCATTCTGGGAGTTTAGGGCTATTGAAGGTCCATACATGACCTACCTTCCACATAAATCTTGTGCCATATGATCCATTGTGGCAACTACAATCATAAAAAAACCAAACCTACACAAAACCCTAACGAACAAACACCATAGCCATCTTACTACGAGCTCAAAACCACTTCATCTAGCTGAAAATTTGAAGTTTCTATCAAGCATTTCCCATCAAATCAACAAGGAGGGGAGAAATCCAAGCATCAAACTCTCAACATCAAGTGTGTGAAATCATAGTATCTATTGATACTTATCAAGTGTTATTTGACACTACATTTCTTGTGTCTCTTGACGTAATCAAATCTTCTACTGCTCACATCTAAGAGTTTTTGGTGCTGATTTGTTGCTCCAACATGGGCAAAGACTCTCCAATTTTTTGGTTCAAAGGGATCGGGTTTCACACCTGGCAAACCTGCATCAAGCTCATCTTGATGAAGAAGGGTCTTTGGGCCATCACCAATGGCAAAGAGAAGAAGACTCAAGATGCAAACCTTATAGATACTTGGCAAAAGAATGATGACAAAGCACATGTCATCGTTAAGCTGGAATTGGATGATAGCTATATCCACCATGTGGATACCTGTGAAACCTCTAATGATACATGGAAGAGACTAGATACTTTTTTTGGTGCACAATCAAAGTCATCTAAGTATGGATTATTGATTGAATTTTTTAGGCTAGATATGAAATCAAACATATCTCTTGCAACCTTTTTAAACTACATGGAAAGTCTCTTAACTCAGCTTGCAAGAATTGATCTCAAGATGGATGAATATATTTGTATTGGTGTGTTGTTAAAAATCCTGCCTCCTGACTATAATAATGTGTCAACTACATTAATCAACATGCCTAATCCTAAACTGGTTGACATTAAGGCCTCCCTGCTAGAAGAAGGAAAGATCTAAAGAAGTACCAAGCACCTTTAAAGATGAACAAATGTTATATGTCGATAACATGTACAAGGGAAAAAAAGTTTAGCTGGTATGTGACTTCTGCAAAAATATCAAGCATACGGAGAAATTTTGTCATGCTAGGAAGATATCTCAAAAGGCCTATCTAGCTATTGTTAAAGAAGAAGAAGGTCGTGGAGAAAAGGAAGAAGAAGAAGACCACCTGATAGAATTTTTTTACCTTGTATTGCCTAGCCCTAATGCTTTTGACATAAGCTTGTAAACTCTCAATTTAGCCTTGTACTACAACCTTTATACACTTTGCAGGGGCCTTGTTACAGCCTTTGGATGTCCACCATGTCTTTGCTACCCACACTTAGCCTTTTCTGTGAATGACAACCTTTGGTGTTTACCATGTTTGTGGTGTGCCCACACTTTGCATGTGGTTGCTCACTAAAGCCTCGACACACTTTGTACTTCTCTAATTGTGATTGAGGAGGAGTGCTGAGTTATTGGCAATCACACCTGGCTTAGCCTCTTTGTATGGAGTAGTGTGGGCATGTTTGGGATTCATCGGATATAGTCGCTACTTGACCAGCATTGCATCAGGTGTCATGGGGATGTTATGAGTCACTACACTCATATCCACTCCTTTCATCTCGTCGAGTGAACAAGGGAAGACGTCTATGTATTCTCATAGGAGAGTAATGAGACTTGCCTCTTCTTATTCACCCAAGTCGTTAGCTATCAAGACACATCATCGAGGCATCTATCACCCCTAAATGATCTAGCCAAGTGTAATCATATTTGGTTTTCTAAATGTGTTGGTGCTCTTGCGAGACTTTGAGTCTAGTCTGATTTGCTCAATTACCTAACCATCTGTGTTGTATTCTATTGTGTCGGTCTCCTCTTCATGTCCTCGTTCGTAGAATAGCATTCTTCATACTCATCCTCTGAACTGTCCTCATCTGACTGCTTGTCATCTTCTAGGTCTCGATACTCAGTGTCTTTTTCATCCGTGACTAAGGCCCAATTGTACATTGAGTTCAAATCATGCACATTGGTCCACCTCCACTTAGGTTCGTCCAAGAGATCCTTGAGGGATTTAAGATTTGCAATTGGGTTGCCACCTGCCTTGTCCGTCAAATGCTCTAAGATCTCGTGGAGCCATCTACTAGGGCTTTTGGCCATCATGCATAATGGCACTATGGCTTTGTCCTTGGGCTCATCAATTGCGTTAGCAACTTGTTCGTATTCCTCATTGTCCAAGAAGGGTATATCGATGGTGGCTAGCACATACATCCAATGGCGCTCATCCTCAAGGCAAGGGATATACTTTGTTAGCAGCTTGTAAGATTTTCTAACATGAGTATCACCCTTTAGCATAACTGAGATGGTGTCAAGGTTGATTGGCATAGCCTTCTAGGTGTCCATATCTACCCTCAATACTTCCATTTGATTGCCTAAGATGAGACCCTTTCCCTTGCCCCAATCTTCTATGACTCGTGCATTCCACATCAAGGGTCAGCCTATCAGGATATTGTAGTTGACTCCCTTCATGATGATGAAGTCTACTGAGAATTTGACTCCTGTGATCTTCAATGGCCAAATTTTTAGTACTTTGAATGGTTTGACCTTCATCCTGTTGTTGGCCAGTGTGACATTAAACCTAGTATTCTCAATAGGCATGTTGACCTAGGTTTGGAGCACTACGTGGCTAAGCACACTGACTCCTACCTTGTGGTCTACGATTCCTTTTGTTGTAGTATCTCCTAGTGCTAGGACTAGCAAGACCACATCCATCTTTCTGACTTCCTAGAAAGCGTTGACATGTAAGGACTTGGGCACTGAGTGTAGCGTCAAGCTCGATATCTGTGTCACTACATCGTGGTCATGCAAGTCAACTTCCCTTGCTGAAGCGGTCCTTCCACCCACTGACTCAACTCTTCCCATAGTGTTTGATTCTACCTAAGTAGGTATCCTAAGCTCAAAGTCACTGGGGTGGTCACTAGCATTGTAAGAAGATTGCTAGTTGCTTGCTTATCTCCTAATTCTGCACTCCTTGGCCAATGGCCCTTGCTAGCTTATTGACCTGTAGCATTCAAGCTCTGTATATTCGGCTCTGCTTGAGAGGTGCAATGGCCTCTCTCAACTTTAGTCATGTAGGTGAAACCGATGTGATCATACTAGAGAGATCCTTGGTTTCATTCTCTAAGATGGGCTCAACGTTCTTTAAGCATTCTTGGGCTCTCTCACCCACTCCTCGACCTTATTTATGGCTTTGAGTTGGTTCTTTGTGTCAAGAATCGCGTGGTGGAGGAGGTTGCTCAAGATGCTGCGCCAAACACACACAGAATGCACAAGGAGAAGCTCACTCAAGAGACAAGAAGAGAGATGGAGGCCAAAACGTTTTCTTGCTGATTTCTTCTTCTTCTTCCACACACTTCACAATGTACACAAAGTATAGATAAGATACAACATAAAAGGAAAGTGGCCTACTAAGTCAAACAATGCATAACTGACTACACTAGTCGACTGGCGCTATAACTATGCCAGCTGTAAATAGGTGTAACAACCTGAATATAATAAGTAATGAGGTAGTGGCCATGTGAGAGTCATAATGACCACCGACGTGCTAAGTGTAGACGTGTGGACCCATCTAACCAGGCGGTCCATCATCAATGTCCACATGTGTTGAGCTTGTCATCTCAACACTCCCCCTCAAGCTCAACTGCATCTCTGCAACTCCAAGTAAGCTTCGAAACTTTTGAAGCTTCTCTGTACCCAATGCCTTCATGAAGATGTGAGCTATCTGATCCTGTGTGCTGACATACACCAAGTCAATCTCACTTGCTAGTACCTTCTCTCTCACAAAGTGGTAGTGTACCTCAATATGTTTTGTCCTGGCATGGAACACAGGGTTCCTAGCCAACTGTATACTGCTCATGTTGTCACAATAAATGACAACTGGACCTTCCACCTGGACATCCAAATCAGCCAATAGCTTTTGCAGCCACACTACCTCACATGCTGCAACAGCAGCACCTCTATACTCAGCCTCTGTACTCGACAAAGCAACTGTAGATTGCTTTTTGCTGCTCCATGCAACTGCTGCACTACCAAGAGAGAACATGTATCCGCTGGTAGATCTTCTATCCGACATACTACCAGCCCAATCTGCATCTGTGTATCCAAACACATGTACGTCTGTACCTGCCTCATAGAAAAGTCCATAATGTAATGTGGACTTGACATATCTCAATATGTGTCTCACTGCATCCAAGTGTGGTTTTCTAGGTACTTGCATAAATTGACTCACAAGACCAACAACATAGCTCAAGTCTGGCCTTGTAATGGTCATGTAGATCAAACTCCCCACTATCCTCCTGAACATAGTAGGGTCTTCTATCTCATCCCCAACATTAGCACTCAGCTTTACATTCTGCTCCAACGAGACTGAAAGTGGTTTGCATGCTGTCATACCATACTTGGACAACATATCCAAGCCATACTGTCTTTGGGACAGCCATACACCATCATCACATCTGATCACCTCAATGCCAAGGAAGTACCTTAGCTCACCTAGATCCTTCATCTCAAACTTCATCTTCAAACAACCCTTGACTTCAGCAATCCCACTATCATTATCACCTGTAATAATCAAGTCATCCACATAGATGACTATGATGACCAAACCTGCATCTCCTTTTCTCACATAAAGTGAGTGATCAGCATTAGAAACATAAAAACCAATATTGACAAGATACTTTCTAATCTTGTCAGACCATGCTCTAGGTGCTTGCTTGAGCCCATAGAGTGCCTTCTTCAACCTGCACACATACGTGGGATGCTCTAAATCTTCATAACCTGCTGGCTGATCCATATACACTTCTTCCTGCAAATCACCATGCAAGAAGGCATTCTTTACATCCATTTGCTGCAACCTCCAACCTTTGGCTGCTGCCAAAGCAATCACATATCTGACAGTCGCCATCCTAGCAACTGGACTAAAGGTTTCATCATAATCTATGCCATATGTCTGGGCATAGCCTTTTGCAACCAGCCTAGCTTTGTACCTGCTAATAGAACCATCTGCGTTGTGCTTAATCTTATAAACCCATTTACATCCAATAGCTTTCTTTCCCTTTGGCAATGATACTAGATCCCAAGTCTTATTGGCCTCTAATGCAGACATCTCCTCATCCATTGCTGCATCCCAATGAGCATGACCAATAGCCTCCTCAAAACATGTAGGCTCAACATCCTCAACTAGTTTCACCATATAAGCATAATGGTGAGCTGCATAACCTTCAAAACCAAATCTTTTAACAGGGTATCTCACCCTGCTAGACCTGCGTACCACTGGATCACTCAATGGAGTCTTTGCATCAGCGCGTGCTCTCTGCACACCTGGAGTTCTCACTGAAGGAATGCCAAGCTCATCATCTAAGCTCTCTGAGCCACTGGAGTCTTCATCAAGAACTGCATCAATGCCTTCTAATACTTTATTCTTTCCTTTGTCTTTACTTGTAGTGCTACTAGATGCACCTGAAGATGTAGAGGTACTCCTTATTCTCCCAGACCAAGGACTACTAGATGATGTCTCTGGTCCATTAAGAGTCCGTGATTCTTGTTTTTCAGCCTGCACATGAGTGTCATGATCATCATCAACATCCAATGCATCACCACTAGATGCATACCAGCTGCTCATTTCATCAAAGATGACATCCCTGCTCACTCTGAACTTACATGTGATAGGGTTGTAACAGCAATACCCTTTCTACTCTAAAGAGTATCCAATAAAGACACACTTTTCAGCCTTTGGATCTAGTTTCTTCCGCAACTCATCTGGCACATGAACACACGCAATGCAGCCAATTACTTTCAAGTGTGAAACATCAGGTTTCTTACCTGTAAAACATTCTTCGGGGGTCATACCATGAACTGCAGCTGTGGGAGTTCTGTTCATAATATAAACAGCAGTATGAACAGCCTCAGACCAAAAATGCTTAGGCACATTCTTTTCAGCCATCAAGGCACGTGCAACTTCTGCAATATGCCTGTTTTTCCTTTCTACAACCCCATTTTGTTGTGGGATATACCTGCATGTGAACTGTCTCTTTATCCCATGAAACTTCAGAAAATCACTGAACTCATTTGAGAGGTACTCTCCCCCTCCATCTGACCTCAGGCACTTTACTTTCAAGCCTATTTCTCTTTCAACTGCAGCCTTGAAAGTTCTAAAGTGCTCAAACACTTCACTCTTTTCCTTCATAAAATATACCCACAGCTTTCTAGAACAATCATCAATGAATGTGACAAAGTATGAACTGCCTCCAAGAGATACATTTTGTGTAGGCCCCCAAATGTCTGTATGTACAACATCAATAATATTTATGCTTACATCTCTATCATGTGAAAAAGGTTGCCTTGACTGCTTACCAAACTGACACGCTTCACATACCTTTTGAAATTCTGCAACTCTAAATGTAGGCAAACCTGTAACCAACCCTTTGGACTGCATTAGTTTCAGCCTTTGTACATTTGCATGTCCAATGCATTTGTGCCAAATTTCAATGTCTGCAACAACACCTTTTCCTTTGGCATACATAGCAGCATTCATAGTAGGAATTCTAGCATCTAGAGTGAACATACGTCCAACTCTACTTCCCTTTGCTACCAACCTGCACTTGTCATTGAAATCTTCTACAAAGCAGCCCTTTGCATTAAATCTGACTTGCAGCCCTTGCTCTACCATTTGACCGACTGACACCAAATTCTTTGTAATAGATGGCACATGTAATACATTTGAAAGACTCTTTGTCTTACCATCATGCAAGGACAAGGGAACTTTTCCAATGTGTGAAATTGGGTGGCATGAGTCATCACCCGTCTGCACATAACCTGCATTCTGCAAATCCTGCATGGCTAGTCATATGATTGGATGCACCTGAATCGACATACCAAACATCTTCATGTGTTCCCTTTCCTGTAACAGCATTCAACATATGCTGCATAACAAATAGACGTTCATTTTTGTCTTCATTCTGTCGTGAAGACGATGCATAGTTTCCTTGCTGCAACTTACCACTGCGGATATCATCTCTCTTGGCATAACATTGGGCTGCAATATGACCTGTTTTGCCACAGTAGTGGCACACAATACCAGAGTTGTTAGAACCTCTGTTCTGCCATCCACCTCTTCCTCTAAAGCTCCCCCTGCCTCTAAAGTTACCACGACCTCCTGAAACCTGCATATCGCCAAATTGCTGATTCAATCTGTTTTGCTGGTTGTCACTACTACGTCCTGTACCACGGCCTCTTGAAGAGAACCTACCATGTCCCCTTCCTGAACTGGAGTAGAAAGCCTGGACCTGTTCACCACTTCTTTCAGATGTCTCACTCTGCATGTTGATTTCTTCAGTGATCATTAGAGAGACCAACTCATCAAAATCTCGAAATGGTTTTCTGACATATATGGAAGTTACAAAAGACTTCCAAGCCTTTTCATTGTTAAGTCCACCCAAGGTAGATGACACCAAATCATCATCATCGGGCATTGCATCAATTGCTGCCAATGCATCTGCAATGCTCCTTACCTTCAATGCATACTCATTGATAGACATCTTCCCTTTCTTCAATGTATTCAACTCTTGCTTGAGTTGAATCTTTCGTGCCTTTGTATTTACAGAAAACATACTTTCAAGTATGGTCCAAGCTGCATATACATTCTCTGCATTTCTAATGTGTCCCAACATATTATTGTCAATTACTGCAGACAACCAATACATGACATTCTTGTCTTTTGCATTCCATTCCTTTCGTGCCTTTATCTCTTCTGCAGTTGGAGGATCACTCACCTCCGGCTCCTTTTCTTCACCTGAAACGAACTCGTAGAGGCCTTTTCCAATAAGAAAGTTCGTGACACGGAACTTCCATGAAGGGTAGTTATTCTTGTCGAGCTTCTCAATGATGGGGCTTCCACTGTTCTCTGCCATTATCACAAGAATAATACCAAACAACAAGCAAATCTTCTGCAATCCTCGACCTGTAGTGCACAGCAATACACTAGACAACCTTTTTCATTGTCTGCTCAACAATACATGCAATCTGCAACCTGTTTGCAGATAAACCTCGTGTTTACTCACTGGTAAACACCTTTAATCTTACAGATCTAAAATCTGTAACCTGCGCACCCACTGTCGGTCGATACAGCTGAAGTCACAGCGTATCCTGAAATTGTTGTCCACAACTTGCGGCTCTAAAACGGGCCCTGAAACGGCTGCAAATGCCCAAAATAACTGCGGTAAAGCCCTAAAGGGCATATCTGCAGAATTTACAGTGCTCTTCGCGCACACCAAATCTCACTGCAATCTGAGATTTTTGCTCTGCCCTGCTTCCGGTGCCTCCACAAGCACTATCCAAGAGAAAGAGTGGAAGGATGGGAGAGCTTCTTACCCGTGGCTTGCTTGCTCGAACCTTGCTTCTTTCCCTTTGCTTCAACCTTCGAAATCAGCCTCTCTCAGTGGTGCTGCTCTGATACCATGTCAAGAATCGCGTGGTGGAGGAGGTTGCTCAAGATGCTGTGCCGAACACACACATAATGCACAAGGAGAAGCTCACTCAAGAGACAAGAAGAGAGATGGAGGCCAAAACGTTTTCTTGCTGATTTCTTCTTCTTCTTCCACACACTTCACAATGTACACAAAGTATAGATAAGATACAACATAAAAGGAAAGTGGCCTACTAAGTCAAACAATTCATAACCGACTACACTAGTCGACTGGCGCTATAACTATGCCAGCTGTAAATAGGTGTAACAACCTGAATATAATAAGTAATGAGTCAGTGGCCATGTGAGAGTCATAATGACCACCGACGTGCTAAGTGTAGACGTGTGGACCCATCTAACCAGGCGGTCCATCATCAATGTCCACATGTGTTGAGCTTGTCATCTCAACACTTCGGGTTGGGGTACTCCCTGTTCTTAACACTCCCTTTTTTCACAGTCTTCAGAGAGTGGATGTTTGTGTCTTTGCATCCGTGAATTTCTTCCTTGCGGGTAATGTCGTGGCACTCTCAGTTTTAAGTGTGACCTTTGCTTTGCTTTTCTTCTTCCTTCACCTACGGCTCTTCTTCCTCCCTATTGAGGTTGCATCTAGGTTGCTATGCCCTGGCAGTGATATGCATGTTGGCATTCCTCGGTCGATTCAAATAGTATCAATAGTTTGTAGAGTGGTGTAGCGATTAACGCATAGTTCAACACAAATCGTTGATAGTATCCTGTATGCCCTAGGAAGCACTGAACTCCCTTGTAATCAGTTGGTGATGGAAGGTTGACAATAACCCTAACTTTGGATAAGTTAGTGACAATGCCATTCCCGGACACCACGTACCCTAGGATGCATCCAAGCTTCACCTAGAATTGGCACTTAAGGGGGTTCAATGAGAGATGAACAACAAGAGAAGATACAACCTGCATCATTCAAAGATTGCGCGGAGTTGTCTAGGTGTTCTTTCTAGCTAGAGTGAACACATAGGTCATCAACAAACACTTCTAACTCCTGTCAAAGTATGTCCTTGAAGATGGCACACATGAGCCATTGAAATGTGGCCGGTGTGTTTGTCAACCCAAAGGGCATGACTATGTAGGCAAAAATGCCCCACTCGGTAGTAAATACAATCTTATGGTTGTCACATCAGGATGCACTTGCACCTAATTGAAACCATAGAAGCCGTCTAGAAAACTATAGGCTTCTTTGCCAACTATTCTTTTGACAATATGCTGAGGGTGCGACAATGGATAGTTATTGACTTTCTTATAATTGATGCACATTCTGATATTTCCATTCTTCTTCAATACAATCACAATGGGCTAAACCCAATCCCTGTGCTGAATTTCATAAATGAATCCTGCTCTTAACAGCTTATCGATTTTCTCTTTGATAGCGTGAGCATGTTTGGGATTCATTGAATATGGTCGTTGCTTGACCGGCATTGCATCAGGTGTTATGGGGTGTTATGAGTCACTACACTGAGATCCACTCCTTTGAACTTGTCGAGTGACCAAATGAAGACATCTATGTATTCTCATAGGAGAGCAATGAGACTTGGCTCTTCCTGCTTGCTCAAGTCGTCAACTATCGAGACAAGTTTGAGCGTCTCCCCTTCCTTAGCCAAATTAACCTCTTTCACTTTGGTAGGTCCTTCTATATTAGCTTGCTTGCTTGCCCTTGTCATTTGGCTCCAAGCAAGATCACTACCCTATCACCCTTCTTGAAATTTGTGAATTGTTTCGGTAGGTCTTGTGGTTTTTTTTGTTCTCTAGCTTTTGACTCGTTAGACTATCTCTTCCTTTCCTCCTTGAGCTGTCGCCACCTTAGGTGGACCAGTAGGTTTCCCTTGGTGTGTTTTTGTATTAGGAGATCGAGGTATCTCGGAGTCACTGTTTGAGCTTACTTTTGACTGAGAGTCAAACTCTTTGCCTTTGCTAGAAGAGAAAGTCTCTCCTAGTGATCATAGCTCTAATGGTGATTTTGTTCTAAATAGAGGCACATCTTGCTCATAGTCCATCACCCCTAAATGGTCTAGCCAAGTGCAATCACATTCGGTTTGAAAACCTCATCTTTCAATTCTAAATGTGTTGGCACTCTCCAGCTTTAAGTCTACTATGATTTGCTCAATTACTCGACCATCTATGTCATATTCTATTGTGTAAGTGTCCTCTTCACTGTCTTTGTTTGTAGAATAGAAATCTTTATGCTCATCCTCTGAACTGTCCTCATTCGATTGCTCGTCATCTTCTAGGTCTCGATACTCCGTTTCTTTCTCATCGGTGCCTAAGGCCCAATTGTACATTAAGTTTAGATCATGCACCTTGGTCCACCTCCACTTGGGTTCATCCAAGAGATCCTTGAGAGTTTTGAGATTAGTAGTGGGTTGCTAGCTAGCTTGTCCATTAAGTGATCTAAGATCTCATGGAGCTCCCGCTTGTTGTTCCAGATATGGAATGTGATAAGGGTGGACAGTCTACTAGGGCTTCTGGCCATCATGCATAATGGCACTAGGGGTTTGTCCTTGGGCCCTTGGGCTAATTGATTGCCTTAGCACCTTGTTCATATTCCCGATTGTCTAAGAAGGACAGGTCGATCGTGGCTAGCATGTACATCCAATCACGCTCATCCTAGGGCAAGGGACATACATCATTAGCAGCCCATAAGATTTTATAACATGAGTATCACCCTTCAACATAGCTGAGATGGTGTCAAGGTGACCTAGCATAGTCTTCCAAGTTTCCATCTCTATCCTCACATCTTCCATTTGATTATCTAAGAAGATGAAACCATTGCCCTAGTCTTTTATGACTCGTGCATTCAACATCTAGGGTCTGTTAGAAGGTAGGCATGGGAATCCACCCTAAGCAATGTCAAGATTGTGGGAGAGAAGGAAGGAGTCTCACTTGTAGCTTTCTTGCTTGCACAATGGGGGAATACACACAAAGGTGGAGGCTGAAAACAGTTTTCCTCTTCTTAGTTGTGTAAGCCAAAAGAACTCAAGTACAGAGAAATAGAAGAACCCTATATATGGGTCTCAAACCAAACTCAACTAACTAAGGTGGCATACTAACTAGGCCATGAACTAGAGTAGATAAGGATAGCTGTCATCCAGCTATTATTCATGGGCGGTGTACCAACCGCATCTGCAGCTAACAAGTCGGTGACATAAATGCACAACGGTTACCCTGGCATATCACGAGTGGAGTTCGATATCTCAACACTCCCCCTCGAGCTCAACCCCAATTCCTGCACACCAAGCAGGTCTCTGAACTTGTACAGCTTCTCTATGCCTAATGCCTTCGTGAATATGTCAGCTACCTAATCCTCTGTGCTGACATAAACTGGATCAATAAGACCTAGTAAAACCCTCTCCCGCACATAGTGATAATGCACCTCAATGTGCTTTGTTCTAGCATGATAGACTGGGTTATTTGCCAAGTGTATACTGCTCATGTTGTCACAATAAATGACAACTAGCCCATCTGTAGGCTGATGCATATCATAAAGTAGCTTATGTAACCAAGCTACCTCACATGCAGCCATTGCTGCACCCCTATACTCAGCCTCTGTGCTTGACAAGGCAACTGTAGGTTGTCTCTTGCTACTCCAAGTGACTGCAGCACTCCCAAAAGAGAACACATATCCACTAGTAGATCGTCTATCAGAAATACTACCAGCCTAATCAGCATCAGTGTATCCATGCAACTGTATTTGAACCCCAGTCTCATAAAATAGTCCATATTGCAATGTGGACTTCACATACCTGAGTATGCGTCTAGCCGCATCCAAATGTGATTTCCTTGGAGCCTGCATAAACTGACTTACCAATCCAACAACATAGCTCAAATCTGGCCTGGTAATAGTCATATAAATCAAACTTCCTACTATGCATCTGTACATAGTAGGATCTTCTAGAAGCTCACCTGCATCTGCATGCTCAGCTTCACATTCTGCTCCAAAGGAACTGAAATAGGCTTATAGCCTGTCATCCCATATTTGGACAGCATGTCCAATCCTTACTGCCTCTGCAAGAGCCGTATCCCACTTGGTGATCTAATCACCTCAATGCCCAAGAAATAACGCAGCTCTCCCAAATCCTTCATCTCAAACTTCTGCTTCAATAGCATTTTCACATGAAGGATATCTTCATCACTATCACCTATCATAATCAAATCATCAACATAAATGACAAGTAGTATAATACCTTTCTCTGTTTTTCTCACATAAAGTGAGAAATCTGCCTTGGAAATCTGAAAGCCATTAGCGACAAGATACTGTTCTATCTTGTCAAACCATGCTTTAGGTGCTTGCTTCAAGCCATACAAGGCTTTCTTCAACCTGCAAACAAACTCAGGATGAACAGCATGCACATAACCTGGTGGCTACTCCATATAGGCCTCTTCTTGCAAATCACCATGCAAGAAAGCATTCTTTACATCCATCTGATGTAAAGACCATCCCTTTGATGCAGCCATAGCAATGACTGCTCTTACGGTTGCCATCCTTGCAACCGGACTAAATGTTTCTTCATAATCAATGCCATATGTTTGTGCATACCCCTTGACTACTAATCTTGCCTTGCATCTATTCACAAAACCATTTGCATTGTGTTTCACCTTATAAACCCACTTACAACCAATTGCATTCTTATCTTTAGGCAAAGGTACCGATTCCCATGTAGCATTTGCTTCCAAGGCATCCATTTCTTCATCCGTGGCTTTCTCCCATTTTTCTTTCTCCATGGCTTGCTCAAAAGAAGTGGGTTCTGGTTCCTGTATCACTTTGGCCATATAGGCATAGTGAATGGTTGTAAATCCATCATATTTCAGCCTATCCACAGGATACCTAGCTCTAGTAGACCTGCGCAAAGTAGGTTCACTCTCAGGTGCTCTCAAAACATCCCTGGTCTTCCTTATTCCAGGTGTAATAATAGAAGGAATACCCAACTCATCATCAATGCTCTGTTTTGAGCCACTGGATTCACCATCCACATAAGAGTGACCTGCATTCACATCAAACATGGGCTAATCTACCTTCTCTTTTCCGTTTCATGAAACCTCCATGCTGCTATCTGCATTGTTTTGAGGAGATTCTCCCGATCTCAATCTGCCTGTCCATGGTGAAGAATGTGAACCACTGCTAGAGGACACTCCAGGTCCACTAATATTTTGTGACTGCTGCTGTGAATTCTGTGCAGCATTACCATTTTGTGCATCTACATCATCAATCACATTTACTAGTTTATACCAGCTACTCATCTCATAAAAAACAACATCTCTGCTCACTGTAAACTTACGAGTAGAAGGGTTATAGCATCTATACCCTTTCTGCTGAACTGCAAAGAGTAACCAATAAAGATGCACTTCTCAGCTTTTGGATCCAACTTGGATCTCAATTCATCTGGCACATGAACATAGGCAATGCAACCAAAAATCTTCAAATGAGAAATATCTGGTTTCCTACCAGTATACCTCTCCTCTGGAGTCATCCCATGTATTGCTACAGTGGGAGTCCTGTTCATTATGTAGACTGCCATAGCAACTGCTTCAGCCCAGTAAAAATCTGGCAAGTCTTTTTCGTTTAGCATGGCACGAGATACCTCTCCAATATGCATGTTTTTCCTTTCTGCAATTCCATTTTGTTGTGGGGTATGACTGTATGAATATTGCTGCTTTATGCCATGCTCCTGCAGGAACCTTGCAAACTCATTTGAGAGGTACTCTCCCCCTCCATCTGACCTTAGGCATTTTATTTGCAGGCATGTTTCTTTTTCAAGCATAGCTTTAAGAGTTTTGAAATGCCCAAACACTTCACTTTTCTTTTTCATAAGATACACCCAAACTTTTCTGCTATAGTCATCAATAAAAGTGATAAAATAATGACAGCCTCCAATAGATGCAGCTTTAGTAGTCCACACATCAGAGTGGATTAATTCTAATGGCTTCTTACTCTCTTGAACATGTCTAGGAAATGGTTTCCTTGCCTGTTTTCCAAATTGACAGGCTTCACATACCTTATACATTTCTACAACCTTGAATTTAGGCAATCCTGCAACAATATTTTGGGCTTGCATTGATTTAAGTCGTTGTACATTAACATGACCAATGCGTTTATGCCAGATATCAATATCTGCAACTACACCGATCCCATGTGCAAACATTGCTGCACTTAATTCAGGCATGTCTACATCTAACGTAAACATTCTGCACTTCTTCTTTCCTTTTGCTATCAAGTGACATTTATTTTTCATATCCTCAACAAAGCATCCATGAGAATTAAATCTGACTTGCAGGCCCTGCTCAACCATTTGACCAATAGAAATCGGGTTCTTGGTGATATTCGGGACATGAAATACATCTAACAGGTATTTCTTTTTCCCATCCGGCATAGACAAAGGAATTTTTCCAATTTGCACAATAGGATGTACAGTATCATCACCAGTCTCTAAAAATCCTGGTTTTTTCATTTTCCTTGCATCCTGCATCTATTCTACATGACCTGTCATGTGGTTTGATGCACCTGAGTCAACATACCACACATCGTTGCTTTCTTCTATACTTGTCATAGAATTGGTCATGTGCTGCACCATAAACAAATGCTCATTTCTGTCATCACCCTGTCTACTAGAAGATGCATAATTCCCTTATTGCAATTTTCCATTCATGATGCCATTTTGCTTTTTATAGGAGTCTTTAGCCATATGACGCATTTTACCACAGTAGTAGCATTCAACATTGTTGTTTGCATTTTGGCCTCTTGCCATCCACCACGACCTCTTTGGCTCCCCCTGCCTCTAGAGTTACCACGTCCTCCTCCATAGGACTGGTTTTCTTGAGTTTGCTGCATACTCTGATTTCTACCACGGCCTCCAGATCAGCCTCCTCTACCTCTGCCTCTACCTCTTCCAGTATTTGAGTAGAAGACAGCTTCTTTTGAAGTTCCTCCTGAAGAAAATGCACCACCATTTCTCTGCTCCTCAGAAATTAGAAGAGCAATCAACTCCTCAAAATTAGGAAATCTTTCACGGACGGAAATCGATGTTCGGAACTGTGCATAATCCTTTCCTAGACCATTCAAGGTTACAGAAACTAAATCATCATCTTCCACTGGCGACCCAATGGAAGCAAGTGCATCTGCAATCTTCTTCACCTTCATGTGGTAGTCATTGATGCTCATACTTTCTCTTTGCACATTGTGCAACTCTTGCTTGAGCTGCATTTTCCTGGCTTGCGTATTTGTGCTATACATTTTTGACAAAGTATCCCATGCCTCCTTTGGCGTACTTGCATCCTGAATATGCACAATCATAGAGTCTGAAATACTGATAGATAGTCAGTACATAACTTTTCTGGCTCTCTCATGCCATCCTTTGAATGACTGCATTTTCTATTGATTGGGAACATTAGGAAGAACTGGTTCTTCTTCATTGCCTGCAACGAATTCCCAATATCTTTTTCCCATAAGGAAATTCGTCATTCTAAACTTCCATGCTTGAAAGTCGTTCTTGTCAAGCTTTTCAGTGACAATCTGTGAAAGAGAATCAGATGCCATTACAGAACACTGCAAAGAATTCTATCACTGCAAAAAACACAGCTTCAGCCTCACAAGGGCAAATCTGCAAAATTGACGAAAGTGGTATTTGACCACACAGTCACTTCCTAGTGACAATTTTGCATCAACAGGCAACAATGATGATTTTGTAACTCCCAATGTCTCTGCGCACATGCATACGATGAAATTTCTACAGTAACTTTTCACAGACCTGTAGAACAGTGGTTGCACAGCAAAAAACAAGGCCTTTTCCTGAGTGCGTGCGGAAATAGCCTTCTGTTCCTACTGTTTGTGGAAGAACCATACAGAGGATATTTGCTCTCTGAAGGAGATGCATGATAGGAGAAGGAAGGAAGAAGATGCAAGATTCAACTTGTTGGAATCTAAAATGACAACACAGGATATTGGACCCAAGCCTAGAGAGCTTGGTCCTAATTTCAGTCCAAGGAGGTTTCCCTCCCAAAGTTACAGAGGAAGACAAGATAGATTTTCTACTGCAAGGAAATAGGGTTTCTACTGCAAGAAAATCTATCTTGTCATCATCAACAAGCTTTTTTATTAGGTTTTATATGATCACAATGAAGAAAAGAACACCAGGCACAACAAATCTTCATGCAGCATCATGTAGATCTCCCATGGATTTTATAAAATCAACCATATTCTTCATAATCTTCATAATCTCCATCAAAATAACAAAGAACACAAAGGAATACACCATCTTTGAATGGAAATACATCACATAGTATTCATCTTCAATGTCTTCATAGTTCTCTCTCTCAATCTCTCATATACAATCACACTGTTTTCATAGATTTGACTATCTCTGGCTCTCTCTCTCTCTCTCTCTCTCTCCATCAATAGTACATCATATCCTCACTACAATACTCAATAATCACTCTCAATAATCCTTCTTAGGTCATGGATACACCTCCCAAAAGGTATGTCTGTGTCGAAGAGACACCAGAGACTTCATAGTGTCCTGTGAAATCAGTCTTCTGTCACTGTCTTCTGTAACCTTTTGTAAATCTTCTGTAAATCTTCAGCAGTTACTTCTTCACTTCAATTAGCTTGGATAGAGCTTCCATTCATCCTTTCCTAAGACAAAAACACTTCCCAAAATATCCACACATCCATCATAACACTCAACAAAAACAACAAAACAGAACCACAGAGCAACAGAAGTACAGAACAACATAGCTACAGAAGCTTACAGAACTTCAAAGAAGATCAACATAACCCATACAAATCATAAAAACCAAAACAAAACCAATTCAATCTTTCATAAACCTTTTCACACAACTTCAATCATCTCTCAAAATATTCATTCAACCATCTTTACTACTAAAACAGAAACAAAACAGAAGAAAATCAGACCTTACAGAACCAAACATCCTCATCAAAAACCCTTCAAACTTATCCCAACCTTTCCAAACACTTCAAATTAAACAACCATTTATCATAAAAAATAACAAAAAATCAGCCCAAAAACCAACATATTTCACACTCAACATATCCCCACACTTAGACAAGGAAGCGTCCTCGTGACCTTAGGAAAAAATAAATAAAAGCTCTAATCTCGTTGCTAAAAAATCTTCAATCAGCACAATGTAGTAGCTACAATCACGACCCCAACATCAGATTTATAAAACCTATATAATATATTTCAGCTTCCAAATCTTCAACTGCAACTTCATCTAGCTAATAAGCAACATCATCAATCTTCACAGCTCCATCTTCATCAACTCCTCATCCACCAAGAAAAACAACAATACCCAATACAAAAAATACCCATACACATATAATTTGAATGGCACAACTCCTCAAAAATGTTGAAGAGAAAGAAGAAATTTCCATTAAAAAGAAGAGAGTGGATACAATCAAGAAAACCCTCCTACTAAGTAGGATGAAGGTATTTCTTCTTAAACTGCAGACTAATTTTAAGACTGTCCAAGGCTTTGTTTTCATCCACAAAGTATTGAGGTACATTTTGGAGGAATTGTAGGCAACACATCCTTTCCAATAAAATGATGAATCTGGTAGGGAAGGCCTGTGCAAAATAATATAAGAGATCCATTTGAGCAACTGCTACATCCTCATTTGGATTAATCAGCATCTGGGGGATACCCTTACGAGTATTCAAATGTGACTGATGATGCATGAACGCAAGATACCAAAAAAAATGAGCAGCAAGACGAACTGTGGTATCTCCAGAAGTACCATGTACCCTAGCAAAGTGGAGGTAAGAATTAGAACACGCTGCAGAAGTATCCCAGGACCCTGGAATGAGAGGCCAATTAAACACTGGACCTGTCACTGAATCATGTAATGTCCACTGTCTTCTACGAAGGATGTCACCATCATACCTTGGGGTATCCAGCACTGTTTGGGGAGGAAGGTTAATGTAATCTGTCGGAGAGGGTAATGGAATGAAAGGAGAGCATTGTAATGGAGGATAGGACAGATCATAAAAAGAGGGTAATTGAAGGGATAAAGAAGGTGGAAAAGATGGAGAATACACCAAAAATGTATGAAGGGATTCTGTTGAAAAAACTGAAGGAACAGGAGGAATAGTAGGTGGAATGTCAGAAGGAGTAGGAGATACTGTAGGATCAGCAATGAAAGGACATATAGTGGACACTGGAATGTGAGGAAATCCTGAAGGGGTAAATGATAAGAGAGGAATATTATCAGGGCTAGATAAAAGAAGAGAAACATATAATGGGAAACGATAAGACATTAGGGAATATGATAAAAGAACAGCAAGATCTAAAGGATAAATAGAACATCAGAAATTTAAATCCTGAAAGAAAGACTCAGTAAATAATGGGTTATCAGCAATGAAGCTCAACAACTGAGATTGAAGAGGCTGGATATCTAATTTATGAAAGACACTTCTGAGGCGGCGAGGTTCCAAAGCAACATCCTCCAAAGGTGGATGCCAAGCATATCCCTTGCACCAAGATGTCTCATGATAAGTTCGTAAACTCTCGGCTAATAGAAGCTCAACTGAATGTACATACATCACTGCCTATAAGATGACATCTCCCACATAAAAATTTAAATCTTCCTCATCACGGATCTGTAAATAGCTTGTAAGATACATGAAAGAGAGTAATTGGACCTCATGGGAAATCAAGTCATCCACAAATCTGTCAAAAACAGCTCGTAAGAGATCTGCAGGCCAGAGATTGGACCCTTTGGAGGCTCCAAATCCACATTGCTCAAAGAGATATATAAGGCAAACCTTTGTCGATGATATTTCACCCAAAATGATGGAGGAGGTGATACCAATTCAATATAACAGACAAAATCATTCTGTACACAATCCATCCGCTGCTAAAGGCGATCAACCTTAGTTGAGAACCCATCACAGAGCTTAGCCTTATATTGCAACTGATTAAGCTCCTATTGGGATGACACAACAGAAGATATAGGAGCAGGAGGGGAAACAGAAAGAACATCCACCTTTTGATTAAGTTCTTCAATGAGTTTTTGTTGGGACTCTACAATGTCCTGAGATTGCTGGAACTGACCCTCACTGGTAGCAAGCTTAGTAGCCAAAGTGACCATCTCTACAAGGGCAGAATTCTTCTCAAGCATCAAAGATGCATTCTCCTCCTCTAGTTTAACAACCTTAGCTTTTAGCTCCTGAATAGTGACCTTCTGTGAATCCATTAAGGCTGTGGTAGTAGTCATCTGATTGTGGATATCACTAAGGGTAGCCCTTTCTGAAGACAGATCCTCCAATGCTTTACTCAATTGACTAGTGAGGGAATCCACCTTGTCTTGCATGGAAGTGTAAACACTGGTGTACAGTGTCTGAAGACAGGAAGTAAGGGAAGTTTCCAGAGTAGATTGAATATTAGAAACCATTTGTGGAAGCATGGGTCCAGCTAAAATGGTTTGTAATGATGAAGGGATCTGTGAATCTAATCTTCCTTCCTTTTGGGCGGCAAACATATTGGTACAGGAAAGGAATGAAGGAATGGCACTGCCATACACAGCAAGAATGAATGTTTGCACCAATAGTTCTTGGACAGAAGGATTGGAAGGTCCCTTTGTGCAAAGGCGTTTCTTTCTAGAAAAAATAACAGGCGACTCCTCATCTTCTGAATTAAGCTGCATGGGCCTAGGAGAAGAAACTGATACTGTAGGCTGCACTGGTAAAGGAGTTGGATCTAGCACTGGAACACCACCAGGAGGAGGTGCAAAAGTAAGGATCCTTTATAGGAAGGCACCATAAGAAACACTACTATTTTGACCTTTCCTGACACGCTGGAAATGCTGATCCATCTTAGATAACAGGAAACTTGCCCAGTTGAATTTAGCTCCCTCTAGAATCTTCACAGAAGCTGTGAATAATTCTTTTGAAAAGTATTTGGATGCATTCTTCCCTGACATGAACCGGTCCTATAGGAACTGGCATAACTGCTTCCAGATTGGAGAAGAAATGTGGGCAACAGACACCCCTGAGCTATTAATGAGCAAGTTAAGGAGCAAGGGGGTGGAAGTTTCCTTCTTCATCAGTGTGACTATCTCCTCAACCGTCAGTAGAGCTGGTTACCACTGGGCACAAAGGAAGCAGATAAGGGCAAGCATAATGCTTCACTGATATTGGCTACTGATAAACAGAATGTCTGGTTGTAAGCTAGGACAGACTAGTTTTTGTAAGAAGCAAGGAAAGAATAACACAGCTTCTCATCCACAGGTGGTAAAGTGAGAGCCACAAAAGGGTGAAGGCCAGCTCGTCGAATGCAATCTGCCTCTAACAAAAGAGAACAGTCATGGACCGCAAGAGGAACATGCTGACCACAATTGGAGGCGTAGAAAGAGGTGCCATTCAGACTATGGTAAAAAAAACCACACACCCCACCAGGAAAACAAAAGAAAACCTACAAAACCCAAAAACAAAACCAAGAGTAAGACCATTGATAGGAAACCAATTAATTAACACGACTGACTGGACCATAACAACACCTAGGCAAACCACATCTTTTTAAAAAAAAGCATGACCTCTACACACGTGCGACTGAAAGCTTCATGCTATGCACACATATATGCACCCTGTAACCCCGTATCAGATAGAAAGTAAAATAAAACTACATTCCGTAGCTCAGACAGAGACTCAAAAAATCATGACACAATAAAAAATACCATGTGGACCAATGTCACATTACTATTCCCACTCCCACGTAGCGTTCACATCCTATAGTGCAGTGGAGTGTGTGAGTGAAACTAACGACTCATTTTTTATTATGTAAACAATTAAGCATCGTTCATTATTAAATTAACCTGTTAATGCATGGTGAGTCGACATCGTAACCCAGCCCCACTCAAATTTTGACACGACTGACTGACTGACTGGGTCTCTACTAATGCAGTTCCTTGTTATAATTAGATGATGTGTGGCACTTGCGTGCATGCATGCGTGACTTCGGGGGTTGATTTTAATTACAAGTTAATGTGTCTGAAACACGTGTGTGTGTGCATTTGTGAATTGATTTTAAGTTACAACTTATGTGGGTTAGGGTGCAAAGGTGCATGTGTAATGACGGGGGTTCTTTTTACAATTAACATCCGGTTCATTTTATTTACAATTTATGAGGTGCAGTTTGTTAATTATGTGTGTGCGACGTCCGGCTGATTTTATTTACAATTAATGTGTGTTATTGTGCAAGTGAGAGGGGAAAAAAGGAAAGAACCTGGTAATGTGTGGGTCTGCTTGCGAAGTCTGAAATCACAACCTCAAAAAGTGGAATGCCTAGTCCGCAAAAAATCCACAAAAGGACAAACAATCGACTACCAAGAGTCGTCCTGTTGGATTAAAAAACAAAACGAGCTAACACCATGACCATGACAAAGAACAATGAAACGGATGATCAAAAGAAAAGAAGAAGAAAATGTATGTCTGGGATTTATTTGGATGTGTTGATTTGTAGGGTTTTTATGTTTTTAGTTTGTGGTGTTTTTTTGTGTGTTTGTGTTTTTTTTTTTTGGTTTTTTTGGTTTTTTTTTTGTTTTTGTTTTGGGGTTTATGGTGTTTGTTGTTTGTTTTGTGTGTTTTTTTTGGGGTTTTTTTTACATTTTAAAGTTTAAATTTAACCAAGAACCCAAATTTTCCCACTACAAGGACAGAAACCCATATTGTTTCAATATGATGGAAATATTCATTCAATATTGGGGAGTTTCGAAAAACTTGATTTAGAATACATACATTGTCATAAGATGTTGCCAGAAAGAAATAAATTTCCAACATTATGTGAATATTTTTTTATCAAGAAAATTTCCAAAATAGGAAAGAGGGTAAATGTGATTTTTTGAAATTTTTTCTAATTATTTTTTTATTTTTATGTATTTTTTGTAAATTTTTAGCAATTTCCATCAAATTAAAAAGATTTTCAACCAATTTGGAATTTTCAGGAATTATATAAATATGATTTTTTAGGCAAAAAAATTATTAACTTGTGGGAAAAGGTTTCAGTAAAATTTTTTGAAAAAATTCAAAATTTTTAATTTTTTTTCTAATTTTAAGTGTGTTTAATGGAGGTGTGGATTTAAAAAAATGATATTCGGGATGTCAAAAAGGAATACCAGGACACACATGAGAGCTGCGCATGCACGAACCAGCACGCACCACCTCATGGAGAAATCCAAATGCGCGTCCCGCATGTGAATAGTCGCAAAAAGGCACGCTCCCGCGTATACACACGCGAACAGTCGCGAACGGATGCGCTAAAAACCGTAGCAACACGGGTGGCCGTGTGAGAACCACGGGTAGGAGGTGTTGATCCGGTTTAGTGGTTGGACTCGCTGCGGGAGGGGGTGAACCGGAGCGAAGGGTGGGCTTAGGAAGGGGTTAAGGTGTGGTGGGGTTTAAGAAGGTTGGTGGGAAGGGGTATTAAGGGGGGGAAGTGTGGGGAGGTGGAGGTGTGAATGGGGGTGAATGGTGGGGAAGGGGTGTCTGTGGCGGGATTGGAGTGTGAATGTATGTGGGGGAATAGGAGGGTGTAAATGGGGGTTTAGGGGGGGTATGTGAATGGGGGGGTATGGAATATGTGTGTGTGGTGGGAATAGGGGGTTTGGGAGGGGGTGTGAATGGATGGGGGTGTTAATGGGGTGGGGGTGTATGACTGGGGGCAAAGGGGGGTGGTGTGTGACGGGGGGAAGGTGGAAGTCCTGTGGGCCAGCGGACGACGGAGCCAACAGGCGGGCGTCAGATAAGAGCTAACAGGCGGGCGGGGCGGCAGAGGGCACCAAGCGGCAGAGGGTGGGTGTTGTAGGGCGGCGGCCAGGAGGGGGATGCGATTCCAGGGTAGGCGGAGGCGCCAGGCGGCCACAGGGCGGATGTCAGGGCGGTGGACGGCCAACTCCAAGGCATGCGGGGGGAGTACTAGGGCCAAGGCGGGCGAGCAGCGCCAGGGCGGGGCGGTAGGTCGCAGCCGGCGGCGCCTGGGAGGGAGGCCGCCAAGGGGTAGAAGGGAGAGGCATGGTATTAGGGGAGGGGAGGGAGGGTGGAGGGAGGAAGGGAGGGAGAGAGAAGGAGGGGGAGGAGGAGCAGGTGGGGGAAGGAGGAGGGGAGGGAGGGAGAAGGAGGAGCAGATGGAGGAATGGGGGAGGAGATATGGTGGAAGGGAGGGAGCAGAGGAGGGTGGAGTAGGGGAGGAAGAGGTGGTTAGGAAGGAGGGTGTCGGGGAGAGAGAAAGGGGGTGGTTGGGATAGGGGAGGGAGCCCGTGGGGGGAAAGGAAAAAAATAAAAATAAAAATTAAATAATTATACGTTTTAAAAAAAGGAAGTAATAAATAAAGGAATTAAAAGAAAGGCATGCCCCCGTCCCGCACGCGTGCGCAGGGCGGGGTAAAAAAATTTGCAGTGGTGGGAGTGGAACGGCGCCAGGACATCGGCACGAGGTGTGCGTACGCGATCGGGCATGGCAAGTTGCGTAAAACCGCAAATGCGTGCGTTCACGCGCGAAACACGTCAAAATAAAGAAAAAGTAATATCTCACAATCCGATCGTCAAAACAAAATGAAGTAAAAACAAAAAATGTAGAAGACGGCAGGGAGAAGATAGGGGAAAAGGTCAACAAGGGTTCCGGGGGGAATAAAGGGCGTGCACATGCAAAAAACACGAAAAGGGCCCCGAAAACACATATGGGGATTAATTTTAGGAAATTCGCTCGCCGGAATGCAGGGCAGAAAGAAGGAAAAAGGTGCAAAAGAACGCGCCCAACAATCCTATCACGTCAAAACACAGTTTCGACTATAATAGGATGCGTTCACATGGGAAAACGTAAAAATAACATACGCAAATACGGTCAAAAATTAATAACACAAGATCGGTTCACCTAAACAGAGGGCGACAAAAATGACAAATGTGTGGGGGAAGGGGTTGCACAGGGCTGTCACATTAAAACACAATTCTGATAGGGTTAGGAGGCGTTCACATGCAAAAAACACCAAAAAGACACTCAAAAACACTTTTAAAAATTAATAATAAAAAATTTGAAAGTCGAAATAGGGGGAGAAAAAAGGAAAAATGTAGGGAAAGGGGCGGTGGACACGGCTATCAAGTCAAACTAGAATTCCGATGCAAACAAGGCAGGTTCACATGGAAAAATGGCAAAAAGACGCACAAAAAGGTCCCGAAAAACCGCAAAAATGAATATTGGACAAACCGTGCATTGAAATGACACAGAGTAAAAAGGAAAAATGTCGGGGAAGAAGGGAAGGAAAGGGCTATGATGTCAGATCACTGTGTTGAAGCAAGAAAAGTGCGTTCACATGGAAAACCGTCTAATGTACACAAAATCCTTCAAAAATTAATAACTCAAAAACTGTGCATCGGAATAGGGGTGGAGAAAAAGGAAAAGTGGTTAGTTCGAAGGGACGAACATGGCTATAAAGGTGGATTGGAAGTTTAGTGAACGTAGGGTGCGTTCACAAGGAAACACAGCAAAATAAGGGAGAAAGAAAAATGGAGGAGGAATAGTCCCAAGGGAGGGGTGACAGGGGACGGTTGGGTGGGGAAGGGACCCCAGAAGGGTAAAAGAAAGTCATGTCATACATGCATGAGCAAAGTGAGGCATATGTAGGGCGGTATGGAATGTAGACGCGCAGGGACGCGTCCCCACACTTAAAACCTTAACGGATAGGGTTGACCGAGCAACAGGGACCTAATACCACATGACAGACCAACCGCTAATGTCCCCACGCTTAGAACATGAACATCACTGACAACAATAAGTGTAGGGTTAGAAAAACTTAGCCCGTGTTGTCAAGAATCAAGATTGATTGTCGATGGCATGTCCACTGTCGTTGTCGGCTGCAGGAGGTACCACGATATCTTCACAGCACACATTCTTCGTGGGCAGGGACCATGCGGCAGCACCCAGGGAGGTAGCTGGTGGATGAATCTCGTCGGGTCGGTGTCGCTGACGAAGAATAGTCACTCAGCTTACAGTACTCAGATGGGATGAGAGAACAGTCACTCGCCCCATTACGGATATCACTCGATGAATAATAATTGAAACCCATATCTCACACCCGGTTTAGGAATTGACAAGGGGATGGTGCAGAGGGAGTATGCCAGGGTGCACAATTGATGGTGCATCAGTGCATCCAACCCGTCTGGCATAGGTGCAAGGAGGAAGGCAAGGGAGCCTTACAGTGTAGTGTACAGAACAGGGTGATGTGTCTTGTGAGGATGACAGAGACCCATCCTATGGGTGCATAGGGAAAAGAGAACATACCTTACTCCAAAGGTTGTAACATCCCTCAATCCTCACCTCTCGGTAATCGATTGAAGAAACTCCAGTCACACTCAGCCCACCCTCTGTCTCACGCTCTGTTGAAAGATATAGAGGGCAGTAATGTCCTGAAACCCGTTGATGTAATCCTCACGGTCACTTGTGCAAAGGTAGTATGCCTTGTGCCCATTTGATGGTGCAACTATGCATCCCGCCCTGTGCTGGCATACAGTGCAAGAAGGAAGTCCAGGGAGCCTTATGGTGCAGTGCACAGAAACAGATCATGCTTTGTGCATTGAGAGGCCCATCCCGTGTGTGCAACACTCCATTCACACATCTCACCTCTCATTTGATTTGAAGTAAAAAAATTGGTCACTCGCCCCACCCTCTGTCTCACACTCTGTTTGATAGTTACAGAGGGCAAACCATACTCACTTCCCCATCCGGTTAGGATGAAAGCTCACGTCACTCAATTGTTTGTCGATGAAGATCGCGTCGTCAGTTGTTGAAGAGGCGTACCCAGGGAGGTAGCCATCAGATCGAATGTTGTGTTAGATAGGAACATGGCGTCTGCTAGAGGACTGGCAAACGCTCTGCAAAAAGGCACAAGACACAACGTACCGAGGGAGGTAGCTTCAGAACTAGATCACGGGATGTCAATTGATGAATTCACTTTCTGGACTACTGGGTGTTGCCACCTTTTCCACAGCCAGCTTCCCGCCCAAGGGTGTTGACCACCTTTTCTTGGAATGAGGCCTGCTATGATAGGAAATTTCTTTCTTTTCTCCCATAACAGTTTTGTTTTTCTTTTCTTGTTTTTTCTTTTTTCTTTTTTCTTCTTTTGTTGTTGTTTTTTTTTTTCTTTTTCTCCTTTTCCCGAGGGTGTCTCCACCTTTTCTCGAGGAATAGGTCGGCATGACAGGGACCAAAGTCCTTTTCTCCCATGACCGATATGTATATTTTTTTTCGAATTAAGCAAGGAAATGGTAGGAATACCATTTGTCAGAACCATGCTCGCCACTGCCGCTGGTGGAAAATAGAGGATAAGAGAGCAGGGCTGGAAGGTGGGGCTGAGGGGACAGAGGGTTGCATCCACCTCATCAGGAGTGACTGAAGAACAGCTATCAAAAGTAGCATCATAAGAGTTACAGTGCCACGCCAACGGGGGAAAGGATTAGGTGATTGTGATTGTCAAGATCCCCAAGGAGGGAAGTACTTCTTCAGGCGATATCCATTGATCAGGAAGGGATCATTAGAGGCATTAACGGTTTGCACTTGGACAGAGCCATTAGGATTGACAGCAAGTAGCTTATATGGGCCCATCCACCGCTATTGAAGCTTTCCAGGAAACTTACCAAATCGTGAATCATGGGCTAGGACCAAATCACCTTCTTTGAACTCCTTGTGCTTGATGAAGTTGTCATGGTAAGCCTTACGCCGAGCTTGAGTGGCTTCCATGCACTGTAGAGCCATCCTGCGAGTTTCATCCAAACATTCCAAGTGCAGGAGATGACGTTGCAATGAATCATCATCCCCCAAACGCTCTTTGATAACCACTCGCAAAGAGGGCAATTCCAGTTCAACAGGAAAAACACCTTCTGTACCACCATACACCAGCTGAAAAGGGGTCTGTCCTATTGCTGCTTTATGGGAGGTTCTGTACGCCTAGAGGGCCTCTGTAAGTCGATCATCCCAATCACGACGATGCACGGCAATCGTCCTTGTCAGGATCGAGCAGAGGATGCGATTGGTGACTTCGACTTGGCCGTTGGCTCTGGGGTAATAAGGAGTGGACTTGCGATGGGGGATCTTATACAACTCTGTCAACTCTTCCATGACTTTATTAATGAAATGAGTGCCTGTGTCACTTACCAGCTCTAGGGGATTGCCAAAACGGGTGATGACATTCTCGTATATGAACAGGGCTACGCTGTTACCATCATCCCGCTTTAGGGCTTTAGCTTCATACCACTTTGTGACATGATCTGTACATACCAGGATGTATCTGTTCTGTTTTCTTCTGGTGGGAGGATCAATTGGGCCAAGGAAGTCGATGCCCCACTTCTCGAACGGCTTCAAAGGAAGGATAGGTTGCAGTGGCATGGCACTTGTTTTGGTGGGTTTTCCCATTCGCTGACAAGCATCAGATCTTTTACAGTAATCATATGCATCCTTGTGGAGGGTCGGCCACCAATATCCTGCTAGTAAAGCCTTCCTGGCTGTAGCTTCTCCTGCACAGTGGCCTCCACATGGCTCATCATGGCAAGCCTTCAAAACAATCCCAATCTCATCTCCTGCAACACATCTTCTGAGCACTTCATCTTTGCCTTTCTTGTACAGTGCACCGTCTAACAAGGTGTAGGGGGCTGATTCTAACGTAAGCTTCTTTCTTTCCCGACTAGAAATGCCAGGAGGGTACTGTTGGGTTGCCAGCAGATTGGCAATGTTTGCATACCAGGGGGGTTACAGTTTCTACCAGGAATAGGGAAGCATCAGGGAGGTCTGGATCATCCTGCTCCTCATCTGTAGTCTGTGAGATACGCGACAGATGATCAGCCAGAACATGGGAACGACTAGGTTTGGTAATTACCTCAAAGTCGAACTCCTGGAATAAAAGGAGCCATCTCATCATTCGTCCTTTCACGTCTGCTTTGTTCATGAGGAAGGATAGGGCCTCATGATCCACATAAAATTTAAAGTAGGTAGACAATAGGTAGTGGCGAAACTTCTCTAGGGCAAACACCATTGCCAAGCACTCCAGCTCGGTCACTGTATAGTTCCGTTCCCTATCAGTGACTTTTCGGCTTGCTTAATAGATCGGTTGATCTAATTTCAAGGATCCCTTCTAACAGAGGACAACACCTAGCCCTTCAACTGATGCATCAGTGTGTACATGAAACTCCTTCGTCCAATCAGGAGGTTGCAGGATGGGTGCCTTAATCAGACACTGCTTCAGAGTGTTGCAGGCTTTGTCACATTCTTCCGTCCAAATAAACTCTGCATCTTTCCTCAGAAGCTTGTGCAAGGAGGTTGCCTTTGTTGCAAAACGGGCTATGAATCTTCTATAGTAACCCACATGGCCTAGGAATCCCCTCAACTGTTTGAGGTTGGTGGGTGCTGTCAGAGTGGCGATCTTCTCGATCTTTGCAAGGTTTGCTGATATCCCTTGTGCAGAGACAATGTGGCCCAACAGAACTCCAGAAGAGACTCCAAAGATGCATTTGTCGGGGTTGAGGGAGATCCCATACTCCCGGCATCGGTCAAAGCATTGTTCCAAATGTCCCCAGTGTTCACGGATAAAACTATAGACACAAAAGTCATCCAAATATACCTCAATAAAGTCGTGCAAATGATTTTGGAATGTGGCCATCATGATTCTTTGGAAGGAAGCAGGGGCATTGTAGAGCCCAAACGGCATCACTCGGTAAGCGTAGGTCCCCCATTCTGCGGTGAAGGTTTTTTTGGACTGGTCTTCTTCTGTTATCTGCACTTGGTTGTATCCACTAAAGCCATCTAACAAGAAGCAAAGCTCATGGCCTGCCATTTTGTCTAACAGCTGGTCTGTAAAAGGGATAGGAAAGTGATCCTTCTTCGTCTTGGAATTCAACTTGCGGAAATCCACACATATACGAAGCTTGTCATTCTTCTTGGGTACAACCACGATGGGTGAGACCCATGTTGAGAATCAGCAATCACACTCAAACAGCCTCTTTGTATGGAGTCTCAGGGTCAAGGACATGCAGGCTAACTTATCCCATATGCACAATGGTGCCTACTGCAGTTTTCTACTTTCCTATAAAGCATTGTACTTGCTTCCTTTCTTAATGCAATGATAGTACTCTTTTCATTTCAGTAAAGTGTCAATGTCATTGTCCACATACACAAGATTGTGTTTATGAGTCCAAGTCTCAATCTTGGAACCTAATTCACTTGTGTAACAAACAGTGTCCATTCCATCATGAGTCTACACTTCTCCTTCCATCCTCCATAGCTTCCGGTTATGTCATGCTCTAGATCCCGCATTTCTAACAACCCATTCATTGTTGGCCACTGGATAGATGAACTCTGCTTCCAAAAGCTTTAGCAGCTCTGCTTTCATGAGTGTGGAATAATTCAGGTTCATTCGCCTCTATCGTTGCCATACTAGCTTGGCATCAGGCTCCAAGTCAATATGATGCTGACATATTGTGGGATCAATCCCCTTTAGGTCTTTGTAGGACCATGCAAACACGTCCAAATTCTCTTTCAACAAGTTGTACAAGGTTGACAACTCCTCTTCTGGTAGGCTGCTACCCACCTTCAAATGGCATTCAGTGCCATCTGCATCCACAAAGGTTAACTGCCTTTCACCTTCTACTTCACGGATGAAGGTCCCACGGACTGCTTCTGGGTACAGATCCGACTCCTTCAAGAGGGTGGTGTCCTCTTCTGATGTCCCACTAGACCCAATGTCTTCTTGCAGTAAGGACTTAGGTTGCCCCTTGAAATGGTGAAATGGGATCAGCGTTGTCTCGATTTTGGTTTGAATGTTAACTACCTTAGAGCATGAGGACTCCTCTTCAGAGGATGCATCCAGGAATGTTACAAAACAGGGGCTCTCGGAATCCTGTTGTGGCCTTGGGACTGGTACTTGTTGACAAGGAGCATCATCATCATCCTTTCTTGACAAGTGTGGATGGGTGCGACAAAAACCACTGATAAAAGACGGCTTATTTTGCTTGATCCACTTCTTATATAGGCTTTGCCTATAGAAAGGTCCATTTACCAATCCAAAGGGTACCATTGCCATTCTGTCCCATAGCATGGAGTCTTCTGTTTCCGGAGCTTCTAGAACTCCCTCCTCATCTATGCCTTCTGTGGGTGGAGTAATTTCTTTTGTCTCGCTTTCAAAGTTTCCTTCTTCCGATTCATCCTCATCCTCTTCAGACTCCAGCTTTGCCTCTGTAGGCACTCTATAAGAGAAGAACAAGTCCTCTGCTTTGCCTTCTGCCTCTGTCTCTGGCTCTGCTATGGCCATGTAACAGGGAGAGCAGTACATCCATGCTTCTATCTCACTGTCAGAAGTGATTTCAAAAATCGTTCCTAGTTCAGGCAGGAAGTATTCACCCATTGATAATGGCTTTGCATCTTTTGGGAGTTGGCTTACAGTACCCACTGTTAGGGAATGTGCCATTGTTTTCTTGGAAAGGATCTGTTTGACAGCATCTTCTTCTGTTGATGTTCCATATGTAGCCTCATTGGGAGAGTCAGAAGATAATTCCAAGGAGGTGGATCCATGTCCTTTTTGAGCACCATATAGCTTCAGCACCACTTTATTGGGTCCTCTACCCAAGGTCAAGGTTCCTTTGAACCAATCCGTCCTTGCTCTGGCTTCAAAAAGCCATGATCTGCCCAGTAAAACAAGGGGTAGGATGTACCATAAGAGTTTGGCTTCACCACCAGATAGGTTATCCAATAATCTTTTCCAACCACTGTAGTCTTCACATATGGGAGAATGCCCAAAGGCTTGATTCTGCTCTGATCCGCCAGTCTGATGAGCCATTGAGTTGGTTGCATACCTTGTAGGCCTAGATCCTTCATTGTCACATCCGTCATAATGTTCACTGATGAGCCACCATCAATCAGTGCATTTGCAATGAAGCAGCCTTCTATTCACATGCCAGTCTCTAGGGTACCAGGATCTAGGAAGGCGTTAGCCACATCCACTTCTTTTACAAGCTCTAAAGCTTTGTTGGACTTTGTTGCTATTGAGGGAGCAATCCTTAAGCCACGTCTTCTTGTCAGTATACTTTTGAACCTTTTTGGGCAACTGGGAGACAACATCAACAATTGTCGAAATGTGAGGTTTGGTTTAAAAGTATCTAGATCTCTGTCCAGATCGTATTTCTTAATAGGATTCACTGGCTTCTGTAACCGGTTAGGGAATGGGGCGACACCCATTTTCATTTTTCTTTTTTCTCCCAACAGGGGTATCATGGGGACTTCTTCTGCCACTTGTGGCACATCCTCCTCTTCTATCTCCTGGACCTCTGGTCCTGTCTCTGGAACTGTCTCTATGACTCTCTATGGCACTGTAGGGCTCTGTACGGCACTGTCAGGCTCTGTTCTGTTCCGTTCTTCTATTGGAAGATTGAACTTCACTGTTCTGGCAAGAGGATTATTTTCTTTCTGGACAGGTGGTTCCTTCTTCTTTGCATGCGTGATGGTAGCAACTTCCAATTCCACTAAATTGGAGGTAGGCTCTTGGGCTTTGGACGGATTATCAATAGCACTGTTTTTCACTGGGACTGGGCTTGGACAATCTTTTGCAGTGTGGCATTCTCCTTTGCATCGACTGCATAAGGGCTTGTAATCCACTGACCTTCTGGGATTTTGACAATTTGGTGAAATGTGGACTTTTCTCCGCATTTGTAACACTCCACTTCTGATCTCTGACCACCGCCAGACTGTCTTCCTCTGTAACTTTGGGAGGGAAACCTCCTTGGACCGAAATTAGGACCAAACTCTCTAGGCTTGGGTCCAATATCTTGTGTTGTCATTTTAGATTCCAGCAAGTTGAAACTTGCATCTTCTTCCTTCCTTCTCCTATCATGCATCTCCTTTAGAGAGCAAATATCCTCTGTATGGTTCTTCCACAAACAGTAGGAACAGAAGGCTCCAAGAACTGTTGGATTTTGTGTACATTCAATGGCTAAATGGCCTGCTTGATGACACTTACCACACCAAGCATTTGACCGCATCACACCTCTTCCTGCTCCTACAACGTTGGATATGCTAGCGGTATTCACTTTTAGCATATGTAGCTGCTCTGTAATCACATCCATCAACTCCTTTTTGATATTTGAAACTGAGTTGGATAAATAATCCTTCAAATTTTCTCCTCCGGCGGCACTGGTAGTAGGGTTTTGAGGAGTCTCTATAATCGCTACATAAACAGGTTGGGCTGGTACAGAGGGGTCTCTATTCTGATTCTGATTCAAAGCTCCTATTTGAACTGTTGGCTATTGGCTCCAGTTGGTAGGGTTCCACTGTTGCTACTGATTTGGCATTGGGAAAATTGTTTGGGACCATTGTTATTGTGGTTGAACAATCATCTGAGGCATTGATTGTGGCCACTGTGGATTTGGTGCACTGTACTGTGATACTGGGGACATCTGTTGGTAGGGGTAGGGGACAGTCCCTGGGATTGTATTTGGTGGGTACGTCATTCCTGGCATCAGAGGAGGTGGGACTCCTCTTCCTGGATTCATCGCCAATCTAGCTTCCACTTCATCGTACAGTCTTGCACCTTCTGTTGCAGCTTGCAGTGTGGCTGGTCTTTGCAGCTCCACAAACTTATGAACTTCTGGTTGTAATCCTCTGAGAAACACTCCCTTCTGAATGCCATCATCTAGATTATGGTTGGTCCATCTCTTCAGGATGGATTCCATTCGTGAGACATAAGCTTCTACTCTTTCTCCAGAGGACTGACTTAAATTCATGAACTCCTCTCGCATCCGCTCTTCAAAACCTTCACGTCTAAATTTAGTGAGAAAGGCCAACTTCAGGTCCCATGTGCCAAAAGTTCTTGCTGCTTGTCTCTCATACCACTGAAATGCCGCGCCCTTAAAAGTGGCGGGGAATATTGCTAACCAATGCTTAGGGATTCTGGCATTGTTAGCCACACATGCTACCATAAACTCTGCTACATGAAGATTGGGGTCTTCATTGTACTCTCCCTTAAAAATTGGCAACGGGACTACATTCACTGGCTTGTCATCAATATTTCCAGGACGGATCTGGCTTGGAAGTGGACCTCCAATAGGAGGAGGAAGGGCTTGATGTGCCATTGGGACTTCTGTAAAGAGTTCCGCAAGGGCGTCAAAGGAGGCTTCTCCTGCTAGCTCATTCTCGGCTTTGATTCTTGCTTTCTCTCTTCTCACATACCTCTGGACTCGTTCTAATGCTTGCCTCTTTATTGTGTCATTCATCAGGGGGTTGGCTCCACTATGTTGTTAGTGCTCCACAGAGGGATAACAGAAGGCTTCAGTCTCTGGAGGACTCTCTTGCCAACATTTCTTCTACTTCTTCTTTTTCAACGTCTCTGAATTCTGCTTTCATGCCACTACACAGAGGAAAGTATTTGGTTTTGAAGGTGTCAAAATGCATACATCTAAGCATTGTGGTGGTGCCATCATCATAGTAATGCCAGCTCCTGATGGTTTCAACAGTGTATGTTGTGAAGAACACTCTGTCTACCAACTTCCAGTGGGTTGCCAATTGGACAAACAAAAGATTGTCAGAACACCAAGCATCCCACGTATCTTGCTGTTGAGCATCTACGAACAAGTCCCAGCTCTGTTCCTTCTTATTTTTGTGAACCTCCACAGACCACGACTCCTGAAGCTTCTTGACTATTTCCCACTTGATGATGTCTGGAAATTCTTCAATGAAGGCCAAATCCTCCATTGATACTCATGCTCTCTGTTCTACTCTTCAGTTTTGTGGGAGGAACTTTGGAACTGTGATGCAACTTTCTACAGCTTCAGAGGGTAGTGAAAACAGACCATCACAGAGGGACTTCATCAGAATGGCATTGTGCTTTCTCCATTGGGTAATGAATCTTTTATAGAATGTTGCCTTGGCAAAGAAGGTTTGCAATTCTTCAACAGTGGCACGAACTCTACTATCCATTGATTTACTTCTTTTTCCACAGTGCCACTTCTTCCATTTTCAGCCTCTATTTATGCTTGTTGATGGCAGTTTTCCCTGGCTGCGCACCAAAAACATGGAGCCCCAAGAGAGACGCCAAGGAAATAGGGTTTCTACTGCAAGAAAATCTATCTTGTCATCATCAACAAGCTTTTTTATTAGGTTTTATATGATCACAATGAAGAAAAGAACACCAGGCACAACAAATCTTCATGCAGCATCATGTAGATCTCCCACGGATTTTATAAAATCAACCATATTCTTCATAATCTCCATCAAAATAACAAAGAACACAAAGGAATAAACCATATTTGAATGGAAATCATCACATAGTATTCGTCTTCAATGCCTTCATAGTTCTCTCTCTCAATCTCTCATATACAATCACACTGTTTTCATAGATTTGACTATCTTTGGCTCTCTCTCTCTCTCTCCATTAATAGTACATCATATCCTCACTACAATACTCAATAATCACTCGCAATAATCCTTATTAGGTCGTGGATACACCTCCCAAAAGGTATGTTTGTGTCGAAGAGGCACCAGAGACTTCATAATGTCCTGTGAAATCTGTCTTCTGTCACTGTCTTCTGTAACCTTCTGTAAATCTTTTGTAAATCTTCAACAGTTACTTCTTCACTTCAATTAGCTTGGATAGAGCTTCCATTCATCCTTTCCTAAGACAAAAAAACTTCCCAAAATATCCACACATCCATCATAACACTCAACAGAAACAACAGAATAGAACCACAGAGCAATAGAAGTACAGAACAACAGAGCTACAGAAGCTTACAGAACTTCACAGAAGATCAACAGAACCCATAAAAATCATAAAAACCAAAACAAAACCAATTCAATCTTTCATAAACCTCTTCACACAACTTCAATCATCTCTCAAAACATTCATTCAACCATCTTTACTACCAAAATAGAACAAAACAGAAGAAAATGAGACCTTACAGAACCAAACATCCTCATCAAAAACCATCAAAAACCCTTCAAACTTATCCCAACCTTTCCAAACACTTCAAAATAAACAACCATTTATCATTAAAAAAAACAAAAAATCAGCCCAAAAACCAACATATTTCACACTCAACACGAGCTCATTGCTTCAACAATTTGCACTAGTTCCTGCCATGTTTGGGGCCTCTTGCTCCACCAAGTTGTTGATGATGTTGATCAAGTTGGGTAGTGTTGCAACTCCAATGGTGTCAATCCTTCTATGCATCTGGCTTTCCATCTCGAGTCTCTCTCTTGGTCCTACAAAAAATCAGGATTCTTGATAACCCATCTAAGTTTGATTGTCATCTCCTATTGGTGGGTTCATTCTACTTATTATGTCTGAGTGTGTTCCTTTCTTTATTATAAACAACCCCCAATTTATGTACATTCCGAGTGTGCGTGATGTTGTTTTTGTGCACTGTGTAAAATTAGGCTTTCAAATTTTTAGGTGCACTTCAAGTGTCAAAAATAGTGTGGGGTGTGAATGTAGAATGACAGATGCAGCTCTCGCATTTCCTTCTACATTCTCGGCAAAATATGGCTCTCGGCTCATTTGTTGGACACTCTCAATGGTCTCTAGGGCCTCTACCATGCCTTTCAACTCGGTCAAATTATAATAGGGGTCTACGAGTTGATTTGTGGCTCTAAGTAGGGTGGATACCCAACGAGTCAACTAACGTTGCTTCTAGGTTTATAATAGGTCACACTACATGCAATCAGGAGGCTTTAGGAGCTGTCCAACATGTCTAAAGGGCTATTGAAATGTTTTCCTATTATAAAAGGTGCTTTGCTTTGCTCGAGATACATTAGATGTGTCAATTCTCAGTGTCAACTTTTGATCTAATTTGACAGGGTCAAAATCTTAGAATTTGATGTCCCCAGTGTGGGTGGTCCGATTTTTGTTTTGTCTTATTTTCATGAGTTTGATTTTTGGGCGGTCCAATTATGAGCGTCCGATATTTGTGAGTCCAATTCTCCCTTGTGTTTGGATGCCCGGTTTGAGTGTCTGATGGTGCTGATACTTTGAATCAGACAAGCTATGCATCTGATCGGATAAGTCACAAGGGGTACAAACCCGATTCTTGGTGTTGCATCCAATGGGATGTTTTGAATAGTGTATGAGCATTTGATTGTCGAGAATTGGATCGTCCAATTATCTAGAATCAGACATTCGAGTTAGATTCTAGCAATCGAACTGTCGACCTGGTCTGATCCCGTGGAGCAACAACATCAAAGGTGAAAATTTGATTCATGGTGACAATTTATAGCATGTAAGGTCGCATACACTTCTAGAATGCTAGAATGGAAAAGAAACAAGGTTCATATATACCTAGAATGGTCAAAAAACTCCCACACAAGGCGATCGATCGATCTCAAGCCCTACGTATCTCTCCTCTCTCTCCTCTCTCTCCTCTCTCTCTCTCTCTCTCTCTCTCTCTCTCTCTCTCTCTCTCTCTCTCTCTCTACTACTACTACTGAAGCTAAAAATGAGTCTTCAACGTGCCTTCCTTGGGTCTTAAACCTTCGTTCCAATGCCTGAGTGTTGCCCCATTAGTGCTCATGCCTTGTTAATGGATTTCAGCCTTGTTTTTCCCTTGTTTTTGTCCTATTTTTGACCTGTCTACAACAACAACCCCAAAGCAATTCACTTCGTTCTCTCAATCATATCCTACTCTAAATGCAACAAAAATCAAAACTCAAGTACTGAAATGATTTATTCTACTTGCCTAATCATCAAAACCCAAAATACTTACTTGCATTGAAGATTAAACTCTAAAATCTCCTACCTATATCAAGCACCGGTTTGGGGATGAAACCCTACTTCGATGCTCAATTTGAAATGCGCAACTGCTTAAGCTTGAATCCGTTGGTCCCATAAATGGAACCAAAATGTAGTGGGAGCTCACGCTTGACCGCCAAGACCCACGGATTGCTTATTTTTTTCAAGCGAGCTCTAATGGCTATCTCTCACCTAGTCGATGTGCTACCAATCCCTATGGGTATAGTGAGTTTACCTTGATGCCCAAATGAGTAGCCTCCTCCCTCAAGCACTCTAGTAGCTCCATGATCCTAGATGAAAGCTCAAGCAACCTCAAGCCTCCTCATTCGAGAGTTCCATCCTCCATAGCCGTGCGTGAGACAAGAGAAGAGAAGAGAAGAAAAGAAAAGAAAAGAAGAGAGGAGAACATGGAGAACCTAATTCACTTGTGCAACAATTAGTCTAAATGTCTATGTCCTCATGACCTCACTCTTCCTCTTTCAACCTCTGCTGAAGTGTCCTCAAGCAATTCCATTGTGTGCTTCTATAAGTACGTCATGCATTTCATGCTCACACACACACCTACGTAGCAAGTCGTCCTTCCTAGCCTATAGAGCTGACCTGCTATCAACTGATAGGGTTGTATCTTGAGGATGAGTCGCCTAAGTCGGGCCTTCTTTGATGTGTCTTTTGGGTATTCTGTGTTCAAGCATTTGGATTATGTCATCTACCTAGAATGGTGTCAAGATTTGGCTCTAAACAAATCCTTCTCGCTAGAAGGTTAAAGAGATGTGCGTCTGGCAAATCATTAGTGATACCTTGTCCAATGGCTTCTCTTTTGGGTATGCGGGACATGTGGTCAGCCATGTAATGTTGTTTTCCCTTGCATACAACCAAAAAGAAGTCAAATTCTAAAAGTAGAAGTAACCATCGAGTAATGTGTCCCTGTAGGGAAAGGTTTATTAACAAGATAGAGCAAGGCTTGATGGTCAACAAAGAAAGTAAAAGGCATAGCCAAAAGATAATGCCAAATTTCTTTACAACAAATACCATGGCTGAACCTTCTCTCTCACTCATGGAATAGTTCATTTTGGTATTCGTGAGTTGTCCGCTAGCAAAAATCTCTAGATAGTCTAAATTGTGTTAACAAGGCTAGCACAACACAACTCCCATGTCAAACTTTGATGCATCAATGTAAATGTGGAAGCTTATCATCTAATCTAGGGCTCATAGTATTGATGTGGTTGTCAAATCCTTTTTCAACTCTTCATATGTACATTGGCATTCCTCGATCCATTTCAATATTATAAGCAGTTTGTAGAGTGGTCTAGTGATTAACGCATAGTTTAACACAAATCCTCGATAGTATCCTATATACCCTAGGAAGCACTGAACTCCCTTGTAATTGATTGGTGTGGTGCAAGGTCAATAATAACCTTAACTTTTAAGAAGTCAGTGGCAATGTCATTCTTGGATACCACATGCCCTAGGATGCATCCATGCTTTACCCAGAACTGGCACTTAAGGGGGTTCAATGAGAGATGATATAGTCTGCATCGTTCAAAGGCTGCATGGAGTTTGTCTAGGTGTTCTTTCCAACTCGACTGAACACATAGCTCATCAACAAACACTTCTAACTGTTGTTGAAGCATGTCCTTGAAGATGGCACACATGAGCCGTTGAAATGTGACTGGTGCATTTATTAGCCCAAAGGGCATGACTTTATAGGCAAAGACGCCCCACTCGATAGTGAATATGGTCTTATGCTTGTCATCAAGATGCACTTCCACCTAATTGAAACCATAGAAGCCATCCAAGAAACTATAGGCTTCTTTGCTAGCTATTCTTTCGAGCATATGCTTAGTGTATAGCAGTGGATAGTTGTCTCTCTTTGTAGCAATGTCGACTTTCTTATAATTGGCGCACACTCTGATCTTTCCATTCTTCTTCAATATAATCACAATGGGCAAAACCCAATCTATGTGCTGAATTTCATAAAAGAATCTTGGTCTTAACAGCTTATCCATTTCCTCTTTGATAGTAAGATCATGTTTGGGATTCATCAGATACGGTCGCTGCTTGACCGGTGTTGCATCAAGTATCATGGGGATGTTATGAGTCACTGCACTCAGATCCACTTCTTTCATCTCATCAAGTGACCAAGGGAAGACGTCTATGTATTCTCGTAGGAGAGTAATGAGACTTGGCTCTTCTTGCTTGCTCAAGTTGTCGATTATTAAGACAAGTCATTGGGGCATCTATCACCCCTAAATGGTCTAGCCAAGTGTAATCACATTCGATTTTCTAAATGAATTAGTGCTCTTGCGGCTTTGAGTCTAGTCTGATTTGCTCAAATAGCCAACCATCTATGTTGTATTCTATTATGTCGGTCTCCTCTTCATTGTCTTCGTTTGTAGAATAGCAGTCTTCATACCCATCCTCTAAATGTCCTCATCTGACTACTCATCATCTCCTAGGTCTCGATACTCCATGTCTTTCTCATTAATGACTAAGGCCCAATTGTACATCAAGTTCAGATCATGCACTTTGGTCCACCTCCACTTGGGTTCATCCAACAGATCCTTGAGGGGTTTGAGATTAGCGGTTGGGTTGACAGCAGCTAGCTTGTCCATCAAGTGCTCTAGGATCTCATGGAGTCATCTACTAGGGCTTTTGGCCATCATGCATAATGGCACTGAGGGTTTGTCCTTGGGCTCACCGATTGCATTAGAAACTTGTTCATATTCCTCATTGTCCAAGAAGGCCATATTTATGGTGGCTAGCACGCACATCCAAACACGCTCATCCTTACGGCAAGGGATATACTTTGTTAGAAGCCTGTAGCATTTTCTAACCTAAGTATCACCCTTCAACATAGCTAAGATGGTATCAAGGTCAACTGGCGTAGTCTTCCAGGTATCCATCTCTACCCTCACTCCTTTCGCTATATTTCCTAAGATGAGGCCCTTGCCCCACTCTTCTTTGACTCATGCATTCTGCATCGAGGGTCAGCCTAGCAGGATATCATAGTTGACTCCCTTCATGACGATGAAGTCTATTGAGAACTAGACTCTTATGATCTTCAATGGCCAATTTTTTAGTACTTTGAATGGTTTGACCTTCATCCCGTTGATGGCCAATGTGACATTAAACCTAGTGTTCTCAATAGGCAGGTTACCCTAGGCCTGGAGCACTGCATGGCTAAGCACGCTGACTCCTACCCTATGGTCTACGATTTCTTTCATTGTAGTGTCTCCTAGTGCTAGGACTGGCAAGACCACATGCATCTCCATGACTTCCTAGAAAGTGTTGACATGTAAATACTTGGGCATTGAGTGTAGCGTCAAGCTCGGAATTTGTGTCATTGCATCATGGTCATGTAAGTCAATGGCCCTTGCTGAAGTAGTCCTTGCACACACTATCTCAACTCTTGCCATAGCATCTGGTGCTGCCTAAGTAGGTATCCTAAGCTCAGATTCACTTGGGTGGTCACTAGCATTGTAATAAGATTTCTAGTAGCTTGCTTATCTCTTGATTTTGTGCTCCTTTGCCAATGGCCTCGGCTAGCTTATTGTCACGTGGCATTCAAGCTCTATATGTTCGGCACTGCTTGAAGTGCAATGACCTCTCTTGACTTTAGTTGCATACGTGAAATGGATGTGCTCACACTAGAGAGATCCTTGATTTAATTTTCCAAGATGGGCTCGGCATCCTTTAAGCATTCTTGGGCTCTCTCACCCACTCCTTGACCTTATCTATGACTTCGAGTTGGCGCTTTGGATTGGGGTACTCCCTGACCTTAGCGGATGTTTGTGTCTTTGCATCACTAACTTTTCTTCCCTATGGGTAGTGTTGTGGCACTCTCAATTTTAAGCATGACCTTTGCTTTACTTTTCTTCTTCCTTCACCTATGGCTCTTCTTCCCTATTGAGGCTGCCCCTAGGTTGCTAGGCCTTGGGACAGTGATATGCACATTGGCATTCCTCGGTCCATTCAAATATTATCAGTAGTTTGTAGAGTGGTGTAGTGATTCATGCATAGTTCAACACAAATCTCCGATACTATCCTGTAAGCCCTAGGAAACACCAAACTCCCTTGTAATCGTATGATGGTGGGAGTTCAATGAGAGATGATACAGCCTGCATCATTCAAAGACTGCATGGAGTTTGTCTAGGTGTTCTTTCTAGCTCGAGTGAACACATAGGTCATCAACAAACACTTCTAACTCCTTTCAAAGCATGTCCTTGAAGATGGCACACATGAGCCGTTTGAAATGTGGCCGGTGCATTTGTCAGCCCAAACGGCATGACTATGTAGGCAAAGACGCCCCACTTGGTAGTGAATACGATCTTATGCATGTCATCAAGATACACTTGTGCCTAATTGAAACCGTAGAAGCTATGTAGGAAATTGTAGGCTTCTTTGCCATCTATTCTTTTGAGCATATACTGAGTGTACGACAATGGATAGCTGTCTCTCTTTATAGCAGCGTTGACTTTCTTATAATTGACACATACTTTGATCTTTCCATTCTTCTTCAATACAATCATGATGGGAGAAACCCAGTCCCTGTGCCAAATTTCATAAATGAATCGTGCTCTTAATAGCTTATCAATTCCCTCTTTCACAGCGTGAGCATGTTTGGGATTCATCGGATACGGTCACTGCTTCACCGGCATTGCATCAGGTGCTAGGGGGATGCTATGAGTTACTATACTCAGATCCACTCCTTTTAGCTTGTCGAGTGACCAAGCAAAGATGTCTATATATTCTCGTAGGAGAGCAATGAGACTTGGCTCTTCATGCTCACTCAAGTCATCGGCTATCAAGACAGGTCTGGGCGTCACCCCTTCCTTAGCCAAATCAACCTCTTTCACTTTTCCAAGTCCTTCTATCCGCTTGCTCTCTTGCCCTTGTCATTTGGCTCCCTAGCTTGTGGTTTTTTCTATTCTCTAGCTTCTAACTCCCTATATTTTCTCTCCCTTTCATCCTTCAACCGTTGGCACCTTAGGTGGACCAGTATGTCTCCCTTGGTGCACTTTTGTATTACAAGATCGAGGTATCTCGAAGTCTCTATTTGAGCTTACTTCTGACTCAGAGTCAAACTCTCTATCTTTGCTAGAAGAGGAAGTCTCTCCTAGTGGTTGTAGCTTTGATGGCGATTCTATTCTTAATAGAGGCATGGCACTTGGATGAACTAACCTTGCTTGCACATAGTCTATCATCCCTAAATGGTCTAGCCAAGTGCAATCACATTTGGTTTTGAAAACTCCTCTTTCGATTCTAAATGTGTTGGCTTTGAGTCTACTATGATTTGCTCAATTACCCAACCATATGTGTCATATTCTATTGTGTTGATCTCCTCTTCATTGTCTTTGTTTGTAGAATAGCAGTCTTCATACTCATCCTCTAAACTCTCCTTCTCCGACTGCCCATCATCTCCTAGGTCTCGATACTCCATTTCTGGCTAAGGCCTGATTGTACATCAAGTTCAAATCATGCACCTTGGTCCACCTCCACTTGGGTTCGTCCAAGAGATCCTTGAGGGGTTTGAGATTAGTGGTTGGGTTGCCGTCTAGCTTTTTCATCAAGTGCTATAAGATCTCATGGATCTCTCGCTTGTTGTTCCAGATATGGTATGTGATAGGGGTGGACCATCTACTAGGGCTTTTGGGCATCATGCATAATGGCACTGAGGGTTTTTCCTTGGGCTCATTGATTTCCTTAAGACCATGTTTGTATTCCTCATTGTCCGAGAAGGATAGGTCAATCATGTCTAGCACGTACATCCAATCGCGCTCATCCTAAGGGTAAGGGATATACTTTGTTAGTAGCACGTAAGATTTTCTAACCTAAATATCACCCTTCAGCATAGCTGAGATGGTGTCAAGGTGAACTGGCATAGTCTTTCAGGTGTCCATCTCTACCCTCACTATTTCCATTCAATTGCCTAAGAAGATGAGACCATTGCCCTAGTCTTCTATGACTCGTGCATTTCACATCAAGGTCATGGCCCAGTAGGATATTATAGTTGACTCCCTTCATGACGATCAATTCTACTGAGAACTGGACTCCTGCGATCTTGAATGGCCAATTTTTTAGCACTTCAAATGGTTTGACCTTCATCCAATTGGCTAGTGTGACATTAAACCTAGCATTCTCAATAGACGGGTTACCATAGGCCTAGAGCACTCTGTGGGGCTAAGCACACTAACTCCTACCTGACAACACCTAAAAACATGCCATTTATTGCAACAATTTTTTGGCAAAACTGTATACAATTGACACCTTATTACTAAATTTTTACATGAATTCAATGCAGATGCGGTGTTCGTTGTTGCTGTCTTTGGAGACCGTGTCCTTGCAGTCTAGCTAGGAGATGAATCTATGGGAGAATTCTTATACGGGAGGAAGGTGGAGTTTTAGACAAAATTTGATAGGTTTACTTAGTGAATCTTAGCTATGACTACTTAAAATTGTACTGTAGGGATTATTACTACTTAGAGGAGATAAGACCTTGTTATAAATTAGGAGTCTTCGGGGGAATTTTAGACTTGACAAGGTCTGGACAAGTTGATAGGATATTTTTAGTATTAATCTCAATATGGAGGATTTCATTAGCTATCCTACCTCCTAATGAAGAAATTCTTTATGAAAAAATACATAGCATTATGATTGTGATTATTGTCTACAGTAATATTGTAGTGATGATCAAGGGGTGATCATTAAATCATTGATGATTATTATGAAGATTTCTTTGGGGAGGTGTTGAATATTAGATTCAAGAGGATGACTCTTGGCAAGGATGATGTGATCCAAAGGGACTTACTCGCAAAAGGAAGATCGGATGTACCACCTAGGATGTACTCTTGGTGTTAAAGGTTATAAGGATACACTATGTCAGATGTGAATTTATCCTTGTGACATCTTAAAGGGTGCCAAAGGAAATTTTGCAATATCAATCCAAGATATGCAGTGGTTAGGAGTAGGGCAGATTTCTACTTGGAAACGACTTGATGATCATGATCTATCTACGATTGATTACTAAGTATTGTGGTCCTCATCAACTAATACTCTTATACAGTACATGTGGTAGTCTCTTTATATTTCAACGATTATTATTATTATTTTAAAAAATAATATACATTACCACCATGGATTACACATTGTCACAAGTACATCCAAAAGAAATTAAACACCATGATGTACAGGGTGGTAGGGAGGATGAAGAAGTCAAGCAATAAACTCGTTACTCACATAGATATATTTGGTAACTACCACTTAGAGGTGCAAGGCCCATTGGGGTCAGAGCATGAAAGAAGAAGTGTCTTAAATCTTTACATGCTTGATAGTGGGGACTACTCTAAGGTTAGAGGATATTAAGATTGAGAGGAAGGAAGAAAAGAAAAAAAAAACAACCATAATGAAAATTGGATGCGCTAATTACAAGGCCGTGGGAGGAGGAAAAAAGACGGTTACAAAAGGGAAGTTTGGGTCATGAGTTAAAGGGCTATGGCGGATCCTGATCTTGGAGAGTCTTAGACGTCCGATACTATGTCGGCCACAAAGGGAAGAGGGAAGGTGAGAGTCGAAGAGAGAGGGAACCGCCACTAGCAGCATCGCCTCAGGGTCTGCGGTGCTGCGCAAGGCTATCCGTGCAGATCGACGTATTGCGCGGACGAAGAAGAGGAGGATGGAGGCATGAGGAGGGGAGAGAGGGTGCCATTCTTGGTGGCAGGCCGAACACTTCTCTGAAGCGCAACGTTAAGGGCGATTTGGGCACCATCAATAATCTGATTAAAGACCGAGAGGCCTCTTGAGTTATAGTGCACCACCCCATCGATCAAGACGACGACGGCCTTTACCTGATGAGGCCAAATAACTCATCAAGGTGGCAAAGAATCTTCATGTCAGGGCGCTGACTGGGCAAAATGACTTCTTTTGATGGTCATGATGGTGGTTTAATTTACAAAGCGAGAGAGAGAGAGAGAGATGGAGGGCGCCAAATTTTTAGCCGTTCCATTGGTGTTGTTGAAGGAGAAATGAGATCCACGACAGCATCAAGAAGTCTATTCAACTCAGTTGATCTTCCAAGCTCATGTCAATTATGGTTTTTCTTCTCCATGATTTCTCCCTTATGATCAATTTAGAGCTTCAATAGATTGACTCAAACTGAGATTGCAGGCATCAAGAAGAATATTCTAGCTTCAAATCGCTCTACTTCACACACAGTTTGGTGGATAGATTGTCAAAATATCATATTAGTCTCCTCCCCCTTCATTTGTCACCACGTTTGATTAGAAGAAGCCATAGCCATTGAGCTTTTAATTAAGGCTTAATCTTCAAACTCATATAAAAACCATTCCTATTGCAATAAAACAATTGGCAAGTTGGAAATCTCAGGAGAGAGGAAGTAGAAAGCTTGTGTTCGAGACGATTGGGTGGACTACATTCCTTAGCACTACGGGACACGGTCTCCAAAGACGCAATCACGACCCGCGGTTTTCCAAGTAAGTGTCTAACTGGTTTATCTAAAGTAAATGATATGGCATGATAATTTCTTTAGTTTAATATTTTTAAAATATGTCTTTTAGTATGTTTTCTCATGCTACATGGTTTTTTGCATTTATCTGAACTGGTTTTTATTTATTAAAAATCAAAAACAGTCGAAAACACTAAAAAATGACTCAAAATTATCTTAAATAAAATTTTATAAAATTACTGATTGAAAATTTATAAGTTCTGATATTTTTCCTATAAAGCTTATGAGTCAGGGAATTTACTGAATTTCTATTAAGATTTTTAAAGATGTTTTGTTATATTTAAAAATTAGGAAAGAGTTATATTTAGGAAAAAGCATAGTTTTCCTTTACGTAAAATGTGTTATTTATTGATATAAACTATGGATTCTTAGTGAAATATTGGAAACAAAATCTTTGATTGGTTAGTGCATTTTTGTTGTAAGGATTAAAGTAAAGAAATAATGATTTAATAATATTTTACTTAAGAAATGCTTGTATAAAGATATGGTGTTTTAGTTTTGATAAGAGAAATTATATACGGTGTGAACATTTAGGAAACATTGGAAATTACAAATACAAAGTTTGACGACACTTTATAATGATTTATAATGTTAGGTTGCAGTTATAAAATTTAGTTTAAATTAAAACCAAAATAAAATCAAACAATTTAATGATTGGATGGCATGAGGAAAAGCCTCAGCATCTATATTAAATTTTTACATGTTATTCATTTTACAACCAATTTCTTAAATATATGGAGTGGAGGGCTACTAGGATAATTTAAAGAAAACTAAGGGGATATACGGGATTTAAAATGAACGTTTTATGTGAACCATAAGAGTGTGAAAAGAATTTGTTTTATCATGCTGATACTGGTTATAATAGAAAAGAAGGAAAGGACGTTATATTTGCAAAATGAATTAAGTATTTAAAAACTAATAAGCAACGACGAAATTTATATACGGAGTGGGAAATGTCTACCAAGGGAGATTACAATTTAGGGGTTTATGGTATGTCAGAAAATTTGATTTGAATGTTTGTTTAAAATTAAACAAATAAAAAGAATTAATTTTAATCAGGTGGAGAGAAACATAAAAAGGAATTTTAAATGGAGATATACAAATAGATCTAAGAGATCTATATTCCTGAAACAACCTTTCCAAAGTCAAACATTAAAAACATTTCCTGGATAAACCGCCATTGGCATGGCAGGAGTACATTATGAGGAGCTGCCTCTGAGAGATGAGGAGAAACCATAGTTATCTTAGGTTTAGCAATTTAGTGCCCAGTATAATTTACTGAAGTTTAGAATCTTTGCAGTTGGACTATTACAAACAACGTTGTAGATTTTAGGGAAGGTTAAGTTAAGTTAAATTAAAACAATTAGTGAAATAATCACTTGTTTAGTGCAACAACTCTTAGGAGTTGGCTTGTTAACCTGGGTAAAAGTGGCTTGGTCTTTGGCCAGTCATTTTTGGTGCGTTTGCCGGGAGCCAAGTGCACTCGAACGAGTGATAAATCTTCCGGGGGTATTTTAGATCCTAAGTGTTATTTATGAGTGAATACGCAGTCTCTTTTCTAAGGGACTATTTTCCTAATTTGCCCCAGGAGTGTCAAAGAAAAGTGCTAGACTGGGCGAGAGACGCGGAGTTAGTAGAGGGAGGCACATATTTTGGGCCACAATTAACTGTGGACGTTGAACAATTATCCTCTTGGAGCTGGGGTTTTAACGACTGTGCGCAAACCATAGTTCTACTAGCGACACACTTTGGGTTAATAGACGCGGTAGAGATAAATACAATCAGTGTATCGTACCACTTTGATTGGTATTACCGCACAGCTTATCGGACGTTTAGAAGAGTAGTGTGGGATGATGTGTTGCCTTGGATACGTGTATCCAGAGGTTTAAAAATTGCTTTCGACACGAAAGACGTTAGAGAGGTTGCTGAAATTCTAGGTTTAATCCCCGAGCAAGAAGAAAAGTTACCTTTTGGGGAGATAGACCCAGAGCTGCCGACTATTTTGAAACTTCTAAGTGCGCATACAAGCGACAACCTAATTTTATAGCTTCAAATAAAACGAGAGTAATTTTGGAGTATGACAGTAAAAGCTAGTTTTGTACTCGTGGATGAATTCAGAAGAGAGACGGAAGCAGCAAAACGAAGCTAGGGATCAGCGAGTTAGAGAACGAGCAGTGCGACAAGAGGCTTGGCTATTAGAAAGGCTAGAGAGGGTCAACGCATTGCTGAATTTGGGAGTAGACGCTGTGTCTAACTCAACGGTAGAACCTCTTCAACCTAGCTTATCAACTGATAGAACACCATTGAAAGAAAGTGAAGCAGCTTCATATCAATGGGATCAAGTTGTCTCCAGTACTAGCAGTCTCACTGGGGAAAGAGGTAGGAAAAATAGTGAAACTAGGGAGAGTGAAGCTAATGCTACGGTCGGGAGTATTGAACTGCTCTTTGACTGGGATTTAGAGTCAAATTTCGGATTGCGTCAATTATTTAAGGAACCTCAGGAACCTCCGTGGTTTGATACTATCAACGATTTAGGGTTAGGGCTACTATTTAGAGAAACAATGGCTCGCAACCCAGTTAGATTAGCTGATTTCACGCAATTCGGGGGATTATGGGACGAAGATCCCGATGCCCATTCGCAAAGATTTGAGGTGACTTGCGTCGCCAATGAGATAATAGATGACGACCAAAAGCTTCATATCTTCCCTGCAACATTAAAAGATGAAGCAGCAAAATGGTATGGGAATTTAGATGCTCAACATAAAGGGACCTATGATGCCTTATCAAGAGCTTTTCTAGAAAAATTTAGACGACAAGGTTTTCAAGATAGATTGGCTCTTCAATTGGATTATCTGTCCCAAGGAGCAACTGAAAGTGTTGAACATTATATTGAGCGCATGGAGACGATCATTCGTAAGATGAATCCTGCTCCTGACGATCTCACGCAAAAACGTAAGTTTATTGATGGACTTAATCCTGAAGTTCATCAGCATGTTAGTTTACAACGACCAGCTACGTTGGCAGATGCTAAAACACATGCTAGATGGTGGGAAGAAGTGCAGCTTAGTCAACAACGACGGAGAGATCTATTCAAAGAATCTCGGACAGAATATCCAAGCACTTCAGGTGGGGTACCTAAGAACGTGTCTTATGTGACCGTTCCTTTAAATCCCTCGGTAACCGCAAGCTCAAACATGTCGAGTGTACCTTTAAATCCGTACACTTCAATTCCAGCCTATATGATGCAGACAGGAATGCCTTCTATGCCGCAATCTCAATCTCCTCTGGATGAAGCAAAAGTAGCAGATATTATTGCGAAATCTCTAGGAAAATTAAAGGAGGAAATTATGACTGCAGTACAAGCACCTTTGAAGGAAATTTATTCGATAACGACACAAGGATCTAGTGCTCAACAATCGTCGGGAAATTCGACTTCAAACCCACCTCGATCTAATATCTGGTGTGGTAAGTGTCATGGTTACGGCCATGTGGCTACAGAGTGTCCGACGCCTTCAAGGTTAATGCCCGATCATCCACCCTTTTGCTCTTTTTGCCACAAGACTGGTCATTTAGATACAAATTGTTGGCATAAATTAGGTCAAGAGCAACAACAAGCTCGTTCAATGCAAATGAATTACAATTACATGGATCGTAATAATAGGACTTATGAGATTGGACCACCCAATCAACCTTTTAGGCCACGAGGATTGCCCACCCAGGGTAGACCCCCAGTGCCTCGAAACAATTACAACAGTGATGGCAATCGAGGGAGAAATTCTCCTTTTAGAAGAAATAATGGAAATTTTCGTAATCCAATGGGACAAGGTGGTCAACAAAGACCTAGGGGACCAGTAATTTGTTATCGATGCCAACAAGAAGGTCACATAGCCACATATTGTCCAAATGCGCGTAAAAATCAAGACTATACTCCTCTTTGCAGGAGGTGCAGTGGTGAAGGACACTATGAAGAGAATTGTCCTAAGCGAGAGGATAATAAAATGTCTGACAAAGGGAAACAAACCTCTAACGAACCTTCAACGTCTGTTGCAAATTTAGTTGAAGTAGAAACAATAAGGAAAGATATTGGAGTTAAGTCAAAATTTATACCTCGTAAGGTGACCTTTAGGGCTGATCCTATGATTGGTGTTATTACTCGGGCACAAAAGCAACAACAGAAGGAGCAAGGGTTAGAGGAAGAGAGTTCACAATTAAACGGAGCAGTGAAGGATAAGTCTAGGGACATAGATCCTAATATAGAACTACCTGAATCGGATTCTCCGCAGCATTCCTCTGACCATCCATTATTACCTGTGCCTTTAGTAAATCCTAAGATTCAAGTGGGAGTAGCTCCTTTTCCCGAAAGATTGGTTCCTCCTAAGGAAGGGAGTAAAGATTATGTAGAATCTGTAAATAAGACCTATGATCTTTGGGCTGCATTAGAAGAAATATCATTGACTATTAACCTTCGGCAATTGCTAGAAATAGCGCCTGTTTGTCGGAAACAACTTTACCATAAATTAGTTCGGCGTCGAAGGAAGAGGATTGAAATAAATGCTTCTAAAGTCCGTGAAAATTCTTCCAAAGGAAAAACAACTAAGGATGTAAAAATAGTAGATTTATTTGTGGACCCAGGAGCTCCAGTTATCGATACTACTATTAATGGCCACTTGCTACATGAAGTGCAGTTAGATGGTGGCTCAGCAGTTAATTTGATGACAGAACAAGCTATGCAAGAATTAGGGTTGAAGGATCTAGAACCTACTCATATTGTTTTACGTGTGGCTGATCAAAGAAAAGTAACTCCTTTGGGGTTACTGCGAAATGTGAAATCTGTAGTAGCCGGATTAGAATTTCATGTGAACTATTTGATCGTTCGTTCGCAAACAAATATTTCATCGTATTCTGTCCTGTTGGGAAGACCTTGGTTATACCAAGCAAGATGCATTCAGGACTGGTATAAAGGTTCAATTGTGATTGGTCCTAGAGACGATAGGCTTAAGATACAAGTTATTTCAAAAGGATTTTTGAAAGATTCAGGAGATGAAGCAGTTAGTGAAATGGATGAGAAATCCAACAGTGAATTTTATGATTCAGAAATGGAGGGGACTGATCATGAAGGGCCTTATGCCTGGTTATTTAAAACACTACACCCAACAGGAGCAGAGAAAGTAGAGGTCAATATAGTACATCAGCCTCACAAGGTAGAACAGATGGGTATTGGTGAATATGCTGTAGCGTTTTCATCTGACAATGATTCGGATAGCGATATTACTCAGTGGTTATCCACATCCGAAGATACAACCCTCGACTGCTTAATGCTTTCAGCAGAAGAAGCAGAATATCTTGATGATTCGCTTGAAACATGTTTTCAATTATCTACAAATCAAGAAGGAAATGATCAAGAAGATGTATTTTCTGCTTACAACAGATCGGAAGTGATTTCTATGGATGAATTAGAGGAGGAAGAAATGCCTGAGTTAATGTTATCTGATGTGGTTGACATTTCAATAACCTCTTCAGAAGGTATGGGAGAAGATGATGTTACTGATAATCATAATAGTATGCTTGAGAGTAGGATTTTAGAAGCTCTTTCTTATGGGGAAAATGCTTTACCCTTTGGATTTGGACAATTGCCAGATAGAGCTAAACGGATTTATTACTACCAGTTAGAAGCGAAGGAAAGAGAAAGGAGAAGTAGGCATAGGTGCAAACCCTTACAAAGACCACTATCTCGTGAGGATGAGGATGATTCAGCTTCGGCTTTTAACAGGTTTTCACAGACTTCTTGTGAACATCATGGTAATTACGTTAGGATTATTAGAGAATTGGAAGAGGCATTGGAAGTAGAGCGTGAGGCAGCGTTGACTGCTGTAAATGAAGCAATGAAGAAGATTACTGAGTTGCAAAAGGAAAAGGCAGAGTTTCAGTTTAGAGAAAGGCGATATCTAGATGAAATCTCGCTTTTAGAATTTTATTTAGAAGAAGAGAAATCTAAATTCAGTAGGGGTGAGTTACAGATGGACCAAGCGTTATCTATGGATACAAATTATTGGGAAGAACATGAAGACACTGATAGGTTTTTGGAAAAAAATAAATCTAAGAATACTTTTGAACCAGAGACTCAAGAGAAAAACCCTACAAATGTTCCCTGGTTGTGTCATTCTTTTAGACGTTCGACCGGAATTGCACAGAAGATTTATTGTTGTTCTAGGGGACCCATAATTGGTTATCAACGAGTCCAATCTGAACCTACTAAGGTTAAATTGCACAATATGCAAGCGGTGGTGTTGCCTCATCCAAAAGAAAGAGTAATGGATTTTACTATTTATGGGGATGGGCAAGAGCCACAACTTAGATGGTTTGAACTTGTAGTACCTAGGAATTTTGTGGAACTGAAACAAGTTATACATTATTTGGGCTGTCGAATTCAGGGCGAGGAGGATGAGAATCTACATTCATTAATTCTCAAGCTTAAAGATAATCAATGGTTTTGGAGTTTAGATGATCAGGAATGTCTAGAAAAGAATAACGAAATTTTACGTCGATATCGCCGTAGGTTACATGCTCAATATCCATGTACTTCAGAGCAGATACCTAGCGTAATTGACTCTGTAAGAACCTCATTTACCATGAAATCTCGTAAAAATGTAAATGTCAATAATGGCGATTTAGATAAATACGGGAAGAGATATACTGAAAAATCCTTTCCTGAGTTGGTAAATGTCTATGGAGTAGAAGTTGATGGTGCTACGCAAGATAACCTGGCTATTATTCCTTATAGGGCTTTACCTTTAGTAAATTCTGTGAATGTGGGAGAAGAAGCACCAGAATCAAGTACTAAGAATAACCTGCTTGGAAACGTATTGATGCAGATATCCGAAGATGTGCCCAAAATTAAGCCACGAAGAATAGACTCTCTATTTATTGAAGAGCCTGAAGTTGAAGTAGTTAAGCTTAAAATGGCAGAAGGAAAATATTTAAATTTAGGAGACCAATTGGAGTCGCCGCACCGTGAAAGATTCGAAGAAGTCCTACGATTGCATGTTGACGCTTTTGCTTGGTCATATAGGGACCTTAAGGATATCAAAGCTGAATTATGTCAGCATTTTATTGATCTAGAACCAGGCACAAAACCTGTATGTCAACGTCAACGACGAACAAACCCTGTGTATGCAGAGTTAGTGAAAGCTGAAATTACTAAGCTTTTAGATGCTGGATTTATTTACCCTGTTGCATACAGTGAATGGGTATCTCCTATTGTGGTAGTACCTAAGAAGAATAGTAAGAAGATTCGCATTTGTGTCGATTATAGAAAGCTGAATAGCAAAACACGTAAAGATCATTTTCCTTTGCCATTTACTGATCAGGTACTTGATAAGGTTGCTGGTCATGAGCTGTATTCTTTCATGGATGGATTTAGTGGTTACAACCAAGTACTAATTCATCCTAAAGATCAATCCAAAACTACATTTACTACTGAATGGGGTACATTTTCTTATAGAGTAATGCCTTTTGGTTTGTGCAATGCACCCGCAACATTTCAGAGAGTTATGATTGCAGCTTATCAAGATTTTCTACGTCAATGGATGGAAGTTTTCTTAGATGACTTTTGTGTCTATGGTACGGCAAAAGAAATGCCTGAGCTACTAACGCAAGTATTTGAACGTAGTGACGAAGTAGGTATATCCTTGAATCCTGATAAATGTGTTTTTGGAGTACCAAAAGGAACCTTATTGGGGCATATCGTTTCTAAAGAAGGTATTGCCATGGATCCAGCTAAAATTATTAAGATTTCTGCACTTCTACCTCCAACAAATCTTAAGCAATTGCGTGGATTTTTAGGACATCTAAATTATTATCGGAGATTTATTTCCGATTTTGCAAAGGTGGCATCACCTTTGACAAATCTACTACGAAAGGATACTCCTTTTATTTGGGATGGTGTTTGCCAGAAAGCATTTGAATTTCTTAAACATAAGTTAATTGAAGGACCAGTACTCGTACCCCCAGATTGGACAAAAGAATTCCATATTCATGCTGATGCATCTATGTATGCTGTAGGAGCTGTTTTGTGTCAAGCAGATGATAATAAGGTGGATCACCCAATTTATTATGCGAGTCGAAATTTAAGTGATGCAGAAAGGAATTATACCACCACTGAGAAAGAATGCCTATCAATGGTATTTGCGGTGGAGAAATTTCGTCATTATTTATTAGGGAATAAGTTTACTATATATGTTGATCATGAGGCGTTAAAGTATTTGCTTAATAAAGTAGAACTTTCAGGACGTGTGATTCGTTGGATGTTGTTATTCCAAGAGTTTGATTTTCAAATAGTTACTTGTCCTGGTAGAGCTCATGTGCTAGCAGATCATCTATCACGATTATTAACATCAGACAAAGAGGAAGGTGTGGAAGATGATTTGCCGGATGCATCACTTTTTACTGTGGAGACACAAGTTCCATGGTATGCTGATATTGCGAATTTTCTTAGTACTGCTCGATATCCACCTGGTGCTGATAAGCGCAGGAAACGTCAGATATTAATGCAAGCACGCTCCTATGGATTATTAGGGGGTTATCTTTATAAATTTTTTCCACGCGAAGGTATCTATCGACGTTGTGTAAGGGAAGATGAAGTATCAGTGGTTCTTAAGGCATTGCATGATGAGCCGTGTGGTGGCCATTTTGCCGGTGAATTGACTGCAAGAAAAGTTCTATTAGCTGGTTATTGGTGGCCTACTCTATTTAAAGATACTTATTATTATTGTCGCAAATGCGATGTATGTCAAAGGACTGGTCGTCCTTCTAAGAGTTTTGCTACGCCTTTGACACCTATATTAGCATTAGCACCTTTTGAGAAATGGGGAATTGATTTTGTAGGCCCAATTGATCCGCCTACTAAATATCGATCGAATCGTTATATCTTAGTCTGTACTGACTATATTACGAAGTGGGTGGAAGCGAAAGCGCTTAAAACGGATAAAGCCATTGATGTGGCTAAGTTTATGTATGAGAATATTATTACGCATTTTGGTTGCCCACTGGAATTAGTAAGTGACCGAGGTTCCCATTTCTTGAATGGTCTTATTAGCGAGTTAATGGAAATCTATAAAATTAAGCATCGCAAATCAACACCTTATTATCCCAGAGCTAACGGTCAGGTTGAAGTAACCAATCGCATTATATGTGGGATTTTAACTAAAACGGTTGCTTCCCACAGGCGAGATTGGGATGAACGTTTATATGAAGCGTTATGGGCCTATAGAACTACTTATAAGGTGACAGTGCAAAATACACCCTTCAATTTAGTTTATGGCACTAATGCTATATTCCCTATTGAGCAAGAGTTGCCCACTTTACGAGTAGCTCTATCATTACGACTAGGTGAGGTTGAATCTTTGAAACAACGGATTTTACAATTGGTAAAGTTGGATGAGGAAAGATTATTAGCTCTACAAAGTCTAGAAGCAATGCAAAAACGTCGTAAAGCATGGCACGACCAGAATATTAAAGTACGGGAGTTTAAAGAAGGCGATTTAGTTTTACTTTATGACAGTCATTATTATAAATTTCCTGGGAAGCTTAAAATTCGTTGGTTGGGACCTTTTAAGGTGATTAATGTTTATGATAATGGTTCTCTTGATGTGCAGGATATTAATGCTGAAAATGAGATATTTAGGGTTAATGGCCTGCGCCTTAAACATTTTGTGACTTAGGCTAGCTAGGTATAGTTAGGTTAGTAGTTAAAATAATATTTTGTCTAATCCACCCTTGGATGTCTTTTCTTTCTTGGGGGGTTTTTCAATGGGATGCAGGTATGGCTTTTTTGTGGATGGATGCGCTTTACCCTCATATTGATGCCGATAGTACTGATCCTGTTCATGCTGGACCTTACGATATTCCGCATTTTCAGACGCATGACAGGTTTTTATATGCACCGAGAGGGGAGGCCTGTTGTGGTTCTTCCTTTGTGATTATTTTTTGTTTACAGTATCATCCACCTTTTGGTTGTAGGTCTTGTCAGCGGCATTTATTTGTGCGTGCTCAGCTCTTGTGTTGGCAGTGTCGCACATACTTTCGACGCTATGGTACCACTGCCATGCAGGAAATGATTGGTTATATCTACCAGTGTCATGATTATAATAGTGTTTTTTCTCCTGAGCGCGGCGCTGGTCAATCTAGGGTAGGTAGAGAGCAAGCAGAATTTGCGAGATATCGTTCCACTGTCTACCGCCTTACTCCATCTTACCATGATTTGCAGACTAGTGTTCCCTGCCCATGTTGGGATTATATTTGTTGGTACATGGATGCGACCGAGGGGCATTCCTTAGATGCTTTACCAGTGGCCCCTATGCCCTACTATGATGATGCAACTTCGGCTTCGCTCCACGATGTGATGGAGGTTCTTAGCGATGCACCTGATAGCGGATCTGTGACTTCTGATATGTCTACGCTAGAGGCTATTCTTGAGCATCCTATAGATTATAGTTTAGTTAATAGGTTTGACTTAGATGGAGTTGATGATTTCGGATTAGGATTATTGTTTTACTAGAAGATCTCAGAGACTTTGAAGATTTTAGTCTAGATATTTTGTTTTCTTAGTCTTTTATGTTTTTTCTTTTATTCTACATTTTGAAACAAACAACCAAACAAACAAACAAATATATATATCGTTTAAAAAAAAAACATACAATGCTTTGAGTTATTGATATTCTGTAGGTTTTCATGCACTTTAGTTTTATTTTCCACGTAGTTAGGTAGTTAGTTGCACGCACGGTCAGGATATTCCTTTCAGTGCTGGAGTTTGGGATATTTAAGTTAGTAAGATGGACAGTTCTATATGCAAGAATGGTTATTAAGTGGAGAAATATACTGCTTCTTAAACAACCAAGCAGTGGGAGCGTTATGACAGTCTAGTTGATCGCGATTGTGACATGAGTATTTGATAATTCTTTTGTACAGGGAAAAGTTTTATTATTTATCTAACTCTTTAACATTGTACTGGCTAGTGTATGTTTCATGTGCAGATTTGACTATGATTTTGCGTTATACACTGTTGTATGTTTCTGATTGATTCTTGGAGTTGCAATATCCACGAACATACAAGGTTGTTTCATACCTAAACTTTTTATTTCATATTCATTTTGAAAAATACATGAATAAATTTTTTTTTGATGGAATGGAATTAGAGATGTCGAAGAAGAAGAAAAAAAAGGAAAAAACACTTAAGTAAATTACAGAGGAATTATAAATAAATATTTTAAACAAATATGAATGATATATATATAATTCTCTCTATATGAAGTCCACTCACAAGGGATGGGACTTACCATTAGGGAGTGATTAAAGGGGGGGGGGGGGGGGGGGGGGGGTGACATGTGTGCATAACATAGTGAATTTCATTGTATGGGTGTCCGATTAGGATCCTATAGAGTTTTCCCCTATCTTTTGGTCGCTTTTCTAGCGATATGTGGGATAGCTGAATAACAAGGTTCTCTCCACGAAATTTGACTAGGAGTAGCGTGGAAGAAAGATGTTGAGCTGGTGAGTATTCTTTGCTTATCATTTGCCTAGGCAGAGTGACTAGTATTATGCGCTAGATTAGATTCCTCGAGCAAAGTTGTTGAGCTGAAATGTTTGACCGTTCAATTAAGTGATGTATTCTTAGCTCTTAGTTGATCCTTTAAAAAAAAACAACAACAAAACAATCCTTAAAATCCAATCCAAATATTAAAAGTTCGGAAGAGTCTATATATTTATTCTTTGAAAGAAAGAAAGAAAGAATAAAAACAAACAAGAAAAAAAAAAACACCCTGAGACTGCAGGGTTTGAAAAAAAAAACAACCAAAAGAAGAAAACCATCGCCTCTGAGGTCATGGTAGGCTGTAGGGATTTCCTTGACGGGTGCCCTGTGTCCGATGCCTTGTATCTCTTTGGGGTGGGACCTTTTGGGAAAGAGAATCAATGTATATACTCTTTTGACATCAAAAAAAAAAAAAAAAAAAAAAGCCATTAAAATATAAACTTAAAAGAAGAGCCTTGGACAATTAGAAGTTACGGACCATTGGCTGGTTGTTCTAGTAGAACATGGAGGGTTAGCAGCTAAACCCTAGGAGTCCTATTTAGTGTTGTAGTATTAGTTTACCTTGTTTGGGTTCTTTGTTAAGTAACGACCTTATCAGTGATGCTATTTCAGAAGCAATATTTTTAGTAGGATAGTAGTGTGGCAATTTATTGCCTAGAGGGATTATTGTTGTTTAGCGGCTCTAGACAGTTTCCTAGTTGGTATATTCTATGCAATGGATGAAGCTCTGTTATGCATTTCAGTGTGGAGAGTGAGTAAGGGAGAATGTTAGTTTGCACAAGTTTTTACATCTTTTCATTGAAACATTTATATTGTTTGTATTTTAATATGACACAAATAAGTATTTTTTCTATTTTTCCAGTGTCTACTAGTTGTCCATGTGTGGTTATACAGGTGATGTAGTTGTGCTCGCGAGGACGCTTCGCAATTAAGTGGAGGAGAGTATATTTTTCTTTCAAAGTTGCGTAGCAATGCTCGTGGTAGCAATGTTCGTGATGCTGAATGTTCGTGATGTAGCTGTGCTCGCGAGGACGCTTCGCATTTTAGTGGGGGAGAATGACAACACCTAAAAACATGCCATTTATTGCAACAATTTTTTGGCAAAACTGTATACAATTGACACCTTATTACTAAATTTTTACATGAATTCAATGCAGATGCGGTGTTCGTTGTTGCTGTCTTTGGAGACCGTGTCCTTGCAGTCTAGCTAGGAGATGAATCTATGGGAGAATTCTTATACGGGAGGAAGGTGGAGTTTTAGACAAAATTTGATAGGTTTACTTAGTGAATCTTAGCTATGACTACTTAAAATTGTACTGTAGGGATTATTACTACTTAGAGGAGATAAGACCTTGTTATAAATTAGGAGTCTTCGGGGGAATTTTAGACTTGACAAGGTCTGGACAAGTTGATAGGATATTTTTAGTATTAATCTCAATATGGAGGATTTCATTAGCTATCCTACCTCCTAATGAAGAAATTCTTTATGAAAAAATACATAGCATTATGATTGTGATTATTGTCTACAGTAATATTGTAGTGATGATCAAGGGGTGATCATTAAATCATTGATGATTATTATGAAGATTTCTTTGGGGAGGTGTTGAATATTAGATTCAAGAGGATGACTCTTGGCAAGGATGATGTGATCCAAAGGGACTTACTCGCAAAAGGAAGATCGGATGTACCACCTAGGATGTACTCTTGGTGTTAAAGGTTATAAGGATACACTATGTCAGATGTGAATTTATCCTTGTGACATCTTAAAGGGTGCCAAAGGAAATTTTGCAATATCAATCCAAGATATGCAGTGGTTAGGAGTAGGGCAGATTTCTACTTGGAAACGACTTGATGATCATGATCTATCTACGATTGATTACTAAGTATTGTGGTCCTCATCAACTAATACTCTTATACAGTACATGTGGTAGTCTCTTTATATTTCAACGATTATTATTATTATTTTAAAAAATAATATACATTACCACCATGGATTACACATTGTCACAAGTATATCCAAAAGAAATTAAACACCATGATGTACAGGGTGGTAGGGAGGATGAAGAAGTCAAGCAATAAACTCATTACTCACATAGATATATTTGGTAACTACCACTTAGAGGTGCAAGGCCCATTGGGGTCAGAGCATGAAAGAAGAAGTGTCTTAAATCTTTACATGCTTGATAGTGGGGACTACTCTAAGGTTAGAGGATATTAAGATTGAGAGGAAGGAAGAAAAGAAAAAAAAAAACAACCATAATGAAAATTGGATGCGCTAATTACAAGGCCGTGGGAGGAGGAAAAAAGACGGTTACAAAAGGGAAGTTTGGGTCATGAGTTAAAGGGCTATGGCGGATCCTGATCTTGGAGAGTCTTTGACGTCCGATACTATGTCGGTCACAAAGGGAAGAGGGAAGGTGAGAGTCGAAGAGAGAGGGAACCGCCACTAGCAGCATCGCCCCAGGGTTTGCGGTGCTGCGCAAGGCTATCCGTGCAGATCGACGTATTGCGCGGACGAAGAAGAGGAGGATGGAGGCGTGAGGAGGGGAGAGAGGGTGCCATTCTTGGTGGCAGGCCGAACACTTCTCTGAAGCGCAACGTTAAGGGCGATTTGGGCACCATCAATAATCTGATTAAAGACCGAGAGGCCTCTTGAGTTATAGTGCACCACCCCATCGATCAAGACGACGACGGCCTTAACCTGATGAGGCCAAATAACTCATCAAGGTGGCAAAGAATCTTCATGTCAGGGCGCTGACTGGGCAAAATGACTTCTTTTGATGGTCATGATGGTGGTTTAATTTACAAAGCGAGAGAGAGAGAGAGAGATGGAGGGCGCCAAATTTTTAGCCATTCCATTGGTGTTGTTGAAGGAGAAATGAGATCCACGACAGCATCAAGAAGTCTATTCAACTCAGTTGATCTTTCAAGCTCATGTCAATTATGGTTTTTCTTCTCCATGATTTCTCCCTTATGATCAATTTAGAGCTTCAATAGATTGACTCAAACTGAGATTGCAGGCATCAAGAAGAATATTCTAGCTTCAAATCGCTCTACTTCACACACAGTTTGGTGGATAGATTGTCAAGATATCATATTAGTCTCCTCCCCCTTCATTTGTCACCACGTTTGATTAGAAGAAGCCATAGCCATTGAGCTTTTAATTAAGGCTTAATCTTCAAACTCATATAAAAACCATTCCTATTGCAATAAAACAATTGGCAAGTTGGAAATCTCAGGAGAGAGGAAGTAGAAAGCTTGTGTTCGAGACGATTGGGTGGACTACATTCCTTAGCACTACGGGACACGGTCTCCAAAGACGCAATCACGACCCGCGGTTTTCCAAGTAAGTGTCTAACTGGTTTATCTAAAGTAAATGATATGGCATGATAATTTCTTTAGTTTAATATTTTTAAAATATGTCTTTTAGTATGTTTTCTCATGCTACATGGTTTTTTGCATTTATCTGAACTGGTTTTTATTTATTAAAAATCAAAAACAGTCGAAAACACTAAAAAATGACTCAAAATTATCTTAAATAAAATTTTATAAAATTACTGATTGAAAATTTATAAGTTCTGATATTTTTCCTATAAAGCTTATGAGTCAGGGAATTTACTGAATTTCTATTAAGATTTTTAAAGATGTTTTGTTATATTTAAAAATTAGGAAAGAGTTATATTTAGGAAAAAGCATAGTTTTCCTTTACGTAAAATGTGTTATTTATTGATATAAACTATGGATTCTTAGTGAAATATTGGAAACAAAATCTTTGATTGGTTAGTGCATTTTTGTTGTAAGGATTAAAGTAAAGAAATAATGATTTAATAATATTTTACTTAAGAAATGCTTGTATAAAGATATGGTGTTTTAGTTTTGATAAGAGAAATTATATACGGTGTGAACATTTAGGAAACATTGGAAATTACAAATACAAAGTTTGACGACACTTTATAATGATTTATAATGTTAGGTTGCAGTTATAAAATTTAGTTTAAATTAAAACCAAAATAAAATCAAACAATTTAATGATTGGATGGCATGAGGAAAAGCCTCAGCATCTATATTAAATTTTTACATGTTATTCATTTTACAACCAATTTCTTAAATATATGGAGTGGAGGGCTACTAGGATAATTTAAAGAAAACTAAGGGGATATACGGGATTTAAAATGAACGTTTTATGTGAACCATAAGAGTGTGAAAAGAATTTGTTTTATCATGCTGATACTGGTTATAATAGAAAAGAAGGAAAGGACGTTATATTTGCAAAATGAATTAAGTATTTAAAAACTAATAAGCAACGACGAAATTTATATACGGAGTGGGAAATGTCTACCAAGGGAGATTACAATTTAGGGGTTTATGGTATGTCAGAAAATTTGATTTGAATGTTTGTTTAAAATTAAACAAATAAAAAGAATTAATTTTAATCAGGTGGAGAGAAACATAAAAAGGAATTTTAAATGGAGATATACAAATAGATCTAAGAGATCTATATTCCTGAAACAACCTTTCCAAAGTCAAACATTAAAAACATTTCCTGGATAAACCGCCACTGGCATGGCAGGAGTACATTATGAGGAGCTGCCTCTGAGAGATGAGGAGAAACCATAGTTATCTTAGGTTTAGCAATTTAGTGCCCAGTATAATTTACTGAAGTTTAGAATCTTTGCAGTTGGACTATTACAAACAACGTTGTAGATTTTAGGGAAGGTTAAGTTAAGTTAAATTAAAACAATTAGTGAAATAATCACTTGTTTAGTGCAACAACTCTTAGGAGTTGGCTTGTTAACCTGGGTAAAAGTGGCTTGGTCTTTGGCCAGTCACTACCCCCATGCCTACAATTCCTTTTCTTGTAGTGTCTCTTAGTGCTAGGACTGGCAAGACTGCATGCATCTCTATGCTTTTCTAGATAGAATTAACAATTAAGGATTTGGGCACTAAGTGCAGCGTCAATTTTGGTATCTGCATCATTGCCTCATGGTCATGCAAGTCAACTTCCCTTGCTTAAGTGGTCCTTCCACCCACTGCCTCAACTCTAGCCATAGTGTCAAATACTGCATAAGCATGTCTCCTAAGCTCAAAGTCACCAGGGTGGTCACTAGCATTGTAAGAAGATTGCCAGTTGCTTGCTTATCTCATGATTCTGTGCTCCTTAGCCAATGGCCCTGACTAGCTTGCTAGCACATGGAATTCAAGCTCTCTCTATGTTTGAGGCACTGCTTGAGGTGTAGTGGCCTCTCTTGACTTTAGTCGTGTAGGGGAAATTGATGTGCTCACACTAGAGAGATCCTCAATTTCATTCTCTAGGATTGACTTAATGTCCTTTAAGCATTCTTGGGCTTCACTCACCCACTCATTGACCTTATCTATGGCTTCGAGTTGGTGCTTTGAATTGGGGTACTCCCTGAACTTAGCATCCCCTTTTTGTGCAATCTTTAGAGCAGATGTTTTTGCCCTTGCATCTATGACTTTCTTTCCTATGGGTAGTGTCGTGGCACTCTCAATTTTAAGCATGGCCTTTGCTTCACTTTTCTTCTTCCTTCACCTACTATGGCCCTTTTTCGGTATTGAGGCTGCGTCTAGGTTGCTAGGCCTTGGCAATGATATGCGGGCCCGCTTCATCTGTGCTCAGGCCATAACATGCAACAAGATGGACGTAGCCTCTCCATCAAGTATGTCAACTCCAAACAGCCCCAATGGTACTAATTGCACAATTACCAAACTAGAGGATGGTTTTTGTCTAGTAAAATCAGCAAATAGGTGGGTGATTCCACACTCTATGCATCTGAGGTCATCCTTTTCTTGGTTGGATTGCTTTCTCTCGGGACAGCCCGAGGAAATGTCCCCTAGGTGACTGCAAGTCCAACAAGCAATCGGCTCTTGGGTCTACCCTCTTAGGTTTCTACCTCTACCTATGCCTAATTCCATTATCGGCATTGGTAATGGATTGAAGCAATCATGTGAGATGGTTTCACATATGCCTCTTTGTCATTTGGATCCTCTAGGTAGTGGATTGGAGTATCACTCAATGGGTGGGTTATAAAAGGTCAAAGTGCCCTAGGGATGCATGTGGGATTAATTTCCATCCTAGGGGTGGTTGGTTTGGCATCAGTAGTAGGTGCTAGAAGAGCCAATGGGGCTCCCCTCCCAAAGAAATTTGGTGGCCTATTCCCTAGGTATGGCTCGTTGTCAGGTGGCGAGTATGGAAGTCTCCTTGGAAGTCCACAATACATAGCATCATGATCGAACCTACTGCAATTGGAGCAAGGTCAAGACCAAGGGTCTTGACACTTTTTTGAAAAGCGGTTTCCACCGCAATGCACACATTGGATATGTGGGCATGTATGTCTCCTTACCATTTCTTGCAGCTAGCTAGCTCCGTCTTCATTTTTGCTAGCTTCTCACTCTGTCAACGCTTTTCCCTTTACCTTGGGTGCTTGGGACTAACCATTTTCTAGATGTTGTGGCCCTTTCTAAGGATCTAGAATTAGCTTCATCTCGATTAGAGATCCTAGAGCTTCTCTCCTTGAGCTGGTCATCCACTTGCATGGCCTTTTCAAAGACCCTAGCTAGTGCATCTCTCCTCAAGCTCAAGTTTCCTGCCACGGCCTTGTAGAGTTTCTCACTACGTATTCTATTGGTAAAGACTGTGGAGGCCGCTCTCTCAATGGGTCATTTTTTAGTTTTGGGATTCTCTTATAGAGACTCTACACGTGGGTAACACAGTCCCTAATGTCCCCTTTGTCCTTCTACTTCACATTCATTAGCTGAACTATGAGATTGTCGAAGTATCTAGCCTCAGAGAATCTCTCAATGAAGAGATTCTTGAGGTTGTTGAAGTTTTTCTGTTCCACAGCATGTAAGCTCATGTACCATGTCCTACCCTTATCGCCTAGGCAAAGGCCAAAAGCTTGCAAGTGCTGAGAAAGATTGGAGAGGCCATTAGCCTTGTAGACCTGCTCGAATTGCTCTAGGAAACTATATGAGTCGTTGCTTGACAAGGTACTTTGCAACTATATGGATCTTTGATTGGCTCTTAGAGTCTACTCTGCTCTGCTCTACTGTTGATGTATTGTCAATGAGTTGCTTCGTAAGAAGCTCGCTCAATGTTAAGTCTGCCTCTATAGTGCTCTCTCTCTCTCTCTCTCTCTCTCTCTCTCTCTCTCTCTCTCTCTCTCTCTCTCTCTCTCTCTCTCTCTCTCTCTCTCTCTCTCTCTCTCTCTCTCTCTATTTATCTATCTATCTATCTCACTCTCCCTCTTTGTCTCTCTCTACATTAGGTCTTGTTCGATTCCTATTTGCTAGAGCTAACATGCACTAGACTTCTCACATCTCTATGTCTTATCTTGAATTTCTAGCTTGTTGCTCCTCGCTGTAGGCTGTGATGCTCTGTAGTGCATTATGTGCTAATTTTCTCTCCTCCTCAAGGTCTGTGATGATGTCATCCGATGGCCTACCATGGTGGTCCATCCGGTTTTGTAGATCATATTTACTCACCATTTGTTGGAACTCGACTAGGAAATCTCCCAAGTCGAGCTCGTCACTTTAGTGATTCGCACTAGTTCCTGCCATGTCTGTGACCTCTTGCTCCACCAAGTTGTAGATGAGGTTGATCAAGTTGAGTAGTGTTGCACCTCCAATGGTATCTATCCTTCTATGTGTGTCGCTTTCCATGTTAGGTCTCTCTCTTGGTCCTATAAATAGAGATTCTTGATACCCCATCTAAGTTTGATTGTCATCTCCTATTGGTGGGTTCTTTCTGCTTATTATATCTGAGTGTGTTCCTTTCTTTATTACAAACAACCCTCAATTTATGTACACTCCGAGCATGCACGGTGTTCTTTCCATGCACTTTGTAAAATTAGGCTTTCAGTTTTCTAAGTGTACTTCAAGTGTCAAAAAGAGTGTGGGGTGCAAATGCAAGATGACAGATGCAGCTCTCATACTCCCTTCTACATTCTCAGCAAAATATGGCTCTAGGCTCAATTTCTTGCCACTCTGAATGGTCTCTAGGGCGTCTACTACATCTTTCAACTCAGTCAAATTTTAATGGGGGTCTACAGGTCGATTTGTGGCTCTAAGCTGGGTGGACAGCTAATGAGTCAACTAGTGTTGCTTCTAGGTCTATGTAATAGGGGTCACACTGCACACATTGAGGAGGCTCCATGAACTGTCCGACATGTCTGGAGGGCTACCAAAAGGTTTCCGTGTTACGAAAGGTGCTCTGCCTTTCCCAAGATGAGTTGGATATGTCAATTTTCAATGTCAACTTTTGATCTAATTTGACAGGGTCCAATTCTCAGTGTTTGATTCTTAGAATCGGATGTCTATGGGTGGTTTTCATTTGTCTGCTTTCTGAGAGGTCCAATTTTGAGCATTTGATATTTGTGAGTCCAACTCTCCCTTGCATCTAAATGTTTGATGTTCAAGTGTCCGATGGCTGATAGTCTGAAACGGACGAGCTATGTGTCTAATTGGATGAGTCACAAGGGGTCCGAATCTGATTGGTCTTGTATCCAATGGGAGGATTCGAATAGTGTCTGAGCATCCAATTATCCAAAATCAAACATTTGAGTCTGATTCTGGGAATCGAACTTTGTCAACCTGGTCTGATTTCGACGGGGGGGGGGGGGGGGGGGGCAACAATAGCAAAGGCAAAATTTTGATTCATGGTGACAATTTATGGCATGTAAGATCACATACACTTCTAGAATGCAAGAATGGAAAAGGGACAAGGTTCATACATACCTGGAATGGTTGAAAAACTCCCACACAAGCCGATTGATCGATTCCAAGTCCCCAGGTATCTTCTCTCTCTCTCTCTCTCTCTCTCTCTCTCTCTCTCTCTCTCTCTCTCTCTCTCTCTCTCTCTCTCTCTCTCTCTCTCTCTCTCTCTCTCTCTCTCTCTCTCTCTCTCTCTCTCTCTCTCTCTCTCTCTCTCTCTCTCTCTCTCTCTCTCTCTCTCTCTCTCTCTCAGCTGAAGCTAAAAATGACCCTTCAACCTACCTTCCTTGGGTTGTCTTAAACCTTTGTTCCAATGCCTGAGTTTTTCCCCATTAGTGCTCATGCCTTGTCAACATATTTCAACCCCGTGTTTCCCCTATTTTTGCCCAACAAGCAAGAAGAAAAGAAGAAGAGAAGAAGAAGAAACCACTTTAGCCACACACCAAAGAATGAGCTTCTCATTCACTTTTTGAGTTTATATACAAACCCTAAATCCCTTGGGCACCCATCCCCTATTTACATGACCGCGCATCTTGCCAAGGTCCTCTTTTCCTATTCCTTTCTAGTTGTCTTATCCCTGCATCTTGCCAAGGTCCTCTTTTCCTATTCCTTTCTAGTTGTCTTATCCCTTCACCTATGCCTGTCTAGATTTTACAATTTTCATAGGGGGAGTTTGGCACTCTTTTATAAAAGTTTAGTGGCAGCTTTGCATTTTAAAATGTGCCTTTGCATTTGACTTGACCTTTTGCACTTTTGGCCTTTCCTCTCTTATTCATTTGTTGGGCTACCTTTTTTCACATTATTCCATATTTTTGAATTTCATTTTTCCCGTCTTGCATCGGGGTTAACAAGCACAGATTATGGGGCGCTTGTACTAGTAATGGTAGGCGTTCACTACTTTCCAAACTATTGCCCCCCCGTATAAGATAATCTAAGACCAGAGTATCATGATCTTTTCTTTTATCCTTACTATTTATTATTTAAATTTTTGCTTGGGCGATTACTAAATCAAGGAAAAAATCCTAGAGCTTATGTGGCACAAGGAGAGGCTTAGTATTCACAAAATAAAGAGAGGTTTTTTTTAAGTGTAGTTTTATAAGGAAAAGGGAAAATGTGAATCTTTGAAAAGTTGATACGTGGCTCTTTGTCATGATAAGATGATGGATGTACACAAGACATAAAGAGGGGTTTTCTTTCAAAAGGTGATACGATAATGAAAAGAGGAATTGTGAGCCTTTGAAAAGTTATTTGTGTCTCTCTCTCTAGCAATATGAATTTCTTTTCTAAGATTCGATATAAAATGAGATTTCAATAGTTGAACATATGCATGCAATGTGTTCATACTCTAAAAACACCCACAAATGCATGCATACTATAAATAGAGATGACTTTTCTTGATGATGTCATATTTTAATGGTTGAACACATGCATATAAGCATGTATAATTTGAAAAACACCAATAAATGTACATAAATCATAAGAACATATGCACCATATATACATCTAAATACATATATGCATGCACACATGTGCAAACACATACTCATGTATACACATATGTACACATGACTATACACATGGAAACATATGAGTGAAAAAATAGAGCACAAGAGCAAGGGGAGCAAGGAGACTAGAAAAAGTTAGGAGAAATAGAGAGAGAACTATGAAATAGAGAAGATAGGAAATAAAGAAGAGGAGAGAGAATGAGTACAAACTTATGAAACATGCACATATATACATACATACACACACATGCAGACACATACAGCCATGCACAAACACATACTTGCACAAATACAAGCATGCATACACATATGTATATAGATGCAAACATATGAGGTGAAAAATGATGAGAAATAGGGGACTCTGAAAAAAGAAAGAAAGGAGATGATAGAAAAATAATGAGAGGGAGAGATACGACACATACTTATGAAATACCAGCATATATACATGTGTATATACATGCATACACATGTGCACATAGTCGGGCCTTCTTCGATGGGTCTTTCGGGTAGTCCATGTTCAAGCACTTACATTATTTCATGTATCCTAGTATGGCATCAAGAGTCGGCTCTAAACAAATCCTTCTAGCGTTAAAGAGATGCGCATCTAGCAAATCATCAGTGATACCTTTTCCACCGACTTCTCCTCTAGGTATGTAGGACATGTGGTCAGCCATGTAACGTTGTTTTCCTTTTCGTGCACAACCACAAAGAATTCAAAATCTAAAAGCAGAAGTAACCATCAAGCAATGTGTCCCTGTAGTAGTAGGGAAAGGTTTATTAGCAAGATAGAGCAAGGCTTGATGGGCAACAAAGAAATTAAAAGGTGTAGCCAAAAGATAATGCCGAAATTTCCTTACATCACATACCATGGCTAAACCTTCTCTCTCGGTCATGGAATAGTTCATTTTGGTATTCCTGAGTTGTCTGCTAGCAAAACTCGTTGGGTAGTCTAAATTGTGTTCACGAGGCTGGCACAACACAACTCCCATGCCAAACTTTGATGCGTCAATGTGAATGTGGAAGGTTATCGTCTAGTCTAGGGTTCATAGAATTGGTGTGGTTGTCAGAGCCTTTTCCAACTCTTCATATGCACGTTGGCATTCCTTAGTCCATTTGAATATTATCAGTAGTTTGTAGAGTGGTCTAGGGATTAATGCATAGTTCAACACAAATTGGAGATAGTATTTTATATGCCCTAGGAAGCACTAAACTCCTTTGTAATTGGTTAGTGGTGGGAGGTTGACAATAACCCTAACTTCTGAGAATTCCATGGCAATGTAGTTCTTGGACACCACATGCCGAGAAATCAGAATTGCAGCATTGGAATGTGTGCACAAGAGGAAGGAGAGAGCTCAAAGTACAAGAACAACATCTTGTTTACTAAGTTGCTTACAAGTACAACTTGGGTACACTCTCCTACACTTGATAGTGATCGATAGGCTATTTATATAGCCTTTGCCAAGATAGGGTTAGGGTTTCCCCTTCCCCTAAGGCTATTCACACCCATCTGCCCTTATGCACCCTTGCTTACAATGGATTCTTATGCCTATCTTCTAACACCCCCCCTCAATGCTAGGGTGGCATTGGATTACAAGGCATGTAAGATGTCCCCCCCCTTTAAACAGCCGGGATGCCTTTATAAATCAGGCTATAAGAGTGTTTTTAGGTAGATGGTTTAAAGACTCAAAAAAGTCGATCTTCAGATGAATTGGAGGCATCATTCGCCACCAGTTCTTTGGGTACATTAGGAGTGTTGGGGCATTTACTAGTGATATGCCCTGTCTTCTTGCATTTGTTACATTTCATTTTCTCAGGATACTTCTTCCAACAGTTGTTTACAAGATGTCATTTTTTTCTTACAAAAAGAACATCTAGTGAGAGTTGTATGTACCAATACTTCATCACGGGAAATTGAAGATGCCTGACTGTTGCAGCCTTCTTTGTGGTTCCTCTTTTCTTCATCTAAAGAGGATTGGATGGTACTTGCCAATGTAGGATCTGGAATGTTGGTAAGAGAGGTTACAAGAGTAGGGAACACCTATTTTACAGCTTTTAGGAGAATAGCTATAGCATCTTCTTCATGTACCGGAGCTTGTACAGAGGCAAGTTGTGCCATAAGTCCCTTCATGTGAGAGATGAATTTTCCCAAGTCTTCTCCTGATCAATATTCTAAGCTTAAAAAATCAAATTTAAGGAAGATTTTAGTATTTTTACTAGTGGCTCCATAGAGCTTTTCAAGCTCATCCCATTTTTCTTTAGCAGTATTTAGTTGATCAACATGATGAATCAATGACTCATCTAAGTGTAACATAATGATTGCCTAGGCATGTTGGTCATCCTCTATATCAACTAGATTTGCAGAGTTAACAGCTCTAGTGCCTTGAATGAGAGGCCAATACCTTCTCTCCATCATTTTATACTTGATAAGTACCTGCCATGGGTGGAAATCTTTGCCATCAAATTTTTGAATTTGAGGACGGACATCAGCATATGTTGTGGCCATTGGGAAGGTCTTACCACTTGTTAGAACAAGGGCAGTGTCTAGTCCCTTACAAGTTTGCCACTAAATGTGGAAGCAATTCAAAGTTGTAATGAGGAGAAGTGCTAAAAATCGTACACATGTAATATTTCAAAATATGACTTTGGTGGTCCTTTCTTAGGGGCAATCTTCTTCTGAGGTTTAATGATCTTTTTAGGCTTCAATGTTTTGAACCTAGACTGGACTTTGGGCTCCTCTTTGTGGTATGGCTCAGTGGATGACCCTTGTGTAGGACAAGGACGGTCTATGATTTCAATGCTTTTTGCTGATGATTCTGAGGAGAGTACAATGACACTCATCCCTCTAATTCCATTGATCAATATCCTTAAGAAGAATAATTCACTCAAGATATGCAATACACTTCTAGTGTATGATGGTCTATGTGTTTATAGTTGTACACATAGCCTTACAACTTGATGCAGGGTACTTAGTTGTTTTATTTTCCTAATGAAAAACATTCAGATTATGTAAGTATTAGCAATAATGATGATTATGCAATGTGCCTTAGTGCTTACAAGCACTCATCTGTAGCTCATGTTGCTAGAGATGGTAAATGTTAGTCTTGATGATGACCCTTCAAGTAGAGAAACCACTAAAATGAAGTTCCCAAGTTCATAACTCACTCTGGAAGAGTTAACTCAGTGATTAAAATCACTGTTGATGACCAAAAATTGAGAAAATTTGAAGATGAATGAAGCTTGAAGCTCTTGGCTATGGCTGCCAGTGACTGACAGTTAGGGTTTGGCTTCTAGCAACCAGTAGAGACGAAATTTCCCCAAACCCTCTTAGGGGGAGATGGCCAACTAGGGGGGGCTATGGAAGCCCTATGGTGGCCAAGGAGATTGTGCCGCCTACTGCCCACACCAAGCCTAAAGACGTCACGCTATCAAAAACTCCACCGTTTTTGAGATTTGGAGAATGCTGCCCACCACGTCGACTAATCCTAGGGTTTGTTGTGCTAGGCTGATTCACCTTGAGTTGAGAAGAAGATCTCTAGAAGAAATCAGGAGCTAAAACTCCTTCTTTTTCCCACATCAACTCCTCCAAGGTCAAGGGGTCTGGCTGGCTATGGAGGCAAGAGGTAAAAGATGAAGATGATGAAAAGAAATCATGTGCACTTAGTGAGGCTAAGGGTGTAGGAAGGTGAAGAGATCAAAGAAGGATTTGATACCATGTGAGAAATCAGAGTTGCAGCATTGGAATGTGTGCACAAGAGGAAGGAGAGAGCTCAAAGTATAAGAACAACATCTTGTTTACTAAGTTGCTTACAAGTACAACTTGTGTACACTCTCCTACACTTGATAGTGACCCATAGGTTGTTTATATAGCCTTTGCCAAGCTAGGGTTAGGATTTCCCCTGCCCCTAAGGCTATCAACACCCATCTGCCTTATGCACCCTTGCTTATAGTGGGTTCCTATGCCTATCTTTTGGCAATCCATGCTTCACCTAGAATTGGCACTTAAGGGGGTTCAATGAGAGATGATACAGTCTTGATGGAACCTATAACGGGCCGACACTGGCTCGTGCACTAGCCAAACCTCTATCACACGCGCTCAACAACCCCACGGCCTCGTGGCCAGGAGCGTTGATGACACATACATTGCCTTCCTAGACATCTTGCGTTTGAATTGCGTCGTTTGTAGTCCACACTTCTCTCACCCACTACTCCTCAGAGGGAGTCCCTTACACATTTCCTAATGGCACGAAGCACAGACATAGGGGGTCCTCCAACGGCTGAATGCCGCCACCCCTCTGCAACTCTCCTACACCTTGGGGATTGGCCCCTTGATGCGTCGCTCAACATATAAACATTTCGTACAAAATCCGCTCAAGATACCATTTAATCGTATACAGGAATGTACCATTGTCCTTACTTCTCTTTCCCCTAGACCCCATGACTAGCCTATGGCTTAGGGTGTTCTGTCTCTCACTCAACGTGGGTCAAGGTCCTAATGAAAGCAATTGCTGTGCATCCAAGATTTCTAATACCTTTAAATATTTTCATGATTTATGCATATTGTGGATGCCAAGTGCTCAAACAATTATGAAATCAATATGGTGCACATGTGGAAAACATCCTTTCAATGATTTCCAACTACCGTTCTTATGCGGCGTTGCACGAACCTAGCACCGAGGAAACCCTCATGCTACTAGGCTCTCATTCTATAATTATTCACCGACCTATATGGCATGCAAACAAAAACCAGCAATATTTTCATCATTTTACTCCACATTTTAACACATTTTAACTACTCTGCCCTCCCATCGATCAAATGTTGCATTGTTACATAGATTTATAAGGCATTTTGCCATCATTTTATGTGTAAAGACCGGAAAAAACACACTAGAACAAGAAGGTGGGGATGAAATGAGGCAAATCCTCATGCTTCAGTCCCCACAAACATTCACGAACATTGTTCTTAATTTTCATTAATTTTCTGCACCCAAAATGCATTTTTCCCCTATTTTTAGTGGATTTTCTCTATTTTCCTTGTATTTTCCCTTATTTTTTGCATTGTTTTATTACTGAAATTTCAAAATAGGTTATGGGCTGTGTTCCTTAGTTCCTTCTTGCAACAAAAATGAAAATTTACTTGGTGTTCCTATTTATTCCTCCATTTTTTATGCCCAAAAACATCATTTTCCCTTGATTTTCCATATTTTACGTGTTTTAGTGTATTATTTTGAGTCATAAGATGCATATTTTTTTCATTTTCTGATTATGATCAACAAGTACTCATGGAAAATAGCAACATAAACAATTTTTAGCCCACATGAACAACATTTTATCGATCAAAAGCCATGAAATCTCAAATTTCCTTTGAAAAAATTGAATTACCGCTTATTTGTGTGTTTCGGGTTTCATGTTCATGGCTGCAAATCTAAAAATTAGCAGCACTTCATGCTCATGACAGTCACAAGTCACCATTTCCAGCCCATGGAGCAATCCGATCGATGCCGGACAAGCCTCCACCATTCTTTCTTCTTCTTTTCTCTTCCCACATGAACTCCCTCTTAGAGGAGAGAGAGGGAGGAGAGAGAAAGACTGATTTTCTCTCTCCCTCTATAGGCTGCCATTCCTCGCGCGGAGCGGAGCGATACGGAGCGCGGAGTGAGTGCGATTGCCTGCTGTGATTTGTTGCAAGGCTTGCTTGTGAGCCACCATCTTCATTTTGGGGGGGGGGGGGGGGGGGGGGGCATTTTTTTCGGTGGCCTGCAGTAGCACGCCGCCTCCCCCCCCCCCCAAATCACGATTTTTGGAAAGGGGGGTGCCCCTTCACAAAGGCACCCCTTCACTTCTCATTTTTGGGCACCTCCCAGGCCTTTTGGCCCTTTTCCCGGCTCCTCTCGCATATGGCGTCCGAATCTCGATCTGAAAATTTCTGTGAGCTTGTCTCGGCATCCCACACTAATTACCAGCTCCACTGACTAGTATGCGCGCATGGAAAATTTACTAAAAATCCGCAAGTGTTGCCCGGGCGTCCTTAGAGCACTTTGACGCTTAAAATCGTCCTAGGTCGAGCCGCCGCCTTTGACATTGGATATTTTTCCCTTGATATTCATAATTTTTAGCTATTTTTAAGCACTTTCCCGGCACCAAAATTCCGCTCTCATTGGTGACCACGGGATAGGGCGACTCAGCCCGTCGAATCCACGAACATATTTGCACATGAACAACCAAAGAAGCATCAAGCTGATACAAAACAAATATATAATAAAACTCAGCACAATGCTCACCCTACCCCTGACAGAACCAAGGCATGACATCCACAAGGAGTAGGCCTAGCATCATCTAATAGAAGGTCCTAAGTGAGTTGCTAACCAACTGCTTCAACACAGCCAAACTAAAAAACCTATCAAAGAGGTTGCCCTAAGTGGTAGTCTAAACTACTTACCAACTAAAGACAACACAACTAGGAGCTCCTACAAGGCGAGGACTCCTATAGCCTGATCAAGGAGTATTTTCTTTTAGTACATTTCTTCTTTTAGGTTTTTATTTTATGAACATACTTGGGCATGTAAAAAGGAGGGAGCTGAGCGTAGTGACCCAAGGAGAACAGGGCATCGGCCTCAGGACATGTCTCGGCACCCAAGAACCTACCAAGCCCTCGCAAGGTGACACTTAATCCTTTTCTAATGCTCACTTTTATTTTCGCTCCAATCTTCCTTGTTTTGTCATCATTTTTTTTTCCAGCAAGAAGCCACCCCTAGGAAGACAAGGTATCGGCCCCGGGTCTGACTCGTCTCCAGGAACCTACCAGGCTTTCGCAAGGCGATGATCAACTGCCTATACATTTTCATTTCTCTTCTTTTCTTTGATAGGGGTTAGAACCCCTTTTTACACACCTTCGTATTTAGATTCATCTTTTAGGATGTACAGGGTTTCTTGGCATCATCATTATTATCTTCTGGCAGGCTTCTCTAACTGCCTCACTACTAACAAGAACTCCTAGAACGGCTGCCTAGCAGGCTAGCAAAACAGGGCCACTAGGACTTCCTTCTAAAACAGGTCTTTCGATGCCTGACAATGTCTTTACAGGGGGCAATGACTACTCCGACCTCCCTCAAACATACTTAGCCTAAACCTGGGACTTCATGCCTTGGTTGCTGGCCCCCAACAAAAAATATCCCCTCGACAAATACAAATACACATATACAGGAAAGAAAGGTACTCATAAAGGAGAGATATCACCTGGATTGGCCACAAGAAGCTTCCATCGCAGCAAAGGCTCCTCCAGGCTCCACCAAATTCCACGAATCACAAAACCTGTCCAGCACAACACTTAAAACAAAAACCCAATTAAACATACCCGCACTAGACAGGGAAATGGCCCTCTTGGCCTAATGAAATAAAACATGACTTCGCATAACATCCTCCTGGAAACAACTATGATAGACATCAAAGCATACCATTCCCAAGGGAACAGAGGCTCGTAGCCCTAAACTAGGTGCATTAAATTATGACCCATCCCTCCTGCGTATATCTCAAGAGGTGTTCGCATCACATGTCGTCTAATCAGTCTGTGGGTCCAAGATAATAAAGGCAGATGAGTTTCGCTTACCCTCTACATCACCCAGATCAACCATCGTCTGCCAAAGAGGGCATGGTCAGAAAGCATACCCCACAAACGACCAAGTCCTGTATCACTATCAATAGATATATTGGGACAAGGGCCACAATTAAAGAAGAGGTCTTCTTCATACGCAAAATTAGCCAATGAATCGGCAAACTGATTCCAATTTCGTGGAATCAGCTGAAAAGACACCCTATCAAATTCGTCTAGCAGGGCTATGGCAGTATGATGGTACATGCAAAGGATGGGATTTCGTACCATGTACGTCCCATTGAGTTGATTTAAAACCAACTGAGAGTCCCCTTTCACCAATAACTGGCGGATACCACCCTTCTTTGCAATATTCAAACCCATAATCAAGGCTTTGTATTCGGCCATATTATTGGTAAAATTTACCCCGAGATAAGCAGCTAACTTCATAACAATGCATCATCGGGGGTCTCGGATGACAACTCCTACACTTCCTTTTTTGCATGCACCCCTGGACGCCCCATCAAAGTACAAGGTGTATGTCCATAAAGGGTTTACATATCCAGCCATCTAAAACTCTACTCGTAATTATGGTAATCGAAATTCAGCATGTTCAAAACGGGTGGACCGTAGGCTCCATCCCTCCATCTCATTGAATTCAACAGGGATGCTCGTCAAAATTTGTAGGCAGTGATGGCAGAAGACCTTGATCTCCCAAATAAATGTCACGCCTTCTTGCTCAGTCACCTTATATCCTTTGCTCCACCAAATGAGTTTTCCCTGATGATACCTCTGTTCTAAATAGGGTGTTCTAAATAAGGGATCAGACAACCCATCAACCTCTACCACGATTTCCTTGCAAATATTTGATCGATCTTGCCTAGACCTGCAAGGCAGTTATAGTATTAGTGCAATCAGAAATAATAAGGTTTAATCTTATTAAGATTAACCTTATTTTTAAATTCTATCCCCTCAAGGTCAGCTAACAACACTGTGGATTTATTCTTTCCTATTCTAACGATCCTATAGGGCCCGTCCCATTTGGGCTCTAGCTTGCCTGGAAATAATTCACGTCGTGCGTCATAATATAGAACAAGTTGTCCTTTCTTGAAGGTGTATTTCTTGGCTTTAAGGTCGTGTAGCTGTTTCATTCGGCGCTTCGCCACTTCTTGGTGCAATAAGCTCTGTAGCTTAAGCTTATCTAAATGTGCCAGTGTCGTGAAGCACTCAAAAAGTGCGTCTTCATCGCTCAAAGAATGATTGATGGCAAACCGAATAGTCGGCAGCTCAATCTCTAAAGGCAAGACACACTCCTCCCCATATAATAACTTGAACGGGGTATGGCTAGTGGCTCGTTTGAAAGTCGTATTATAGGCCCAGACTGCCACATATAACTTTTTATCCCAATCCCGTTTCTTTTCCGGCACAATTTTGGACAGAATGCCCACAAGCTGCTTGTTGGTGCTTTCAACTTGCCCATTGGCTTGCGGGTTATATGGGGTTGTCTTGTTATGCTTGATTTGCCAAGTCTCTGTCAAGCTTTTGATCACCTTATTCAGGAAATGGGTTCCGCGGTCTGACACTAATTCTTTCGGCGGACCAAAACGGCATATTATCTGCTCTAAAAGGAAACTAGCAGTTTCTTTAGCATCATCTTTCCTTGTTGCACGTGCTTCTGACCACTTTGTGAAGTAGTCAGTTGCTACAATGATGTACCTCTTTTGCGCAGTCGACGACGGAGTAATAGGACCCACAAAGTCTATTCCCCACTTCTCAAATGGAAGTATTGCCATAATAGGGTTGAGTGGACATTTCCTATTCTCTTGACTATCATGTCATTGACAAATATCACATTTCTTAACATACACAAACGCATCCTGGAAGATGGCAGGCCACCAATAACCTGCTCTTAAAGCCTTTTGTACCGTAAGCCGTCTAGCAAAATGGCCACCGCAAGCAGAATCATGGCACTCTTCCAAAATGAATGGCACCTCGTCAGGCATCACACATCGGCGATAGATATCATCAACCCCTTGCGATATAATGTACCTGCGATCAAGGCAAATTTTAACGCTTGCTGCTTAATTTTCCTTCTCTCAGCTTTAGATAATTCGGATCCCACCTCTCCCATCGATAAATAATGTGTTATTGCAGCGTACGAGGAGGGAATAGATGCCGTATCTAATTTAAATAACAACTCCATGTCACTACCTTCAGCCACAGATTCTTTCGGCTCCCCAAAGTCCACAAGACATTCCACGATGCCTTGCAACCTTGGTGGCTTACTATGGATTTCATAATCAAATTCCTACAAAGTGATTAACCACTTCGCTAGACGATCAGGCGGCTGTAGCTTATTCATCAATAATCGAAGTCCCTCTGCCTTCGTATAAAGCACGACTTTCTCATAGAGAATATAATGCCTGAATTTCTTGGTCCCAAAGACCATCTCTAGACACAACTTCTTCATGTAGGTATAATTGATTTCGGATACCCCCAACTTCCGGCTAGCAAAAGCAATCAGGTGGTACCACTTCTCTTCCCAAATTTGGGCTAAACAACAGCTGATACTATACATGGTGGCTGCTGAGAATATATAGAACACCTCACCTCTTTTAGGTGCTTTTAAAACGGGTGCTCTTGCTAGCTCTTATTTCACATCCTCGAATGCTACCTTACAAGGGTCACCCCACTCAAACAAACAGCTAAAGGACAATAAATTTGTAAGCAGCAACGTTCTTTCTGCCAAGGCGTTTATGAATCTATGGTAATAACCAACCGAAGATAGAAAGCTATGAACTTCTTTCGGAGTGCGTGGTGGACCCATGGCAACTATAACTTTGACCTTCTCGAGGTCTGTCGCAATTCCTACCGAACTAACCACATGACCCAGCAATAGCCCATAAGGTACTCCAAAAACACACTTCCGTGGGTTTAGAGCGATACAAAATTTTCTACAACGCTCAAAGCATTTTCTTAAAATGATTAGCTACCTTCCGCTCATGGTGGCGGCCCCTAAGTCATCAATAAACACCTTCAACTCTTCAGAGGATATGTCACCGAATGTCTTATCTGCTGTTCGTTGCCACGAACCAGGCACATTGCATAAACCAAAGGCCATCACATGGTACGCAAAAGTACCAAATACAGTAATAAAAGTTGTTTTCAACTTGTCCTCTTTTGCATTTCCTATCTGGTTATATCCTGCAAAGCAATCCATAAACGAATATATTTCCCTACCCGCTAATTGATCCAAAATCTGGTCAATAAATGGCAACGGGTAGTAGTCCTTAACTGTCTGCTTATTCAGCTCTCTAAAGTCTACACATAATCGGATTTGATTATTCTTCTTCTTTCTTATCACAACCGGCGAACACCATTCCATGTGTTGCACAGGAAAAATCAAACCTGCTTTCCGAAGCTTCTGTAACTCTTCAAATAGCCCGTCCCTCAGTTCGAAAGGCATACGCCTTACTTTCTGTCGTACAGGACGACTGCCTTTTTTCAACGGAATTGTATGAACAGCAAGACTAGGAGGAATGCCTCTCAGCTCATCATAACTCCAGGCAAAGATATCATGGAATTCCTGAATCAAGGCCACATAATCCTCCCTTTCTGCTGTGCTGAGCATAGAACCTAATTTGATTGGCAGTGAATCATCAGGCGTACCAAGGTCTAGCTCAATAACATCTGCATCTCTTATACGATCTTGGCCCTCTATCGGCTCGTTCAAAGTGATCTGATAGATGTCTTCCGTGGTGGATCCCTCTTTGGACTCATCACTCGATGATGTCTCACTAGCCGATAAATCTTCTAATGTCTCCAATTCTGTAGAGGATAGAGGAGCTCTCTCACTCTACGGGGGGACTCAAGATAAGCATCAACCACCGCACACTGGGCACCTCTGCCGAATATCAGCCGACCGGCGGGTATATCTACTTGGCAGTCCGCTTGCAAGATCCAAGGTCGTCCGAGTAATACTTGGTAACTTGGCTGGCCTGCAAAACGAATCGCCCTAAAGTCCAACAAGCATTCTACATTTGCAACAGTGACATGGACCTTAGTAATCCAGCCTTCCGGCTACCTCAAACTATCATCTGCCATTCTGAGAATTTTGGAGGTATCTTTTTGGATCGCAAGACCCAACCTTTCCATCAGTTCAGAACTCATAATGTTAACAGATGATCCCGTATTGACAATGGCATAATCTACTAATATCCCATCGACATAGGCTGCAACCCTTGGGCAATGCTTCTCAGCATGCTCGAACCAGTCATCACCAACTCGCGCAATACCCAAAGGTTCTACGATATACCTGGTACATAGAATCTTTCTAAATTCCTTGCCTACTCCTGAGGAAATCTTAATCAGCTGTGCAAAAGATTCACATCCGGCTTGACTTCACAAAGAGAGCTCGCCAAATCGAATTCATGATAGTTCGATAGAGTTCGCTTTTCACGCCAAACCATCCGCTCTTTAGGTCGTTGAACCGGCTTTATTGCCTCTTTCTTAACTTTCACCTTCTTCTTTGGTGGTTCCTTATCGGATTTACTTTCTACGGGCTTCAAAGGTCCCCCTTCCATGGCAGGATCCAAAACTTGCGTTCCTTTGTCGCCTTGTTTAGGGTTTCTGTCGACAGGCTTATCCTTGGCGGCTTCTCCACCCTTTTGACCTCTTGTAAGAACAGCTCGTATATTAGAGGTTTCAGCATCATTAATGTGTACAGCCTCAATCAAACTAACCCCACTACCACTGGGTAGCTCCTCCACTGTAGTCTTTGGTCATTGAAGTATTTGTTTAGGCCCATCTTCTCGTTGGGAATCATTTCCTTGCACACGATGATTAACAGGCCCTGGTTGCCGACTACCTCGCTGGAGGGAATTGATCTTACTCCAGCAAGTAGCTGCTAAATGGCCGGATTTTCCATAGATGTCGCACTTAACATTTGGGCAATTTCTTGGATAGTGTTGCCCACCACACCATTTGCAACTAAACCTCGAAGGTGCACCCTCATCTAGGTATCTACTTCCTATCAAATTTTTTTATTTTTTAAGGAAGTTGACATCAACGGCTATTTGCCGATACTGCTCCATAATCATGTTGGTATAATGCTGGAAGTGCTCGACTCATAGCCTTGGTCATTACCATGTCATTCCATCGGCCTAACAATTTGATTAGGCACTGGTGGTTGAGCCACAGGCATGGTATTAGAATTGACCGCCTGGCCTCCACCATTTGGAGCCATTTGACTGCCCGTAGGCATCGACATGCTAGGGGGAGCTAGTAATAAAGGGACATTCTGCATCATGTTCCCTCTCCCATTAGGGTTAGCCATCGCTATCCCTTGGCCACTACTGCCGTTGGCCATCGCCATATTGTTTCCCAATGCTAGACCCATATTCGAATTGCCTCGAGAAGCATAGGCTGCTTGTAGTCGGGATTCCACCTCTTGTGCTCGTGTAATGGCAGTATCTATATCCCCCAAGGGAACAATACTCAACTGTAGTTGGATATTAAAGTCCAAACCATGTAGGAAATATTGCAATTGGGCAGCTGCGGGGATAGGAATAGAGGTGTCCAACTTACGGAAAACCTCTTTTATTTTCTTCACATAAGCACGAATATCCTTGTGTGGTTCTTGGCGGGTCACGTTGAGTACACGCAACCAATATTGCCCACCCCTTTCAGGGGCAAACTCCCTTCGAAAAGCTCCATAAAATGAATCAATATTCAATATGGTTCCGGCTTCTAAACCATGATACCATATAGCGGCCCTTCCTTTGAGAGTCATATTGAAGAACATCATTAAATGTCCTTCTTCTTGGATGCGACAGTTAAACATCAGCTTTTGAAACTCCCTAATGTGGAGTTCCGCATCTTCCTCAACTAACCCATTAAAAATGGGTAGCGGGTAACCTAGAGCCGGAAAATCCATCGTTCCTGTTGGGATTGCAATAGGTTGCGCCATGACGAGGATTGGATTTGCACTAGGAATAGGGGACGGTGGGGTTACACCTCCCACACTTGATATAGACTGGCTTATGGATGGAAGGGGAGCACTAGAGCTTCCACCTTCTCCTAACTTACTGCTTGTGGCCCCAAGACCACTAGATCCACTCCCTCGTAAGGGTTCAGCACCGCTACGCTTGGGGGAATATCTCCTAAAAATTTCAGCACGTCGCCTAGCTCTTTCGTCTCTCTCTTGCTTTTGGATTTCCGCTAGACGATGCTTATCGATAAATAACGGATCAATTATAGTATCCTTTGGCATAAACTGCTAGTTGGTCCCTAGACAACTAGGATTCGAGGACCGCCACTTTTAAGCGGCTCTCGGCAGACGCACCACTGAGATGGAACCTAGAACGGGCCGGCACTAGCTCGTGCACTAGCCAGACCTCTATCACACGCGCTCAACAACCCCACGGCCTCGCAGCCAGGAGCGTTGATGACACATACATTGCCTTCCTAGACATCTTGCGTTTGAATTGCGTCATTTGTAGTCCACTCTTCTCTCACCCACTACTCCTCAGAGGGAGTCCCTTACACATTTCCTAATGGCACGAACCACAGACATAAGGGGTCCTCCAACGACTGAATGTCGCCACCCCTCTGCGACTCTCCTACACCTTGGGGATTGGCCCCTCCATGCGTCGCTCAACATATAAACATTTTGCACAAAATCCATTCAAGGTACCATTTAATCGTATACAGGAATGTACCATTGTCCTTACTTCTCTTTCCCCTAGACCCCACGACCAGCCTATGGCTTAGGGTGTCCTGTCTCTCACTCAACGTGGGTCAAGGTCCTAATGAAAGCAATTGATGTGCATCCAGGATTTCTAATACCTTTGAATATTTCCATGATTTATGCATATTGTGGATGCCAAGTACTCAAACAATTATGAAATCAATATGGTGCACATGTGGAAAACATCCTTTCAATGATTTCCAACTACCGTTCTTATGCGGCGTTGCACGAACCTAGCACCGAGGAAACCCTCGTGCTACTACGCTCTCATTCTATAATTATTCACCAACCTATATGGCATGCAAACAAAAACCAGCAATATTTTCATCATTTTACTCCACATTTAAACACATTTTAACTACTCTGCCCTCCCATCGATCAAATGTTGCATTGTTACATAGATTTATAAGGCATTTTGCCATCATTTTATGTGTAAAGAGCGGGAAAAACACACTAGAACAAGAAGGTGGGGATGAACTAAGGCAAATCCTCATGCTTCAGTTCCCACAAACATTCACGAACATTGTTCTTAATTTTCATTAATTTTCCGCACCCAAAATGCATTTTTCCCCTATTTTTAGTGGATTTTCTCTATTTTCCTTGTATTTTCCCTTTTTTGCATTATTTTATTACTAAAAATTCAAAATAGGTTATGGGATGTGGCCCTTAGTTCCTTCTTGCAACAAAAATGAAAATTTAGTTGGTGTTCCTATTTATTCCTCCATTTTTTATGCCCAAAAACATCATTTTCCCTTGATTTTCCATATTTTACGTGTTTTAGTGTATTATTTTGAGTCACAAGATGTATATTTTTCTGATTTTCTGATTATGATCAACAAGTACTCATGGAAAACAACAACATAAACAATTTTTAGCCCACATGAACAACATTTTATCAATCAAAAGCCATGAAATCTCAAATTTCCTTTGAAAAAATTGAATTACCGCTTATTTGTGTGTTTCGGGTTTCATGTCCATGGCTGCAAATCTGAAAATCGGCAACACTTCATGCTCATGATGGTCACAAGTCACCATTTCCAGCCCATGGAGCAATCCGATCGATGTCGGACAAGCCTCCACCATTCTTTCTTCTTCTTTTCTCTTCCCACATGAACTCCCTCTTAGAGGAGAGAGAGGGAGGAGAGAGAAAGAATGATTTTCTCTCTCCCTCTACAGGCTGCCATTCCTCGCATGGAGCAGAGCAATACGGAGCGCAGAGTGAGTGCGATTGCCTGTTGTGATTTATTGCAGGGCTTGCTTGTGACCACCATCTTCATTTTGGGGGGGGGGGGGGGGGCGTTTTTTTCGGCGGCCTACAGCAGCATGCGCCCCCCCCCCTCCCCCCTCAATCACGATTTTTGGAAGGGGGGTGCCCCTTCACAAAGGCACCCCTTCACTTCTCATTTTTGGGCACCTCCCAATTTTTGACCGACCTTTTGGCCCTTTTCCCGGCTCCTCTCACATATGGTGTCCGAATCTCGATCTGAAAATTTCTGTGAGCTCATCTTGGCATCCCGCACTGACTGCCAGCTCCACTGACTGGCACAGGAGCATGGAAAAATTACTAAAAATCCGCAAGTGTTGCCCGGGCGTCCTTAGAGCACTTTGACGCTTAAAATCGTCCTAGGTCGAGCTGCCGCCTTTGACATTGGATAATTTTCCCTTGATATTCATAATTTTTAGCTATTTTTAAGCACTTTCCCGGCACCAAAATTCCGCTCTCAAGTTTGCATCATTCAATGAGTGTGCGGAGTTTGTCTAGGTGTTCTTTCCAGCTTGAGTGAACACATAGGTCATCAACAAACACTTCTAACTCCTGTCGAAGCATGTCCTTGAAGATGGCACACATGAGCCATTGAAATGTGGCTGGTGCATTTGTTAGCCCAAAGGGCATGACTATGTAGGGAAAGATGCCCCACTCAGTAGTGAATATAGCCTTATGTGCCTGTCATTAGGATGCACTTGCACCTAATTGAAACCATAGAAGCCATCTAGGAAACTATAAGCTTATTTTTTAGCTATTCTTTTGAGCATATGCTCAGTATATGGCAATGGATAGTTGTCTCTCTTTGTAGTAGCATTAACTTTCTTATAATTGACGCACACTTTGATCTTTTCATTCTTCTTAAATACAATCACGATAGACAAAACCTAGTATGTGTGCTAAATTTCATAAAAGAATCCTTCTCTCAATAACTTATCGATTTTCTCTTTGATAGTGTGAGCATGTTTGGGAGATTCATCGGATACGGTTGCTTGACCAGTGTTGCATCAAGTGTCATGGGGATGTTATGAGTCACTACACTCAGATCCACTCCTTTCATCTCGTTGAGAGACCAAGGGAAGATGTCTATGTATTCTCCTAGGAGAAAAATGAGACCTACCTCTTCCTACTTGCTCAAGTCATCGACTGTCAAGATAGGTCATTGGGGAATCTATCACCCCTAAATGGTCTAGCCAAGTGTAATCACATTCAATTTTCTAAATGCATTGGTGCTCTTGCAGCTTTGAGTCTAGTCTAATTTTCTTAGTTACCCAACCATCTATGTTGTATTCTATTGTGTCGATCTCCTCTTCATTGTCTTTGTTTGTAGAATAGCAATCCTCATACTCATTCTCTAAACTCTCCTCATCCAATTGCTCGTCATCTCCTAGGTCTCAATACTCCGTTTCTTTCTCATTGATGACTAAGGCCTAGTTGTACATCAAGTTCAAATTATGCACCTTGGTCCACCCCCACTTGGGTTCGTCTAAGAGATCCTTGAGGGGTTTGAGATTAGTGGTTGGGTTGCCATCTAGCTTTTTTGTCAACTGCTATAAGATCTCATGGAGCCGTCTACTAGGGCTTTTGGCCATCATGCATGATGGCACTAAGGGTTTGTCATTGGGCTCACTGATTGCGTTAGCAAATTGTGTGTATTCCTCATTGTCTGAGAAGGGTAGATCGATGGTGGCTAGCATGTACATCCAATCGTGCTCATCGTCAAGGCAAGGGATATACTTTGTTAGCAGCCCTAAGATTTTCTAACCTGAGTATCACCCTTCAGCATAGCTGAGATGGTGTCAAGGTCAACCAACGTAGTCTTCCAAGTATCCACCTCTACCTTCACTGCTTCCCTTCGATTGCCTAAGATGAGACCCTTGCCCTAGTCTTCTATGACTCGTGCATTCTGCATCTAGGGTTGGCCTAGGAGGATATCATAGTTGACTCCCTTTATGACGATGAAGTTTATTGAGAAACTGGAGTCCTATGATCTTCAATGGCCAATTTTTTAGTACTTCAAATGGTTTGACCTTCATCCCATTGTTTGCTAGTATGAAATTAAACCTAGTCTCAATTCTTTCCACTATCTCAACTCTTGCCATATCATCTAATGATGCCTAAGTAGGTATCCTAAGCTCAAAGTCACTAGGGTGGTCACTAGAATCGTAAGAAGATTGCTAGTTGCTTCCTTATCTCCTGATTCTGTACTCCTTGGCCAATGGCCCTAGCTAGCTTATTGGCCCATGGCATTCAAGCTCTGTATGTTCAACATTGATTGAGGTGCAATGGCCTCTCTCAACTTTAGTCACATAGGTGAAACCGATGTGCTCACACTAGAGAGATCCTAGATTTCATTCTCCAAGATGGGTTCAACGTCCTTTAAGCATTCTCGGGCTCTCTCACCCACTCCTTGATGTTATCTATTGGCTTTGAGTTGGCAATTCGGATTGGGGTACTCCCTGGCCTTAGTGAATGTTTGTGTCTCTGCGTTCGTGACTTTCTTCCTTGCGGGTAGTGTCATGGGACTCTCAGTTTGAAGCGTGGCCTTTTCTTTGCTTTTCGTCTTCCTTCGCACGCCGCTCTTCTTCCCTATTGAGGCTACATCTAGGTTGCTAGGCCCTAGCAGTGATATGCACGTTGGCATTCCTCAGTCCATTCAAATATTATCATGATTTGGTAGAGTGTTGTAGTGATTAATGCATAGGTCAACACAAAACTTCGGCTTTGGCATGTTGATTAATGTGGTAGACACATTATCAAATTCAGGTGGAAGACTTTTGAGAAGCACTCCAATGCAAATGTCTTCATCCATCTTCAAGTTGATTCCTGCAAGTTGTGTCAACAAGCTTTCCATATAATTCAAATGAGTTGCAAGTGAGGTATTACTTTGCATGTCGAGCCTAAAAAATTCAATTAGTAAACCGTATTTTGAGGATTTGGAATGAGCTCCAAATAAGGTTTCTAATCGATCCCATGTCGCGTAAGAGGTTTCACAATCATCAACATGATGAATGTAGCTGTCATCAAGTTCAAGCTTGATAATAGCTTGAGCCTTATCATCATTTTTATCCCATACAACTGAAAGTGTAGCTTCCCTTGGTTTCTTCTCTTGACCACTTGTGATTGACCACAAGCCTTTCTTCATTAGGATCAATTTGATCCTAGTTTGCCATGTATGGAATCCAACACCATTGAATTGGGATGTCAGTGAATCCTTGCCCATTTTGAGATTTGCAAGATCATCAACAAATCAGCTCCAAACAATTCCAGTTTCAGTTGAGCACAAGTGCTAAGAATCACTAGGTGATTAGTATCAAGAGATACTAGACAATTTAGTGACTATGATGCCCTTGAAGTTGAAATCTTCAAGATCTGATGCAAGTCTGGGTCTTCCCCTCCTTGATGTGATGGTAGAGACAAAAAATCAGTTTTGATTAGAGGCAAAGCTGATTGTGATAACTGACATTAGTGCTAAAAGCACTAGATGAGTGTCAATGGACATTGTTTCTTGAAATGCTTGAGAATCTTGTTAAGATCTTCTCTCCTTGCCGATAAATAACTTGAATGCTTGCTGAAGACTGAGTGTACTGGAGCATATTAGAGAATCAGTGACTTGATTTGAGCCACAGGAGTGAGAGAAGGAAGTAAAACAAGATCTTGAAGCTTGAAAGCTATGGAGTCTGCATTAGGGTTTCAGGGGGCAGCCTGGATTTTCACCTCTTGTGAGTTGAATACTTGATCATTTCCAAAAAAAAATTGATAGAAATGAAGCTTAGGAAGTAGGCTATCAAAGCCCTATGATTCTCGTCAGCATCACGACGTGTACAGATGGAATTCAACGTACGAACAGCAGAAGGCACAATTTGGACAGCATGCCGTTGCAGGCGCAATGCTGGAGCAAAGAGACAGCAATGTTGGACTTTGAAGTGATAGGGAGGAGGTCCTAGAGCAAAGGAAGAGTCCTCCAGAGGAAAGTACGAGCTAAAAGGGCCCGGTTTGAGAGATTCAAGCCCTCCACTGAAGATGGGTAGCTATGGAGGTAGGTGAGAGATTCATGGAAAAGTGGAGGGAGCTAGAATTTCAAACTGGAATGACTCAATTTGTGGGCTGATGACTCACTGACTTAAAACCCACTCTGATACCATGTTAAAATACTGAGAATGCATGCTATGGAGGATCACTCATGAGCAAATAGACAATCATAATGATGCAAAAGCATTGACAAGGAAGAACAACTAATATTATCCAAGCATAATGCAAGTACAACTGATTGATAATGATTGACTAACTGAATGAGTGTGGGGATGAGTGCCTTTTCTGGGCTTACAATAGGTGGTATTGGTACGTGGAGATAGGTGGAAAGGGACCATGGTATTCAACAATAGTAGTTTTAATAAACCGTGCATACATGACCTAGTCTAAGGCTTTATTTGCAGTTTGTTTCTTTGCCTTGTTTGTCCCATACAAAGAGGCTATGGTGGATATGATTGCACATTTCTCAACATGGGACTAACTGTTTGCTAGATGTTGTGGCCCTTTTTGAGGATCTAGAACTAGCTTCGTCTCTATTAGAGATCCTAGATTTTCTCCCCTTGAGTTGATCATCCACTTGCATGGCCTTTTCAAAGACCCTAGCTAATGTATCTCTCTGCAAGCTCAAGTTTTCTGCCAAGGCCTTGTAGAGTTCCTCACTACATATTCCGTTGGTAAAGACTATGGAGACCACTCTCTAGATGGGTCATTCGTTAGTTGGGATTCTCTTATAGAAACTCCATACGTGGGTAATGTAGTCCCTAATGTCCTCTTTGTCCTTCTACTTCACATTCGTTAGCCGAACTATGAGATTGTCGGAGTATCCAGCCTCAAAGAATCTCTTAATGAAGAGATTTTTGAGGTTGTTGAAGTTTTTTGCATTTTGCAGTATGTAAGCTCATGTATCATGTCCTACTCTTATCACCTAGGCATAGGCCAAAAGGTTGCGAGCGCTAGGCAAGATCCGTGAGTTCGTTGTCGTGTTGCTACATGCACACCATGTGAAAAACTCTAAAGTGTGGCTTTCTTATTGATCGTACACACCATGTGAAAAACTCTAAAGTGCGGCTTTCTTATTGATCTAGAGAGCCAATGCCATTTTAGACATTAGTGTTAGTGTCCATGGTTCAAACATATTGGTTTTTTGGACAAGTGTAGCCAATTTATGATATTTTAGATATTATCTCTTGTAAAAATCCAAAAACTGTAGATAAATTCTAGATTAGGATGACATGCAAAAGAAAGCATGTAGCTTTCAGCCATCTATGAGGATTTTATGTAAAAAGAGAGATGGACGAAATCACGCGTATCGCGATCACTGTTTTCAAGCAATGAACAGCACTCCAAAGTGGGAGATGAAGGACTGATCTGGAAGAATTATGGACAGGTGTGCTAGTACTTTACCCCCCTTTTGGAGCCAATGGAAGCATAAGATTGGTGGTCTGAGCAACATAGAGGAAGGTATTATTTTGTGTACTTTTTGTGTACAAGAGATTTGTCTTCTCATAACGGAGAAACAAACTAACATGCTTCAATTCGGTGAGTATTATTCTACGTCTTCTATTTCTTTCTGTGAGTATTCTTTCATATCTTCTCTTTCTTTCAACCCCTTCTCTTCCATCTACTCTACTCCTTGAATCTCCCTTCACCCTGTTGTCTCTTACCCCGGCAGTAGACTTTCAACCACAAATGCTCCGATGAACCCGATGTGAAAGTCGGCACCAGAGGTGTGTAAAGATGGGGGACTCTACAACTTCAAGTGGTGGTGATGCTTTACAACAAATGATTTCTTTGTTGCACCAACAACAACAGCATCAGTTGTTGTTACAACAATAGATGCAAACTCGGCAGGAAGCAAAAAGAATTGATTCCTTAGTCGTGAATGCATTCCAGGCAGTGGGACAAGAATTGAAGCAGTTTAAAGGTCAAAATGTTTCGGCCTTCATCCTGCTGTATGAACAAAAGATGATGTTTCATAGGGTACCATAGTATGCATGGAGTCGGTATTTCTCATGTTTGGCCATGCATGCTCTGCATGACTGAATTGATAAGTTACATAGAAGAGATGCTGATTGGGTAGCTTTTAAGAAAGCTTTGAGAGAAGATTTTTTCTTGGAAAATGCAAGATTGGTAACTAAAAAGGCATTTATAGATTGGATTGAAAAGCCCAATAAAGGGTTGGCCTGCTACAACTTTGCTCCATGAATTTGAAAGTTGGTATGCGCAATTGGATGTCGATGAGCAGCAATCATTGGAGAGTCAAAAAATTGATTTGTTTCTGAAGGCTGCAGATCCTGTCTTGCAAGAGAAGTTGACTGATCATTTAGAAGATGCCTCTTCTGAAATAGGGCTGAAATCAGATTGGGCTAATGTAACTGAAGCAGTGCATATGTTGGTAAATAGAGAGCGGATGAAATTAAGATGGGGTACAGGCACCACAACTGCTAGTCCTCAAAAGGGCGCTAAAATTGCAGCCAAGGCACCTATAGCTATGGCGGAACAACCGGTTATACCTATTAGTCTAGCTCTTAAAGGTGATGCTATGGATGAATTAATCAAAGGCATGCATGATTTGAGGCTGAATTTGACAAAGATCTATGCAAAGGTGGGCAAAAAGGTGGATGTTAAGGTAGAAGAGAAGGCTCAGACAATAGCCCAAAGACTATACAAAGAAGGATACAAAAGGAGATGCATTTGGTGTGACGGTTTACAACATGAAAAGCGAGATTGTACAGCTTACTGTGAAGCGAAAGTAAAAAGGTTAATCTTTTGGAAAGATGGAAAAATACATGCAACAGAAATTGGTCTTCCAATAGAGCCGAATTTTGGAAATGGTGGCATGCATAAGAAGTTGGAAGATATGGCTGCAAGGATAGCATTTGCTACCATAGATGCAACCACATATAGATTGAGAATTGAAAGGACTGATGAAGCTCATAAAGGAAGCATGGCTGAAGCAAAATCTCATGTTTGGATGCAAGCATTAGATTGCATGGAAAAGGGCAAAACAGCAAAGTCTGAATTGACTAATGCAAGTCAGAGCATACGAGGGAGAACAGGATGGAGTGCACCAATGGACTCATTTTCAGCCTATGCTTATTTGGCTTAGGTTCATAATCAAGAAGCAATGAGTCCAGTCTATGCTTATTTGGCTGAGGTTCATAATCAAGAAGCAATGAGTCCAGTCTATGCTTATTTGGCTGAGGTTCATAATCAAGAAGCTCTTGTGGAAGAAAAGAGAAGAAGAGATGAGGACACTGTTGGTCCTTCCTCTTCATGCCCATCTAAACGCATAACACAAAGTAAAATGGAGCAACAAAAAGAGACTGAAAAAACCATACCTGAGCATGTTATGGATGATGCATCTCAAGAGAAGAAACAAGAAGGGAAGAAAAGGGGCAAGAAGCTCGGTTATAGGTTACAATCAGATCTTGAGACTACCACAAATCTTAAAAAAGTCTTGGAAGATTGCATACTTGGCAGTAGAGTGGATTTCACACTTGGCGAAGTTCTTGGAATCACAAAGAGTGAATTTCATGATGCAATCATTGATATGCTAAAACAAAAAAGACAGTTTGATGGTGAAGTTTTGCAAGCATTGATGCAGGTTGACAAAGACATAGAGAAACATCTTCAGAGGGAATATGATGATGTATGTAATGCTGTTTTGGAACAGGCTGATGCTAAAAATGGGTTAGATGGAAATACAGACAGCAAGCTTGTGGCCGAAAATGGTATTATGGATAGCACTAAGCATAGAGAAAAGGCTATGTATAAAAGGGATGTCCATCAACAAGCACACAAAGAAGAAGATGGTCATTTTATTCCAAGCAGTCATTATTCACGAACACATTGGGCTCGTGCTACAACAAAGACAATTGTTAAAGTGGGAGAAAGAGAGATGCCTTTCATAGCTCTCTTGGATCATGGTTCTGAAATTAATGTTATGGCACGCAGTTTGTATGAGAATGGAAGTTGGCCAATTGTGATGTAGATCTAGGATGGCGCATGCGGGCGGCAAACAATTCATCATGGGATCTTTATGCAGCTTGTCTGAATGTACCCGTGACTATTGGAGATGTTAGGGATGAATATCATTTTTTTGTGCAAGATTCATGTAGTTATCCAATGATTTTGGGGCAACCCTATATTTCAGAATCAAGGTTGGAAATAAAAGCCTTGGATGATGGTTCTTCATATGCTTAGGTTCAGAGTAAAGATAATACAAAGTCAGTACAGTTTCTCACTGTTTGTGTGAATCATCCCCACAATCGGGATAAGCTATGGGATAATCCCATGCCACCTAATGCATGAGAGTTTAAGGGTTTTTAGATAGCACTACTATAAGGGGAGGCTATGGCAATACCTCTAGGAAGATAATTATGCCTCCAAGAAAGGGGGAAACTGTGTTTGTGTTTGGATTGCAGGAATGCACAGCATGTAGTCTTGGCAATTTTAAGAATGTTTCAGCCATGTGCAGGGCTAAAAAGAAATATGTAGGATGGGCTGAAAAAGAGCTGAAGACATATGGTTTGATGGCTATAAATGAAGAAACCTTAGGATTGTTTTCAGGGCTAATGGATGTTGATACAGTGGCTGAAATTTCTGCAACAATTGATGCTGAAAGCATGGCAAAAAAAGAGGTTATTTATGTTGACACTTTAGAAATGTATGAAGTCATTCAAGAGTTTCCTAAGCATGAATGTTATGGGCTGCAAAATAGGGCTGAAGCAAGGGTGGATACAAAGTACAAAATAGTTGCAAAGAAGGTTAAGCTTGTGGCTTTTCCTTTGCCACCTAAAAGTGATGGGTTGGCAAAAAAAGTGACTCAACAGCCTAATTTATAGGATCCACATGGAGTGGGACATAAATTTACAGTTGAAACTTTACACAAGTTAAAAATTGGTGATACAAGCTTTCTTTTACCCGCAGAAAGAGCTTGTTTCTTGCAAAAGTTGGCAAGGCATGGGAAAGCCTTTGCATTTCAATTAGATGAAATTGGATGTGTTGATCCGACCATAGTTGCACCTATGGTGATCTTTACAGTACCTCATGTGCCATGGAATTTAAAGCCTATTCCAGTACCTTGGACATATTTGCCTAAGTTGTTGAAGCTTTTTGAATGAGAAGATCAGGATGCGGATTTTGGAGCCCTCTTCAGCTCCATATTCGAATTGGTGGTTTATTGTTCCAAAGAAGAATGGTTCTTTGAGGTTTATACAGGATTTGCAACCAGTTAATAAAGTCACCATAAGGAATGTTGGATCAAGCCCCATAGTGGATGATTTTGCAGAAGCATTTGCAGGCAAGGCAATTTACTCTTTGGGAGATTTATATTTAGGATATAATTAGTTCCAACTTGCATTAAAAAGCCGAGATATCACTACCATGAAGACACCACTTGGATTGGTTAGGATGTGTATGCTTCCACAGAGGGCAACCAATTCAGTTGCGCATATGATGAATGCTTGCATAAAGTTTTGAGGGAGTATATTCCTCAGTTGACCTTACCCTTTCTTGATGATGTGCCGATAAAAGGGTGCAATATCCATGAGAAGAATGAAGAGCTGAATGATCAGGGATGTAGAGGATTTTTTGCTAATCATATTGCTGATTGTGACAGGATTTTGAGCTGTCTTAAAGAAGTACATTTGACTCTGTCAGGAGAAAAATCAATTTTTGGAGTAGAGGAAGTATTGGTTGTTAGGCACATGTGTGGACCATATGGAAGAAAGTCCTCACCAGTAAAGATCAATGCCATAAGCAAGATGTGGGAGACATGTTCGAATGTATCCGAGGTAAGAAGATTTTTGGGTGCATGTGTCTTTTACTTGATATGGATTCCACATTTTGCTCATGTGGCTGAAAGTCTATATCAGCTCTTGAGAAAAGGGCAAAAGTTTTGGTGGGGAAAACAGCATACGAAACCAGTTCAGAAGTTAAAGAGCTTATTGATTTTAGCCCCATCACTAAAGAGAGAAATTTATGAGAATGGGCAACCTATTATTCTCACTGTGGATACAAGCCTAATTGGCATTGGTTGGGTAGTGGGTTAGGATGATGCTGATGGGAATAGATATGCCATTCGGTTTGGAGCAATTGGTTGGGTAGTGGGTCAGGATGATGCTGATGGGAATAGATATGCCATTCGGTTTGGAGCAAAGGTCCTCAATGAACGCCAATGATGGTATTCTCAAGTCAAAAGAGAGCTTTGGGGTGTAGTGATAGCCCTTAAGTGTGATAGGGAGTATTTAATGGGAGCTCATGTAGTCGTAGAGACTGATTGTCTACCTCTATCAGGCATGATAGCAAATTGCTCAACTCCTGATATTGCCATATTACAATGGATTGCATATATAAAATCGCTTAAACCTGATTTTCAGCATATTACACGTAGAGAAAACCATGTGGCTGACATGCTTTCACGAGCAAGGTTTGAAGATGAAGAGGAGTTGATGGAAGATGAAGAGGATGATGTGATAGGTGCCGAAAATGACTTTATGAAAATAGGGAATGAGTATGCATCTGTTGTTACTACAGGTACAACTATTGTAACAGGGATTTTAGCAGTAAGAAAAGAGCTTACAGCCATGGATAAGAAATGGGCAGTAGAAAGAAAGCATCATCAATGTTATGCTTTAGTGAGAACACAATTTTTGGAAGAGTTGTATGAGGATGATTGGCTGAAAATAGGTCAATATCTCAGTCTCATGACAAAGAAGGCTTAATGGTCTGAAGCTAAATTCAAAAGGATTAAAAGAAAAGCTTATGGGTTTTTCTTAAAAGATGGATGTTTATGGAAGCATGAAAAGAAAAAGAGAGGAGCTCCAGTATGTGTTTTGGGAGATAGGGCTTCTCAACAACAGGTGATGCAGGAGTTTCATGAAAGCTTATGGGCTGGACATAGAGGAGTTTGGGGCACATTTGCCAAGATCAAAGAGAAGTATTGTTGGCAAAACATGTATAAAGATGTGGAACATTATGTGGAATCATGCAATGTCTGTTAGATGTATTCCATGGTAAAGCATAGAAATGGGTTGCAACCGACCTATTCATTGTATATGCATTACAAATGGGTAGTTGATTTGGTTACCATGCCTACATGTTTATGGAATATGAGATATCTTGTGCTTGCACGAGAAGACTTGACAAATCAAGTGGAAGGTCGAGCTCTTAGTACAAAGACTACTCAAACAGTTTGCAGGTTCTTATTGGAAGAAGTCTTTTGCAGGTATGGTTGTGTTGGTAAAGTGGTTGCTAATAGAGGAGAATTGGATGTGGATGAGGCTCGTGACTTCTTTCCACGATTGGGTATCAAGCTAGCTTTAACTTTAGCCTACAATCCTGAAGCAAATGGCAAAAGTGAAAGAGATCATCAGCCTATCATTAAGGCATTAGCAAAGTCATGCAAGGGCAGGATGAAAGAATGGACAAGAATGTTACCCTTTGCTTTGTGGGCTGATAGGACCACTCATAGTGCAGTTACAGGGTATATGTTTGTTGAATTAATGTATGGACAGCAGCCAATCATGCATATTGAGGAGACTATTGCTACTTGGACTGTTCTACCATGGGAAGAGGGTTTGAATAGAGAAGAGTTGTTGGTCCTAAGCATTAGATAGTTACAAAGAAGGCCTGAAGACATTGAGATAGCCATGAAAAAGTTGAAGATTGCAAGGATCAAGAACAAGAAGAGGTTTGACAAGCGACACAGACTTTGACCACGAGCTATACAAGAAGGAGACTGGGTGCCAGTTTATGACAATAGCTTAGAAAATCAGCATAGTGCCAGTCAAAAGATGACAAAGCGGTGGTTTGGTCCATATATGGTAAGGTTTGTTTTTGACAATGCTACCTATGCATTAAATGAGATGGATGGGACAACTCTAAGGATTCCAGTGGCCGGAAAATGTATCAAACTCTTTAAACGTAGGGAGTCTTCGGCATATGAGTTGAAGGAGCTGGATACTCAACATGAACATGAGAATATGGAAGAAGAAGATGTAGAAGATGAAGACATTGACATGGCAGAGGATACTTCTTCTGACACTGCGAATCCATAAGACTTTGGCACATGCCAGAGGATGTGCAGGTTAGGAGGGGGTGGATGTTGTGCCGCTACGCACACACCATGTGAAAAACTCTAAAGTGCGGCTTTCTTATTGATCTAGAGAGCCAATGTCATTTTAGACATTAGTGTTAGTGTCCATGGTTCAAACATATTGGTTTTTGGACAAGTGTAGCCAATTTATGATATTTTAGATATTATCTCTTGTAAAAATCCAAAAACTATAGACAACTTCTAGATTAGGATGACATGCAAAAGAAAGCATGTAGCTTTCAGTCATCTGTGAGGATTTTATGTAAAAAGGGAAATGGAAAAAATCGTGCGCGTCGCGATCGCTGTTTTCAAGCAGTGAACAGCACTACGAAGTGGGAGATGAAGGACTGATCTGGAAGAATTATGGGTAGGTGTGCTAGTACTTTACCCCCCTTTCGGAGCCAATGGAAGCATCAGATTGGTGGTCTGAGCAGCACATAGGAAGGTATTATTTTGTGTACGTTTTTATGTACAAGAGATTTGTCTTCTCATAATGGAGAAATAAACTGACGGGGTTAACAAGCACAGATTATGGGGCACTTGTACTAGTAATGGTAGGCATTCGCTACTTTCCAAACAACTGCCCCCCATATAAGATAATCTAAGACCAGAGTATCATTATCTTTTCTTTTATCCTTACTATTTATTATTTAAAGTTTTGCTTGGGAAATTACTAAACCAAAAAAAACGCCCCAAAGCTTATGTGGCACAAGGAGAGGCTTAATATTAGTTGATACGTAGCTCTTTGTCCTGATAAGATGATGGATGTACAAGACATAAAGACGAAAGGTGATACAATAATGAAAAGAGGAATTGTGAGCCTTTGAAAGGTTACTCATGGCTCTCTCTCTAGCAAGATGAATTTCTTTTCTAAGATACGAGATAAAATGAGATTTTAATAGTTGAACATACACATGCAATGTGTTCATACTCTAAAAACACCCACAAATGCATGCATACTATAAATAGATATGAATTTTCTTGATGATGTCATATTTTAATGGTTGAACACATGCATATTATGTATGTATATTTTGAAAACATTGATAAATGTATATAAATCATAAGAACACATGTACCATATATACATCTGTATACATACATGTATACACACATGTGCAAACACATACTCATGTATACACATATGCACACATGACTATACACATGGAAACATATGAGTGAAAAAATAGAGCATAAGAGAGGGGAGCAAGAAGACTAGAAAAAGTTAGGAGAAATAGAGAAAGAACTATGAAATAGAGGAGGAAATAAAGGAGAGGAGAGAGAATGGATACAAACTTATGAAACATGCACATATATACATACACACACATGTAGACATGTACAGCCATGCACAACCACATACTTGCACAAATACAAGCATGCATACACACGTGTATACAGATGCAAACATATGAGGTGAAAAATGATGAGAAATAGGAAACTCCAAAAAAAAAAAAGGAGATGATAGAAAAATAATGAGAGGGAGAGATAGGACACATTCTTATGAGATATTGGCATATATACACCTGTATATACATGCACATATACATGTCACAACCACACACACGCGCACACATATACACCCACGCATGCATGCACACACACACTCTCTCTCTCTCTCTCTCTCCCTCTCCCTCTCCCTCTCCCTCTCCCTCTCCCTCTCCCTCTCCCTCTCCCTCTCCCTCTCCCTCTCCCTCTCCCTCTCCCTCTCCCTCTCCCTCTCCCTCTCCCTCTCCCTCTCCCTCTCCCTCTCTCTCTCTCTCTCTCTCTCTCTCTCTCTCTCTCTCTCTCTCTCTCTCTCTCTCTCTCTCTCTCTCTCTCTCTCTCTCTCTCTCTCTCTCTCTCTCTCTCTCTCTCTCTCTCTCTCTCTCTCTCTCTCTCTCTCTCTCTCTCTCTCTCTCTCTCTCTCTCTCTCTCTCTCTCTCATAGGGTCTATCAGACCCTTGAGAGATGCAATCAATCTCTGAAGTTGAACCGTAGGCCTGCAAAAAATTAATAGCTAGTACTTTGTGCAAAACTAAACCTAGTCTAAAAGGTAAATCCAATCTAGTATCTAAACCTAGCCTACTGAGAAAAATGGTTGTCTGCTTATGGAAAATTTAAATGCTTAAGTATAGAAAGACAATTTTCCTTCAAATAGTCCATGCATTTCCCAAAAAATTGTGATGCATCTAGAAAAAGTGTAGGCCACCATAGTGGAGACTGCAACACCTTGTGGGATGTCATGTCTTCGCCGCTGAAGTGTTCTCCAGTAACTCCACTAACTTGTTATCAACTAATAGGGTTTTATCTAGAGAATGAGTCGCCTAAGGGCCTTCTTTGATGGGTCTTTTGGGTAGTCCGTGTTCAAGCACTTGGACTATGTCATCTACCTAGTATGGCATCAAGTCGGCTCTAAACAAATGCTTCTCGCTAGAGAGGTTAAAGAGATTCACATATGGATGCCTTGTCTAGCGACTTCTCCTCTGGGTATGCGAGACATGTAGTCATCCATGTAATGTTGTTTTCCCTTGCACACAACCACAAAGAAGTCTAATTCTAAAAGCAAAAGTAACCATCAAGCAATGCATCCTGTAGGGCAAGGTTTATTTATAAGATAGAGTAAGGCTTGATAGTTAACAAAGAAAGTAAAACGCATAGCCAAAAGATAATGCCAAATTTTCTTTACAGCAAATACCATGGCTCAACCTTCTCTCTTCATCATGGAATAGTTTGTTTTGGTATTCCTAAGTTGTCTACTAGCAAAACTTGCTAGATAGTCTAAATTGTGTTCACCAGGCAGGCACGACACAGCTTCCACAGCAAACTTTGATGTGTCAATATGAATGTGGAAGGTTATCATCTAGTCTAGGGCTTCGTAGTATTGGTGTGGTTGTCAGAGCATTTTTCAACTCTTCATATGCACATTGACATTTCTCAGTCCATTTGAATATTATTAGTAGTTTGTGGAGTGGTCTAGCGATTAACGCATAGTTCAACACAAATCGTTGATAGTATCCTATATGCCCTAGGAAGAACTGAACTCCCTTGTAATTGGTTGGTGGTTGAAGGTCAACGATAACCCTAACTTTTGAGAAGTAAGTGGCAATGTCACTCTTGGATACCATGTGCCCTAGGATGCATCCATGCTTCACCCAAAACTGGCACTTATGGCAGTTCAACGAGGGACAATACAGTTTGCATCGTTCTTTCCAGCTCGAGTGAACACATAGTTCATCAACAAACACTTCTAACTCCCTTCAAAGCATGTCCTTGAAGATGGCACACATGAGCCATTGAAATGTGGCTGGTGCGTTTGTCAACCCAAAGAGCATGACTATGTAGGCAAAGACGCCCTGCTCAATAGTGAATACAATCTTATGCCTATCATTAGGATACACTTGCACCTAATTGAAATGGTAGAAGCCATCCAAGAAAATGTAGGCTTCTTTGCTAGCTATTCTTTCGAGCATATTCTCAATGTATGATAGTGGATAGTTATCTCTCTTTGTAGCAGCATTGACTTTCTTATAATTGATCCACACTTTGATCTCTCCATTCTTTTTCAATACAATCACGATGGACAAAACCTAGTTTGTGTGCTGAATTTCATAAAAGAATCTTGCTCTTAACCACTTATCGATTTCCTCTTTGATAGTGTGAGCATGTTTGGGATTCATCGGATATGTCACTGCTTGACCGGTGTTGCAGCAAGTGTCATGGGGATGTTATGAGTCACCACTCTTAGATCCACTCCTTTCAGCTCGTCAAGTGACCAAGCGAAGACGTCTATGTATTCTCGTAGGAGAGCAATGAGACTTCGCTCTTGGCATCCATCACCCCTAAATGGTCTTGGCAAGCGCAATCACATTCAGTTCTGAAAACTCCTCTTTCGATTCTCAATGCGTTGGTGCTCTGTGGCTTTGAGTCTACTCTAATTTTCTCAATTACTCAACCATCTGTATCATATTCTATTGTGTCAGTCTCCTCTTCACTGTCTTCATTTGTAGAATAACAGTCTTCATACTCATCCTCTGAACTGTCCTCATCCAACTACTCGTCATCTCCTAGGTCTCGATACTCTGTTTCTTTCTCATCACTGACTAAGGCCCAATTATACATCAAGTTCAGATCATGCACCTTGGTCCACCTCCACTTGGATTCCATCCTAGAGATCCTTGAGGGGTTTGAGATTAGCGGTTGGGTTGCCAACTAGCTTGTCTTTCAATTGCTACAAGATCCCATGGAGTTCTCGCTTGTTGTTCCGAATGATATGGAATGTGATAGGGGTGGGTTGTCTACTAGGGCTTTTGGCCATCATGTATAATGGCACTAAGGGTTTATCCTTGGGCTCACCAATTGCGTTAGCAGCTTGTTCATATTCCTCATTGTCCAAGAAGGCTAGATTGATGGTGGCTAGCATGTACACCCAATCTCCCTCATCCTCAGGGCAAGGGATATGCTTCATTAGCAACTCATAAGATTTTTAACCTGAGTATTACCCTTCAACATAGCTGAGATGGTGTCGAGGTCCATTGGTGTAGTCTTTTAGGTGTCCATCTCTACCCTCACTATTTCCATTCGATTATCTAAGAAGATGAGACCGTTGCCCCAATCTTCTATGACTCGTGCATTCCGCATCTAGGGTTGGTCTAGTAGGATATCATAGTTGACTCCCTTCACGATGATGAATTCTACTGAGAACTATACTCCTACGATCTTTAATGGCCAATTTTTTAGCACTTCAAATGGTTTGACCTTCATCATGTTGGTGACTATGACATTAAACCTAGTTTTCTCAACATGCAGGTTACCCCAGACCTGGAGCACTGCGTGGCTAAGCATACTGACTCCTACCCTATGGTCTATGATTCCTTTCCTTATAGTGTCTCCTACTGCCAGGACTTTGCAAGATCGCACGCATCTCCATGCCTTCCTTGAAAGCGTTGACATGTAAGGACTTGAGCACTGAGTGTAGCAACAAGCTTGGTAACTGCATCACTACATTGTGGTCATGCAAGTCGATTGCCCTTGCTGAAGTGATCCTTCCACCCACTATCTCAACTTTTGCCATAGCATCGGATGTTGCCTAAGTAGGTCTCCTAAGCTCAAAGTTGCTGGGGTGGTCACTAGCATCTTAAGAAGATTGCTAGTTGCTTGCTTATCTCCTGACTTTGTGCTTCTTGGCCAATGGCCCCGGCTAGCTTATTGGCCTGTGGCATTCAAACTCTGTATGTTCAACATTGCTTGAGGTGTAGTGGCCTCTCTCGACTTCAGTTGCGTAGGTGAAACTGATGTGCTCACACTAGAGAGATCCTAGATTTCATTCTCCAAGATGGGCTCAGTGTCCTTTAAGCATACTTGGGCTCTCTCACCCACTCCTTGACCTTATCTATGGCTTTGAGTTGGTGCTTCGGATTGGGGTACTCCCTGACCTTAGCACTCCCTTTTTCCGCAATCTTTGGAGAGCATATGTTTCTACCTCTACGTCCATGACTTTCTTACCTGCAGGTAGTGTCGTGGCACTCTCAATTTTAAGCATGACCTTTGCTTCACTTTTCTTCTTGCTTCGCCTATGGCTCTTCTTCCCTATTAAGGCTACGTCTAGGTTGTTAGGCCCTGGCAGTAGTGATATGTCAACCCACTTCATCTGTGCTTGGGTCATAACATGCAATGGGATGGGCATAGCCTCTCTATCGAGTGTTTCAACTCTTAAATAGCCCCAATGGTATTGATGGCACGCTTGCTGAGCTACATGATCGTTTTCATCTAGGGAAATTGGCAAATAGGTGGGTGATTCCACACTTTGCGCATCTGAGGTCAGTTTTTTCTCAATTGACTTGCTCCCTCTCAGGGCAGTGTGAGGAAATTAGCCCTAGGTGACCGCAAGTCCAACAAGCAATTGGCTCTTGGGTCTGCCCTCCTCGGCCTCTATCTCTACCTCTGCCTAATGCCATCACTGACACTAGTCAATAGTCCATAAGGATTGGATTCCCCTCTTTTTCATATGAGACGAGACGTAAGGGTTCACATATACCTCTTTGTCATTTGCCTCCTCCACGTAGTGGATTGGATCATAGCTCAATGGGTGGGTTACAAAAGGTCCAGGCAGGCTAGGTATGCCTATGGGGTTAATTATCATCCTAGGGATGGTTGGTTTTGCATCATTAGGTGCTGGAAGAGCCAATGGGACTCCCCTCCCAAAGAAATTTGGTGGCTTATTCCTTAGATACGGCTAGTTGTAAGGTTGTGAGTATGGAAGTCTCCTTGGAAGTCTACAATGCATGGCATCATGACCGAACCTATCGCAATTGACACAAGATCGAGACCAAGGGTCTTGACACTTTGCTAGGAGGTGGTTTCTACCACAATGCACACATTGGACATGTGGGTGCATAGATCTTCTTACCATTTCTTGCAGTCTAGCTAGCTCCATCTTCATTTTTGTTGGCTCTTGACTCTAGTCAATGCTTATCACTTTATCTTGGGTGCTTGGGACTAACCATTCACTAGATGTTGTGGTCCTTTCTAAGGATCTAGAATTAGCTTTGTCTCAATTGGAGATCCTGGAACTTCTCTCCTTGAGTTGGTCATCCACTTGTATGGCCTCTTTAGAGACCCTAGCTAGTGCAACTCTCTGCAAGCTCGAGTTTCTTGCCAAGGACTTGTAGAGTTCCTCGACGCATATTCCATTGCTAAAGACTATGGAGACTGCTCTCTCGATGGGTTGTTTGTTAGTTGGGATTCTCTTATAGAGACTCTGCACATTGGTAACATAGTCCCTAATGTCCTCTTTGTCCTTCTACTTGACATTTATCAGTCAAACTATGAGATTTTCGGAGTAACTAGCCTCAGAGAATCTCTTAATGAAGATATTCTTGAGGTTGTTGTAGCTGTTGCCTTCCGCAATCTCTAAGGTGAGATCATTAGGCTTGTAGACCTGCTCGAATTGCTCTACAAAACTATATGTGTCATTTCCTAGCTCGTATTTGTCTAGTTGCTTTGCGACTGCACGAATCTTTGATTGGCTCTTGGAGCCCTAGGTGACTCCTAATCCTACAAGAAATGAGGCTGCTAAGGCTATTGCCCTCTGCTCTACTGATGTATTGTCAATGAGTCGCTTTGTAAGAAGCTCGCTTAGCATTAATTCTCTCTCTCTCTCTCTCTCTCTCTCTCTCTCTCTCTCTCTCTCTCTCTCTCTCTCTCTCTCTCTCTCTCTCTTTGTGTTAGGTCTTGTTTTCCTATTTGCTAAAGCTAACATGCGCTGGACTTCTCGCATCTCTATGTCATGCCGCAAATTTCTAGCTTGCTGCTCTTGGTTGTAGGCTGCAATGCTATGTAGTGCCTTATGTGTTAATTTCCTCTCCTCCCCGAGGTCTACCCACCATGGTGGAACATCTGGGTTTGTAGATTATATTTACTCACCATTTGTGGGATCTCGATGGGAAAATCTCCCAAGTCAAGCTCATTACTTCCGTGATTCATCAATAGTCTGAATCAGACTTGATTTGAATAGTGTTTGAACGTCCAATTGTCGAGAATCGAATTGTCCGATTATCCAGAATCGGATGTCCGAGTCCATTTTGGGAATCTGACTCTATCAACTTGGTTTCAAAGTGTTTCAAGCGAGCTCTTATGCCTATCTCTCACCTAGCCAACATGCTTCCAATCCTACGAGTGAAATGAGCTTACCTTGATTCTTGAATGAGTAGCCTCCTCCCTCAATGTTGAGTGTTGAAATGACTTGTTTTTTGGCTGATTTTTGTTGTTTTTGAGAGCTGAATGGTTGATTTTATGAGATGATTGATTGGTTTGGAAGTGGTTTGAGAGTGTTTTGGATGATATTGATTGTGTTTTGGAAGTTCATGATGTTTATTAGTGGTTCTGTGATGTTCTGATAGGTTCTGATTGGTTCTGTATACCTTCTATTTTGTTCTGTTTTGGTCTGTTTTGTTCTTGATTATCTTCTGTAAGGAGGGATGGAGTATTGATTGATGAAGAATGAGATATTGTGAAAGCTTATTGAATGGTTTGTGAGAGTTTGGAATGGTTTGAGTATGAATTATGTGGTTTTGATGACCTTCTATAACCTTCTGTAGGTCTTATGTTTCTGTCTCTGTTCTGTTCTGTTCTGTTCTGTTCTGTACTGTAGCTGTTCTGGTACTGTTCTGTGACTGTTCTGTATGCTTCTGTATGTGTTCTGATGGATGAGAAGTGTAGCTTGGGAAAGTTTTCTAGCCTTGGAAAGAGGTGAATACAAGTGCAAAAGAGCTGAAAGAAGTGAAAGAAGTAGTTGTTGAAGACTCAAGTGAAGACTAGAGTGAAGTGACAGTAGTCAGCTATGAAAAGACACTGTAGTGGCTCTGGTGACTCTTCATATCAGACATACCTCTTGGGAGGGGTATCCATGACCTAAGAAGGATTATTGAGAGTGATTTTGAGAGATTTTAGTGAGGATATGATGTATTATTGATGGAGAGAGAGAGAGAGAGTCAGAGATAGCCAATTCTACTGAAACACAGTGATTGTATATGAGAGATTGAGAGAGAAGACTGTGAAGATATTGAAGATGAATACTATGTGATGTATTTCCATTCAAAGATGGTGTATTCCTTTGCTTTCTTTGTTCTATTGATGGATTTTATGAAGATGTTGAAGAATATGGTTGATTCTATCAAATCCATGGGAGATCTACATGATGATGTATGAAGATTTGTTGTGCCTGGTGTTCTTTTCTACATTGTGATTATATGAAATATAATAAACAAGCTTGTTGATGTTACAAGATAGATTTTCTTGCAAGAGAATTCCCTTTTCCTTGGTGTTCCTCTTGGGGCTCCATGTTTTTGGTGCGCAGCCGGGGAATTCTTGCCATCAACAAGCACCAGAAGAGGCTGAAAATGAAGGAAATAGCACTGCCAAGAAGAGAAGAATTCAATGGATGTTTGTAAAGTTCCTTCTTCCACTAAAGAGTTGGAATTTCTCATAATCAAAGCCACTTTCCACAAGAAGTTCATCCCACAATGGCGGAAACACATCACCATCATGATGCATGCTCTATGTGGTGGACAATTTCCTCTTCCTGTTGAAGCAGCAAAAACTTGCATCTTGGTGGCAAACTGTTTGGGAACAAACTGAAGAGCAGAAACAGAGAGAATGACCATCAATGGAAGATTTTGCATTCATTGAGAGGTTTCCAGACAACATCAAGTGGGAGATTGTGAAGAAGCTTCAAGAGTCTTGGTCTGTAGAGGTTCACAAAGACAAGAAGGAAAAGAGTTGGAATTTGTTCGTGGATGCTCAACAGCAAGATACATGGGATGCTTGGTGCACTGATAACCTTCTCTTTATTCAATTAGCAACCCACTGGAAGTTGGTAGACAGAGTGTTTTTCACAACATACACTGTTGAAACTATCAGAAGCTGGCATTACTATGATGATGGCACCACCACAATGCTCAGACGTATGCATTTTGACACCTTCAAAACCGAATACCTTCCTCTGTGCAGTGGAATGAAAGCAAAATTCAAGGACGTTGAAAAGAAAGAAGTAGAGGAAATGTTGGCAAGAGAGTCCTCCAGAGACTGAAGCCTTCTGTTAACCCTCTGTGGAGCACTAACAACATACTGGAGCCACACCCCTGATGAATGACGCAATAAAGAGGCAAGCGTTAGAACGAGTCCAGAGGTATGTGAGAAGAGAGAAAGCAAGAATCAAGGCTGAGAACGAGCTCGCAGCAGAAGCCACCTTTGACACCCTTGCGGAACTCTTTACAGAAGCCCCAATGGCACATCAAGCCCTTCCTCCTCCTGCTAGAGGTCCACTTCCAAGCCAGATCCATCCTGGAAATATTGATGACAGGCCAGCGAATGTAGTCCCATTGCCAGTTTTTAAGGGAGAGTACAATGAAGACCCCGATCTTCATGTAGCAGAGTTTATGGTAGCATGTGTGGCTAACAATGCCAGAACCCCTGAGCATTGGTTGGCAATATTCCCCGCCACTTTCAAGGGCGCGACGTTTCAGTGGTATGAGAGACAAGCAACAGGAACTTTTGGCACATGGGACGACCTGAAGTTGGCCTTCCTCACTAAATTCAGGCTTGAAGGTTTTGAAGAGCGGATGAGACAGGAATTCATGAACCTAAGTCAGTCTTTTGGAGAAAGAGTGGAAGCTTATGTCTCACGAATGGAATCCATCCTGAAGAGATGGACTAACCATAATCTAGATGATGGCATTCAGAAGGGAGTATTTCTCAGAGGATTACAACCAGAAGTTCGTAAGTTTGTGGAGCTGCAAAGACCAGCCACCCTACAAGCTGCAACAGAAGGTGCAAGACTGTACGATGAAGTGGAAGCTAGATTAGCGATGAATACAGGAAGAGGAGTCCTACCTCCTCTGATGCCAGGAATGATGTATCCACCAAATGCAGTTCCAGGGACTGTTCCCTACCCCTACCAACCAATGCCTCCAGCATCACAGTACAGTGCACCAAATCCACAGTGGCTACAATCCATGCCTCAAATGATGGTTCAACCACAACAACAATGGTCCCAACCAATTTCCTCAATGCCAAATCAGCAGCAACAGTGGAATCCTACCAACTGGAGTCAACAGCCAATAGTTCAAACAGGAGCTTTGAATCAGAACCAGAATAGAGATCCCTCTGTACTAGCCCAACCGGTTTATGCAGTGATTACAGAGACTCCTCAAAACCCTACTACCAGTACCTCCGGAGGAGAAAGCTTGAAGGACTACTTATCTAACTCAGTTGCCAACATCAAAAAGGAGTTGATGGATGTGATTATAGAGCAGTTACAGACGTTGAAAGTGAACACTGCTAGCATATTCAACGTTGCAGGAGCAGGAAGAGATGTGATGCGGTCAAATACTTGGTATGGTAAGTGTCATCAAGCAGGCCATTTAGCCACTGAATGCACACGAAAACCAACCATTCTTGGAGCCTTCTATTCCTACTGTTTGCGGAAGAACCATACAAAGGACATTTGCTCTCTGAAGGAGATGCATGATAGGAGAAGGAAGGAAGAAGACGCAAGATTCAACTTGCTGGAATCCAAAATGACAACACAAGATATTGGACCCAAGCCTAGAGAGTTTGGTCCTAATTTCGGTCCCAGAAGATTTCCCTCTCAAAGTTACAGAGGAAGACAGTCTGGCGGTGGTCAGAGATCAGAAGTGGAGTGTTACAGATGCGGAGAAAAGGGACACATCTCACCAAATTGTCCAAATCCCAGAAGGTCAGTGGATTACAAGCCCTTATGCAGTCGATGCAAAGGAGAAGGCCACACTGCAAAAGACTGTCCAAGCCCAGCCCCAGTGAAAAACAGTGCTACTGATAGTCCAGCCAAGGCCCAAGAGCCTACCTCCAATTTAGTGGAATTGGAAGTTGCTTCCATCACTCGTGCAAAGCAGAAGGAACCACCTGTCCAGAAAGAAAATAACCCTCCTGCCAGAACAGTGAAGTTCAATCTTCCACCAGAAGAACTGAACAGAACAGAGCTTGACAGTGCCGTACAGAGCCCTACAGTGCCACAGAGAGTTACAGAGACAGGACCAGAGGTCCAGGAGACAGAAGAGGAGGAAGTGCCACAAGTGGCAGAAGAAGTTCCCATGATTCCCCTATTGGAAGAAAAAGGGAAAATGAAAATGGGTGTTGCCCCATTCCCTAACTGGTTAGAGAAGCCAGTGGATCCTATTAAGGAATACGATCTGGTCAGAGATCTAGATACCTTTAAACCAAACCTCACATTCCGACAATTATTGATGTTGTCTCCCAGTTGCCGAAAAAGGTTCAAAAGTATATTGACAAGAAGACATGGCTTAAGGATTGCTCCCTCAACAGCAGCAAAGTCCAACAAGGCTCCAGAGCCTGTAAAAGAAGTGGACGTAGCTAACGCCTTTCTAGATCCGGGTACCCTAGAGACTGGCGTGTGGATAGAAGGCTGTTTTATTGCAAATGCACTGATTGATGGTGGTTCATCAGTGAACATTATGACGGATGTGACGATGAAGGATCTAGGCTTACAAGGTGTGCAACCAACCCAATGGCTCATTAGACTGGCGGATCAGAGCAGAATCAAGCCTTTGGGTATTCTCCCATATGTGAAGACTACATTGGCTGGAAAAGATTATTGGCTAACTTATTTGGTGGTGAAGTCAAACTCTTATGGTACATCCTATCCTCTGTTACTGGGCAGACCATGGCTTTTTGAAGCCAGAGCAAGGACGGATTGGTTCAAAGGAACCTTGACCTTGGGTAGAGGACCCAACAAAGTGGTGCTGAAACTATATGGTTCTCAAAAAGGACATGGATCCATCTCCTTGGAATTATCTTCTGATTCCCCTAATGAGGCTACAGATGGAACATCAGCAGACGAAGATGCTGTCCAACAGATCCTTCCCAAGAAAACAGTGGCACGTTCCTTAACAATGGATACTGTAAGCCGACTTCCAAAAGATGCAAAGCCACTATCAATGGGTGAATACTTCCTGCATGAACCAGGAATGACTTCTAAAATCACTTCTGACAGTGAGATAGAAGCATGGATGTACTGCTCTCCCTGTTACATGATCATAGCAGAAGCAGAAGCAGAGACAGAGGTAGAAGAGGAAACAGAGAATCTGTTCTTCTGTTATAGAGCTCCTACAGAGACAAAGACAGAAGCAGAAGCAGCAGCAGAGACAGAGACAGAGACAGAAGAGGATGAATATGATATGGACGAAGAAGGTTATGAAAGTGAGCTAGAAGAGTCTATTCCACCCGAAGAGGATACAATTGGAGAAGAAGTTTCAGAAGCATCAGAAGCAGACGAGCTCATGCTATGGGACAGAATGGTGATGGTACCATTTGGTCTGGTAAATGGATATTCTCATATGCAAAATCTTTATAAGAAATGGATTAAGAAGAACAAGCCGTCTTTCAACATTGGCTCATGCCATCCTCACCCATCCTTGCCAAAGAAAGATGATGATGATGCACCGTGCCAACAAGCACCAATCCCACCAACCCAACAGGCATCAGAGGGTCTCTGTTATGTGACGTTCCTGGATGTGTCATCTTCAGAAGAGGAGTCTTCAAGCCAAGAGGTAATTAATTTTGAAACCAAACCCAAAACAACTCTAATCCCATTTCAACATCTTAAGGAGCAACCTAAGTCTCCACCAAAAGAAGAAGTTGGTTCTAGTGGAACATCAGAAGAGGACACCACTCCCTTGAAGGAGTCGGATTTGTATCCAAAAGGAGTCCGTGGGACCTTCATCCGTGAAGTAGAAGGTGAAAGGCAGTTAACCTTGTGGATGCAAAAGGCACTGAATGCCACTTGAAGGTGGGTAGCAGCCTCCCAGAAGAGGAGTTGTCAACCTTGTACAACTTATTGAAAGAGAATTTGGGCATGTTTGCATGGTCTTACAAAGACCTAAAGGGGATTGATCCCACAATATGTCAGCATCATATTGACTTGGAGCCTGATGCCAAGCCAGTACGGCAATGACAGAGGCGAATGAACCCGAATTATTCCACATTGGTGAAAGCGGAGCTGCTGAAGCTTCTGGAAGCCGAGTTCATCTATCTAGTGGCAAATAGTGAATGGGTTTCACCCATCGTGGTTGTACCCAAGAAGAATGGAAATTTGCGAATATGTGTGGATTTTCGAAAGCTTAATTCCAAAACAAAGAAGGATCACTTTCCTATCCCTTTCATAGACCAACTGTTGGACACAGTGGCAAGACATGAGCTTTATTCCCTTTTGGATGGATTCAGCGGATACAACCAAGTGCAAATAGCAGAAGAAGACCAGTCCAAAACAACCTTCACCACAGAATGGGGGACCTACGCTTATCGAGTGATCCCATTTGGACTCTGCAATGCCCCTGCTACTTTCCAACGAGTCATGATGGCCGCATTCCAAAATCATCTGCACGACTTTATTGAGGTATATTTGGATGACTTCTGTGTCTATAGTTTGATCCGTGAACATTGGGAACACTTGGAACAATGCTTTGACCGATGCTGGGAGTATGGGATTTCCCTCAACCCCGACAAATGCATCTTTGGGATCTCTTCTGGAGTTCTGTTGGGCCACATTGTCTCTGCACAAGGGATATCAACAGACCCTGCAAAGATCAAAAAGATCACAACTCTGACCGCACCTACCAACCTCAAACAGTTGAGGGGATTCCTAGGCCATGTGGGTTACTACAGAAGGTTCATAGCCCATTTTGCATCAAAGGCAACCTCCTTGCACGAGCTTCTGAGGAAAGATGCAGAGTTTACTTCGACAGAAGAATGTGACAAAGCCTTTCAAACTCTGAAGCAGTGTCTGATTAAGGCACCCATTCTGCAACCTCTTGATTGGATGAAAGAGTTCCATGTACACACTGATGCATCTATTGAAGGCTTAGGCGCAGTCCTATGCCAAAAGGGCTCCTCCAAATTGGATCAACCGATCTATTATGCAAGCCGAAAAGTCACTGATAGAGAACGGAACTATACAGTGACAGAGCTGGAGTGCTTGGCAATGGTGTTTGCCCTAGAGAAGTTTCGCCACTACCTCCTATCCACCCACTTTAAATTTTATGTGGATCATGAAGCCCTATCCTTCCTAATGAACAAAGCAGATGTGAAAGGACGAATGATGAGATGGCTCCTTTTATTCCAGGAGTTCGACTTTGAGGTGATTACTAAGCCCGTTCGTTCCCATATTCTGGCTGATCATCTATCGCGTATCCCACAAACTGCAGACGAGGAGCAGGATGATCTAGACCTCCCTGATGCTTCCCTATTCCTGGTAGAAACTGTAACTCCCTGGTATGCAGACATTGCCAATATGCTGGCAACCCAACAGTATCCTCCTGGCATTTCTAGTCGGGAAAGGAAGAAGCTCATGCTAGAATCAGCCCCCTACACCCTACTAGGCAGTGCACTGTACAAGAAAGGCAAAGATGAAGTGCTTCGAAGATGTGTTGCAGGAAATGAGATTGGGATTGCTCTAAAGGCTTGCCATGACGAGCCATGTGGAGGCCACTTTGCAGGGGAAGCTATAGCCAGGAAGGCTCTCCTAGTAGGATATTGGTAGCCTACAATTCACAAAGATGCCTATGATTACTGTAAAAGATGTGATGCTTGTCCAAGAATGGGGAAACCCACCAAGACAAGTGCCATGCCACTGCAACCTATTATTCCCTTAAAGCCGTTTGAGAAGTGGGGCATTGACTTCGTAGGTCCAATCGATCCTCCTACCAGAAGGAAACAGAACCGATACATCCTCGTATGTACGGATTATGTTACAAAGTGGTGTGAATCTAAAGCCCTAAAGCGGGACGATGGTAAAAGCATGGCCTTGTTCATGTACAAGAATATCATTACCCGTTTTGGTAGTCCCTTAGAGCTGGTAAGTGACAGAGCCACTCATTTCCTTAATAAAGTCATGGAAGAGTTGACAGAGTTGTATAAGATCCGCCATCGCAAGTCCACTCCTTATTACCCCAGAGCCAACGGCCAAGTCGAAGTCACGAATCACATCCTTTGCTCAATTCTGACAAGAATAATTGCCGCACATCGTCGTGATTGGGACGATCGACTTACAGAGGCCCTCTGGGCGTACAAAACCTCCCATAAAGCAGCAACAGGATAGACACCATTCCAGCTAGTGTATGGTACAGAAGCTGTTTTCCCTGTTGAACTGGAATTACCCTCTTTGAGAGTGGCTATCAAAGAGCGTTTGGGGGACGATGATTCACTACAATACCGTCTCCTGCACCTGGAATGTTTGGACGAAATTCATAGGATGGCTCTCCCGTGCATGGAAGCCACGCAAGCTCGACGTAAGGCTTACCATGATAGCTTCATCAAGCACAAGGAGTTCAAAGAAGGTGATTTTGTCCTAGCCTATGATTCACGATTTGGCAAGTTTCCTGGCAAGCTCCAACAGTGGTGGATGGGCCCCTATAAGGTACTTGCCATCAACCCTAATGGCTCTGTCCAAGTGCAGACCGTTGATGCCTCTGATGATCCCTTTCTAATCAATGGATATCGCCTGAAGAAGTACTTCCCTCCTTGGGAATCTTGACAATTATGGACACTTGATCTTTTCCCTCATTGGTGCGGCACTGTACTTCTTATGATGCCACTTTTGATAGCCGTTCTTCAGTCACTCCTGATGAGATGGACGCAACCCTCTGTCCCCTCCACTTCACCTTCCAGCCTTGATCTCTTATCCTCTATTTTCCACCAGCGATAGTGGCGAGGTTGGTTCTGATACATGAACTTTCTACCATTCCCTTGCTCAATTCGAAGAGAAAAAAAAAGAAGAAAAAGAAAGAAAGAAAAAAAAAACAAAAGAGAAAAATATACATATCGGTCATGGGAGAAAAGGACTAAGGTCCCTGTCATGCCGACCTATTCTTCGAGAAAAGGTGGAAACACCCTCGGGAATAGGGGAAAACAAGAAAAAAAAAACAAATCTGTTATGAGAGAAAAGGAAGCAATTCCCTGTCCTAGCAGGCCTCGTTCCAAGAAAAGGTGATAAACACCCTGGGCGGGAAGCTGGCTGTGGAAAAGGTGGCAACACCCAGCAGTCCAGAAAGTGGATTGATTGATTGATATCCCTAGGATCCAATTCCGAAGCTACCTCCCTTGGTACGCTGTGTCTTGGGTCTTTCTGCAGAGTGTCTACCTATCCTCTCGCAGACGACATGTCCTATCTAACACAATGTTCGATTTGATGGCTACCTCCCTGGGTACGCCTCTTCAACAACTGACGACGCGATCTTCATCGACAAACAATTGAGTGATGTGAGCTTTCATCCTAACCGGATGGGGGACGTGAGTATGGTTGCCCTCTGTAACTATCAACAGAGAGTGAGACAGAGGGTGGGGCGAGTGACCAGTCTTTTCCCTTCAAATCAAATGAGAGGTGAGAAGTGTGAATGAAGTGTTGCACGCACGGGATGGGCCTCTCAATGCACAAAGCACAATTTGTTCTGTGCACTGCACCATAAGGCTCCCTGGCCTTCCTTCTCGCACCGTATGCCGGCACAGGGCAAGATGCACACCATCAAATGCGCACAAGGCATACAACCTTTGCACGCGTGACTGTGAGGATAATATCAATGGGTTTCAGGAACGGGCTGCCCTCCTGTAATTATCAACAGAGCGTGAGACAGAGGGTGGGCTGAGTGTGACTGGAATTTCTTCAATCAATTACCGAGAGGTGAGATTGAGGGACGTTACGACACTTGGAGTCAGGTATGTTCCCGTTTCCCTGTGCACCCACAGGATGGGTCTTTGCCATCATCACAAGACACATTACCCTGTTCTGTACACTACACTATAAGGCTCCCTTGCCTTCCTCCTTGCACTTATGCCAGATAGGTTGGACGCACTAATGCACCATCAATTGTGCACCTTGGCATACTCCTTCTGCACCATTCCCCCCTTTTCGATCCCTCAACCGGGTACGAGATATGGGTTTCAATCCTTATTCCTCGAGTGATATTAGTCATGGGGCGAGTGACTGTTCTTTCATTCCATTTGAGTGATTGTGAGTTGAGTGCAATATCCCTCATCATCGACAACGCATTTCCTACGATTCCTTCCATCAGCTACCTCCCTGGGTGCTGCCACATGGTTCCTGCCATGACGGACGTGTGCCGAGAAGATGCCTTGGTACCTCCAAAAGCCGACAACAACACAGGAAGTGCCATCGACAATTGACCTTGATCCTCAATAAAATGGGCCAAGTTTTTCTAACCCTACAACTTCTGTTTCTCTGTCACGTTCATGTTTTAAGTGTGGGGAAGTTAGTGGATGGTCTGTGGCGTGGTCCTAGGTCCCTGTTGCTCGGTTAACCCTACCCATTAAGATCTTAAGTGTGGGGACGTGTCCCTGCGTGTCTACATTGCCTACCCTTCTGCATATGCCTCAACCTGCTCATGCATGTATGCCATGACTTGCTTTTACCCTAATGGGGACCCTTTCCACCCACCGTTTATGTTCCACCCACCCTTGGGGCTGTTCCCTTGCAGTTTTCCTTCATTCCCTGCTTTTAAGGTTCTGCCATGTGAATGCACCCTACGTTCACCAAAGTCCCAATCCAACCTTATAGCCCTGTTCCTCTCTTTGAACTGACCATTTTTCCTTTTTACCTACCCTTGTTCCGGTACACGATTTTCGCGTTATTAATTTTTGAAGCATTTTGCGTAAATTAGCCGGTTTTCCATGTGAACGCGCTTTTCTTGCTTCGGAACCATGCTCTGACATCATAGCCTCGACAATCACTTTTCCCCTGACATTTTTCCTTTTTACGCCGTGTCATTCCGATACACGGTTTGTCCAATATTAATTTTACGATGTTTTACAACTTTTTCGTGCGTCTTTTTGACATTTTTCCATGTGAACTTGCACTGTTTGCATCGGAATTCCAATTTGATTTGACCGCCGTGTCCCTTGTGTCTTCCCCCACCTTTTTCCTTTTTCCTCCCCCCTCTTTTGACTTTCGGATTTTTACTTATTAATTTTTCAGTGAGTTTTCGGGTGTATTTTTGGAGTTTTTCACATATGAACCCCTCCTACTTCCATCGGAACTGCGGTTTAACATGACAACCCGGTGTCACCCCTTCCTGCGGACATTTTTCCTTCTTCCTACATGTCATTCCGGTGAACAGTTCGTCCGATATTAATTTCCGATCCCATTTTCGGGGTTGTTTTTGGGTTTTTTCCACGTGAACGCGTCTTATCTCAGTCGGAATTATGTTTTGATGTGATAGGATTGTCGGGCACATCTTTCTCACAGTTTTCCTTTTTTCTGCACCTCGTTTGGATGCACGGATCTTCCAATATTAATTTTTAATTGTGTTTTTTGGTTCGTTTTTTGTGTTTTTTGCACGTGACCGCCCTTTACCCCTCTCGGAACCTCCGTCACATATTTTTCTTGTTTTTTCCCTGTCGTCTCGCCCACTTTTTGTTTTTACGCTATTTTGTTTTGACGTTCAGATTGGGAGTTATTAATTTTTCTTTATTTTTTATGTATTTTTACGCGCCCGTCCCGCGCGTGAACGCGCTTGTTTTCAATTTTACGCATCTTAACGCACCCCGGCCGCGTCCGCGTGCCTCGTCCCCGTATCCGGGCGTCCATTCAATCCCGTCATGGCAAATTTTTTTACCCCGCCCTGCGCACGTGCGCGGGACGGGGGTACACGTCCCTCTTGGGCCCCTACCCACCCCATGACCCTTAGCCCTACCTTCTCCCTTGGGCACCCTACCCCATGGGCTCCCCTACCCCACCCCCCCTTGAGCGCCCTTTTCCCCCCCACACCCTTCCCTATCCCCCTACCCTTACCCTTCTTTCCCCGACCCCTTCCCCCCCCCCAACCGCCTCCCTCCCTCTCTCCCTTCCCTCTGCGTTCGTTCTCCCCCCCTCCTCCTCTTCTTCTCCTTCTCTCCTCCTTCCTCCCCTCTTCTTCCCCTCCTTCTTCTCTCTCCAGCCCTCGTCTCCAGCCCGCTCGCAGTCTCCCTCCAGAATCTCCTCGTCAGCCGAGCCGCCACACCCCTCGATGGCCGTCCTGCGGCCTTGTCCGCCCTGGCACCCCTCGCCTGGACGCTGCCCCGTCGCCCTCTGCAGTCGTCTGGTGGGCGCCCTGGCCGTGGCCCTATGGCCCTGCGCGGCCGCCTCCTCCTCGTTGACGAGCGCCACCCACCGCCACGTGGCTCTAACGCCCCCCGTGTGCCCGCAGCCGACGCCCCCTGTGTGCCTGCTGACGACGCCCCCGCAGCTGACGCCCCCCCATGTGCCCACTGACGACAGCGCCATCTTCGTCTCCTGCCCCACCCGTTGACCTACCCTCCTCCACGTGCCACCTCCTACACACACCTCTCTCCCTAAGCCCCCCTTCCCCCCACTGTCACAATCACACACACCTCTCTCCCTAAGCCCCCCTTCCCCCCACTGTCACAATCATAACCCAACCCCCATTAACCCCCCCACTAAACCCCTTTCCCACCTCACCCCCCTTCCTTCCCGCCCATACCCACACACCCCCAAACCCCCCTTCACACACCACTAAACCCCCACCCTCACTACCCCTCCTTCCTCCCATAAACATCCCTAAATCCCCATCACCAAACTCCACCCCCCGTAACCAGACTCCACCCCCCAATCCCCATTGGCTTCACCTCACCCTCCCCCAACTGTCGTTCATGTGCGCGGAGTTGTATGTGCGTTGTTCGTGCGGGAGTATCTTTTAGCAGTTGTTCACGCGCAGGACGCGCGTTTGAATTTGACAATTGAGGTGGTGTGTGCTGGTTCGTGCACGCGCAGTTGTCACGTGTGTCCGGGTATTCATTTTTGAAATCCTGACTATCATTTTTTACAAATCCACACCTCCATTAAACACACTTAAAATTAAAAATAATAATAATAATAAACAAATTTGACAAAAATTTTGAAATTTTATTAAAATTTACTGAAACCTTTTTCCACCATTCTATATATATATATATATATATATATATATATATATCTCTCTCTCTCTCTCTCTCTCTCTCTCTCTCTCTCTCTCTCTCTCTCTCTCTCTCTCTCTCTCTCTCTCTCTCTCTCTCTTTATAGGCTACAATTTCCTATTAAACAATTCAAAAAAATTTCCATATTTTCCAATTTATTCAAATTTCCCTAAAAAACAAAACGCGTTTTAACAAAAAAAAAGAAAAAATAACAAACAAAAAAATCATTTTAACTTAGTAAAAAATACCCACAAACAACATAAAACTCTAACAAATTCTCAAAAAATTCCCCTCACCCCCTTGATCTTTTTTCATTCATTTTTCACTTTACAATATTTTTATACATGGAACCCATATTTACAAACAATTAATTAATTAAAAAAATACACACAAAACAAACACACAAAAACATTGACAAATGCAAACACAAATCATTACCAGACACTTCCAATTTTGAAAAAATTACACACGATTCTCGGAAATTTTCCTCTTGTTTCTGCACCCCATGGCCCTATTTTTCTAAACTTGAACATTTCAAAAACAAATATTTCTGCCCATTTTAAAATTCCAAAATCTTTCAAAATACCCAAAAATATGATAAAATTTCTTTAAAACTGCTAAAAAATTCCAACTTAATTTTTGAAAAATTCCTCACACTTCCCTTAACATTTTTATTTATTTCTAGCATATTTTTCTCAGCTGTCATAATATTTCCTTTCACACCTAAATTCCTCGCAAATTAAACCAAAACAAAAACAAAATATAAACAACACCTTTTTCATCCAAACACCAACTAACAATCTAGAAAAAAATCCAGATATTTTTAGATTGAGGAGAGTGCATTCTTTGCATTTCCATACACCCACTACCAGGTATTTTCCCTTTTATTTATTATTTTTTCCGCTACCCCAAAACCCACGGTTAATTCAAAAATTAAAAACAAAACAAAAAACACACAAACCACAACTACCACCAAAACAAACAAACACATAATAAAAACAATGAAACCTAAATACCACCATGGCACGCGCTTTCGCGCTATATACACACAATATTTTTTTAAATTAAAATAAACCCGCCGTTCACTTCGCACGCGCTACGTGCGCTAAAGAGACACTTTAATTTGTAATTAAAATGAACCAGCCGTCACATGAGCACGCGCTAGCAAAAAAGTGCTCCACATCACCTTAATTTGTAATCAATGAACTCGCATTTAGAGACCCAGTCTGGGTATCGAAGTCCGGGATCGCATTAAAGCACCATTTTCACCTAATAATTGGTAATTAAATTTATAATAAGGAACCGTCGTTTTCTTGCTAAGGTTTATCACTTAATAAAAATTCACACATTTCTTAATAATTTCTTAAAATCCACTCTTCATTAAATTGATTCCCCCTCACTGCACTTAAATTCCTCTTTTTAACGAACCCGTTTCGTGGGATGGGTATGCACAGTCATTGGAGTTATTTCCATGGTCAAAGACTGGTTTCTCAATGATGTAGTCTTGATATGTGTCGGATGTAGTATTGTTTTGGTTTACTGTCTTTGTTACGGTTACGGGTACGGTATGCAGTTTTTTCTTTTATTGCCTGATATGGGGTTCTGGGTGTTTGTCTGATGCATAGCATAAAGCTTTCGATCGCATCTGTCTCAAGGTCATGTCGAATTTTTTCTAGGCTGTGGTTTGCTTGGGGTTAGTTGGTTGAGTCACGTTTTATTATTTTGGTTGTTCTCTTATCCTTGGATTTTTTTCTGTTGCTTTGCAGGCATTCTCCTTGATTGTCTATGTTTGTGGTGTGTGTGTAACCATCTGAATGGCGCCTTCTCATGCTCCTCCCCCTATCCAGTACGTCCCATTAGTTAGTAGGGATTACTCTTCCCTACTTACTTTTGAGCCTCTCACGAAGGCGGGACTCGTTGTTTTTGTGGCTACTTCTTTTCCATTGCTTCCAGAGGATCCGTCGTTATGTGATGAGTTTCTAGCCTCTTACAGCAAGAAGACAGGACTAGTCCAGGGCATTTCTATGACTTTGACACCTCGAGGCTTAGGGAAAGCTCTATCTCTACCCTCCAAAGGTGAACCTTTTGTTACCACTCATCAGCTTTTCTCTAATGAAGAGATTCTGAAGATGTTGCAAAAGCAAACAAGGGAAATGCTGGATGTTAAGAAGGTGATCAACTCTTCAGGAGTTTCCTTTTCTATGATCACTGATCCCGTATGGAAGACGATCTGTCAGTTTCTCCAGGACAGGTGTATGCCCTGCCAAAACTCCATCCCAGTACTTGTCCAAAGAGCTTTTTACAGCTTCTAGGATGGTGTTGAAAGGAGTTGCTATTGATTGGAGCACTTACCTCCTCACTAAAATGGATCAACATTTCGTCAAAGTCACTAGGGGTAATGTTACCAATGTCACATATGGATCATATTTGTCTGCCTTCTTGACCTATTCAGGTTTACAGAAGACTATGCCTCCACCTCCTCCATCAGATCCAGTACCTCCTCCTCCACCTTCAGATGAGTCAGAACCCATTGATATAGAGGATGATGATTCTCCGCCTCCCCTAGTCATCCAGCGTAAATGCTTGAAGCGGGTAGCGGATAAAGCTCCTTCCGTACTTCCTTCAGTGTCCATTCCTGCTACCTCTGGCAGTGATCTCCCTGGGTATCTCACTTGTAATAACCTATTCAGAGCACATCGAGAAGGATCATTGGACATATCAGTTCCCTCCCTGAACAGTCTAGTTTCAGGAGATGCAATTCCTTTCCTCTGTAAAGATATTTAGAGTTCCATTGAATTGTCAGTGACAGCTTGTGTTCAACAACTGTACGCGTCCTTTTATGAAGAGCTCATGCAGTCTAAGGACCAGTTGCATAAGGCAACATCTGAGTTACCTTCTGCTAAGGATACCCTAGCAGATTTGTTTAAGCAAATGGAACAACAAACCCAACTGGTTGCCACCCAAAGCGATGAGATGTCTTCTTTGAAGTTCCAGTTACTAGAGGCTCAATCCCAGGTTACTAGCCTTTTAGAGGAGAATGAGAGGATGTCCAGAGAAGCGCAGGAGTTCCAAGCTATCTTAGATGACAAACTTTCAGCTTTACAGACTGCTAATGACACAGTGGCATCCCAAGCCTCCCAAATCAAGCAGTTGCAAGATCAACTGGCAAAATCCCGGTCTGTTCCTCCAAGCCCTAATGTTCCTTTGATCCCTTCTCTTTCACAACAGGACTTGGCTGCTCTTCAGAGACAGGCTACTTTGTGTCCTCTATTTCAAGATAAAGTGGAAAGATTGCAATCCTGAATGGACTTGTTATGGTCTACATTTGAGCAGTTTCAGGAATATGTTCCACCAAACCATTTTTTCTTTGTCCACTACCACTTACAGAAGTTGGTCTTTTACATGAAGCTTTCCACGATGGATTTACCTCTTCCAGAGGATGGATGGAGTGGGGCCTGGTCTGCTGAGTTGTTAACAAAGGTAGTAGGGATGGTGTTTGAAGATTCTGTCACGCCAAATACCATGTTGATGTCATATATGTATCTACGAGGAGACTTGTTAATTCCAGATGAGGTGGATATGGCATGGTATGTGGGGGATGTGGTTCTACAAGCTGTTTTGTATGTCAACCATTTGGAGTTGCACATAGCTGACATGTTCCAGAGTTACTCCTCCAAAGTGGCTGATTTTCATGATAATTCGTGGCATCCCATGATTGATTCTGTGGTTCTGAATCAAAGACAAAACACAGCTCCTACCTTTGCCCAAAGTACTAATCAACTGAGGATGGATCTCTTAGCCTATCTTTCAAAACATAATCTGTTTGATGCTACCTTCTTTGATGCCTATCATCGACGATCTCTCTTAGGACCTTCTGTTCCTACCCTCCTCTATTACCAACAAATGGCTCACCGCTATGCTATATATCTTTCCCTTTGTCAATCTCATTCCACAATTATTTTACCCCTTCTTTTCCAACCTTCCTCTTTTCCTCAAATTCCCATTTTTACATACTGTTTCTTTATTGAGGATAGGGTATTTTTCCCTTCTCCACCCTTTTCTTCTCCATCCATTCATGTACCCTCTACATTTCCTATTTATCAGTTAACACCCTTCCTTAGTGATTCCCTCCAAATTTCTGCCACTCCTTCTTTAAACTTTTCTTCCTTTTATGATTTTTCCTATCCCTCCCTTCATCCACTTTTTCTTATTCCACTACCCTCTCCTAACACTTCTATATCTCAACCACCTCAGTTGGTTAGTGACTGTGACAGGGTTTGATAATCAAATTTCCAGAAGAAGGGGATGGAGTTCGGATGATTGCCTTACAGGACCTCAGATCAATTGGCTAGTAATTCCAGGAGAATGGACAGCTTCCAGTCAAGCTTATCAGAACTATGTTCATTTTGCTCAGCAGTATTCACAGTCTGCCGATCCTTCAGTGAGATTAACTGCTCACTTTGCTTGGTACCTGGCGTATATGCATAGGCACTCTCATAATGATTCCAAGCCTATTCCAAAGTTATGCATGAATGTAAATGTGAGCATTGATTCCCAGCAACAACTGGATATATTGTATTTTCATGCCCTTTGTTTGCCTAGCAGATACTTGGTCCTGTTGGAAAGGATGTGCTGTCTTCAGTTTTTTCAAAATCCTCCCAAAACCTTTATAGATGAATCCTTGTCTATGGATCATTTCCGACAACATCAATCTTTCAAGAGGGATCATCTTCATTGATACCTTTCCAATGTATGGTGGATGCTTTTTAATGAAAATCTCTCTTTTTGGAGGAGTCATTCAGATGGTTGTGTTGTGTATTAGTGTTTGTGTTGTGAGTTCATTTATGTAAAACGAGTGTGGTGGTTTCCTATTGGATTGGCTTTCATGCGAGCTACATTTTGGAGAATTGTGGTGCTAGGTTCGTGGTTACAGAGTTGAAGCTGATGCTGATGAAGAAGAAGAAAACTCTTATATCCTTTATAAATTTGTTGTGATTTTTAGTTTGATAAGAAGTGTTAATGTATAAAGGGTTTTCCTTTCTTTGTATTTTTATGTCAGAAACAGGTTATAAGTTGGGGTCGTAATGGATGGATTCTTTTTTAGAAGATATTGAAGATCAAAGTTGAGCTTTTCTCTGAACTTGTTTTCCCTTTTTCCTGGGTCGCGAGGACGCTTCCTTATTAAGTGTGGGGATATGTTGAGTGTTGAAATGACTTGTTTTTTGGCTGATTTTTGTTGTTTTTGAGAGTTGCATGGTTGATTTTATGAGATGATTGATTGGTTTGGAAGTGGTTTGAGAGTGTTTTGGATGATATTGATTGTGTTTTGGAAGTTCATGATGTTTATCAGTGGTTCTGTGATGTTCTGATAGGTTCTGATTGGTTCTGTATACCTTCTGTTTTGTTCTCTTTTGGTCTGTTTTGTTCTGATTATCTTTTGTAAGGAGGGATGGAGTATTGATTGATGAAGAATGAGATATTGTGAAAGCTTATTGAATGGTTTGTGAGAGTTTGGAATGGTTTGAGTATGAGTTATGTGGTTTTGATGACCTTCTGTAACCTTCTGTAGGTCTTCTGTTTCTGTCTCTGTTCTGTTCTGTACTGTAGCTGTTCTGGTACTATTCTGTGACTATTCTGTATGCTTCTGTATGTGTTCTGATGGATGAGAAGTGTAGCTCGAGAAAGTTTTCTAGCCTTGGAAAGAGGTGAATACATGTGTAAAAGAGCTGAAAGAAGTGAAAGAAGTAGCTGCTGAAGACTCAAGTGAAGACTAGAGTGAAGTGACAGTAGTGAGCTATGAAAAGACACTGTAGTGGCTCTGGTGACTCTTCATATCAGACATACCTCTTGGGAGGGGTATCCACGACCTAAGAAGGATTATTGAGAGTGATTTTGAGAGATTGTAGTGAGGATATGATGTATTATTGATGGAGAGAGAGAGAGAGAGTCAGAGATAGCCAATTCTACTGAAACAGAGTGATTGTATATGAGAGATTGAGAGAGAAGACTGTGAAGATATTGAAGATGAATACTATGTGATGTATTTCCATTCAAAGATGGTGTATTCCTTTGCTTTCTTTGTTCTATTGATGGATTTTATGAAGATGTTGAAGAATATGGTTGATTCTATCAAATCCGTGGGAGATCTACATGATGTTGTATGAAGATTTGTTGTGCCTGGTGTTCTTTTCTTCATTGTGATCATATGAAATATAATAAACAAGCTTGTTGATGTTACAAGATAGATTTTCTTGCAAGAGAATTCCCTTTTCCTTGGTGTTCCTCTTGGGGCTCCACTCAAGCACTTTGGTAGCTCCATGATCCTAGATTCAAGCTCAAGCAACCTCAAGACTCCACCTTCAAGCTCCATCCTCCATAGCCACATGCAAGATAAGACAAGAGAAGAGAAGATAGAAAGCTTCTCCACCCCAGTCCCTCACCCTTACACACTCACTCCCTCACACTCTCACACTCCCTCTCTCAATTAAAAGCACACACAAGCAAGAAGGAGAGAAGAAGAGAAGAAGAAGAAACCACTTTAGCCACACACCAAAAAATGAGCTTCTCATTCACTTTTTGATTTTATATATAAACCCTAAATCCCTTGGGCACCCATCCCCTTTTTACATGACCGAGCATCTTGCCAAGGTGCTTTTTTCCTATTCCCTTCTAGTTGCCTTACCCCTTCACCTATGCCCGTCTAGATTTTACAATTTGCACAGGAGGGAGCTTGGTGCTCTTTTACAAAATTTTAGTGATGCCTTTGTATTTTAAAATGCACCTTGGCATTTGACTTGACCGTTTGCACTTTTGGCCTTTCCTCTCTTATTCATTTACCAGGCTGTCTTTTTTTGCATTATTCTATATTTTTGAACTTTATTTTTCTTGTCTCGCATCGGGGTTAATAAGCACAGATTATGGGGCACTTATACTAGTAATGGTAGGCATTCACTACTTTCCAAACTATTGCCCCCCGTATAAGATAATCTAAGATCAGAGTATCATGATCTTTTCTTTTATTCTTACTATTTATTATTTAAAGTTTTGCTTGGGCAATTACTAAACAAAGGAAAAAATCTTGGAGCTTATGTAGCACAAGAAGAGGATTAGTATTCACAAAATAAAGAGAAGTTTTTTTTAAGTTTTATTTTTTAAGGAAAAGGAAAAATGTGAATCTTTGAAAAGTTGATACGTGGCTCTTTGTCTTAATAAGATAATGGATGTACAAGACATAAAGAGGGGTTTTCTTTCAAAAGGTGATATGATATGTGTGTTAATCTTTCCTTTCCACTATTTTTGGTCTGTAATGTATTTTTAGTAAAATGCAAGAAAGCTAAGTATGAAGAAATACTTTTTGCCTATAAATATGGGGTTTACATTACAAAGAGGATGATTTGCCATGCAGTCTAATGTATATTTTGTGTTTGTATGTTTGTATGTATCTACGTCACAAAGAGAGAGAGAGAGAGAGAGAGGTCCAACATCTCTCAGAAGTATTAAGTAGAATACTCGTATTCAATGTTAGAAATTGGAGCTTTGCAAAATTGTGAGACCACCTAGATAAAACTGAGGACTCTTGAATTAGATTAATGAAGATTATAAAATTAAACATTTATTATCACTATATCTTTTGGTGGGCCCAATCTCTCAAGTTTAGATCATTAGGACCAAGAACATTTAAAATTTTGTTGTATTTTTCTTAATCCCTTGATTAAGAATAGAGCCAAAGAGATTCTATCATGTATACAAGAATATGGTATCATTGTATCCTCTTCTTTGGAGATAGTAAAGTCCATTTTGTAGTTTTCTCCTCTTTTTTAGTCGAAATATCTAAAGTATGACATGTTTTTGTGATCCTAACAATCCTATTCATTAACAAACGCTATCAAAATATATGACAAATATGGGACCTGAAGTTAATACTTGATGTTTTGAAAATTGAAAGATCCTTTTTAATTGGAATATCTAAAGACATGTGTTGGTAGTCCCAACAATCCTATTTATTGATAAAATCTATCAAAATATCACAAAGATAGGACTTGAAGTTAATACTCAATATTTTGAAAATTGAAAGATCTGACTACATGACTTCTTTTTGGCACCTATTCATTTAACCTCTCTCAATCCTCCTTCTTGACCTTTTCTTTGAGTTTCTTTCTTTGCATAATACAGGCACTTTTGTTTCATTTCCATAGCATCCACAAGGCGTCCCTCTCGTTTTATGAACTCTTGTATCATCTATAACAGAAGTACAAGGAAAACTTGGAAGCCCAAAACTTTTACATTAGATGATTAGATTACCATACTACTAAGGGCTCTCACAAGATGAAAAAAAGTAAAACAAGAGGATGTAAAATATCGTTGGAAGTGATGTATTACTACTTTCAAAGCTAGACCTCAAGAATGTTTACTCAACTTCAGCATGTTTATATGGCTAGGGATATCTACTTGCCTCCAACTAAATGTATTTCTCTAAAGATACACAGCAAGATTTGATACAAGTAATAACTATAATTTTTGTTCTTTTAGTGTAAGTAATAAAACTAGATTATTATGTGCAAATATCTTTTGATCAATAAGTTTTGAGCGATAGCCAATGGAGATCTTAAGTGTTACTTTGTAGGACATTAGAAGATATTAGAGACACAATGAAGTTCTTGACAAGACAACACAAGTTTAAGATATAAGTTCTTATGATATTGCTTGCATAACGTGGTTTGTGATAACACTTGCAAAACCTAGTTATGTATACCCAACTCACAAAACAAAATAAATAAGTTTGAGTTTAATAGTGTAAACACATTGTACATTTTTTTACAAGAAAATACAACTTATGGGTAAATGTTCAAGCTCAATGGTGTAGACCATTGAAATAAGAGTTGAATATTTTTTGAACAAAAAATATATAAACCCTTAAGAATTTGGTCTTACTTATTGACATTTTTTGTGAAGAAACATCTAGAAAAAACTTTATATACTTCAATATGATTCTATAAATAAAAATATATTTGATTTATATATCAAAAGTATTTTATTACATAAAGGAGTAGATATGAGTGTACATATATAAATATGTAAAATAATAACCCTTGAAGTATATTTCTTGGATATTATCAAAAGTAGTAAATAAATATTTACAAGATAAAAATTACAAGAAATGAATATATACAATATATTTTAGCATATCGATGTATTCCTATTAAACCATTTGTTTTGGTGGGCCAGATTTGCATAGTATAAAGGAGTAGACACTTATTGGTTATTGTATAAAGGAGTAGACACTACCATTACCTAATGTAATTGGTAAGACCTTCATATAATGGCCATGACATATGCCGATGTTAGACCTCAAATCTGTAAGTTCAATGGAAAAGACTTTCATCCATGGCAGGTATTAGTGAAGTATAAAATGATGGAATAGAGCTATTGCCCTTTATCAAAGGGACTAAGGTTATTGACCCATCAAACCCACTTGACGTAGAAGATGATGAAAGAGCCCAAGCCATAACCATACTTCATCTAGGGATAAATCTTTGATTCATCACATTGACCAACTCTTTACTACCAAGGAGAAATGGGATGAGCTTGAAAAGCTTTATGAAGCTAAAGGAAATAACTTTAACATTTTTCTTAAGATCAAATTGTTTAGCCTGGAGTATAGGCACGTGGAAGACCTAGGTAAGTTCATCTCACACATGAAGGGGCCCATGGCATAGCTATCCTCAGTTCAAGCTCCAATTCATGATGAAGATACCATTGCAATTCTCTTGAAAGCTGTAAAGAAGGTATTCCCAACCCTTTTAACTACTTTTATAAATATCTCTAATCCAATCTTGTTTAGATGAGGAGAAAATAAATTAGAAAGAATGTAGCACTAGTCAAGCATCTACTTCAACAAACCGTGAGCATCTCTTGGTTCATATTGTCTCCACCAAATGCTCCTTTTGCAATAAGAAGGGACATCTTGTAAGCAATTATTGAAAAAATATCCTAACAAAATGAAGTGCAAAAAATGTAAGAAGATATGGCATATTACTAGTAAATGCTCTACCACCCCTAAAGTACCAAAAGAGTTGGAGACCAACTTTGTCTCCAAAACACATGATGATCAACTTTTCCTTCCTCTATTTCAAGTTCTTCTTTAACCTTCTCATCATATTTGATATCATGGAAATAGAGAATTCTAGCCATGCTTGAACTCCCTATTCGTGCAATATTAGATTTTTTGTCATAATTTTCTCAAGTTTTCTTTAAATATAATTAAAATATTTGCTTTTTTGAGATTTTTCAACTTTAAATTAATGGTCACTATTGGATTCAATAATGTGTTATGCTATAATATTTAACTTTTATGAGTCCATACAATTGTTTAAAAAATAATAAATATATTATGCTTTTAAAAATTTTAAAAATATTCTTAAAATTTTTAGTTTATTTTCTACTTTAAATATATTTTAAGGCTAAAAATAAGCCTCAAAAGTAGTTTAAAAACACAAATAAAGACTTGTTGATACAACATGATAAGAATGGTCTTAATGTCTTGAAATCCCCCTAATCGAGTTGTATCAACAAGTCTTATTTTTTGTCCTTTTTTGTTTTTTTAAATGCTTATTTTTAGCCTTAAAATCTCTTTAAAATATCAAGTAACATAGACAATTTTGAGACAATTTACAAAATTTTTTTCAAAGAATAATTTATTTATTTAAAAATTGATATTTATTACAAGTGTAAGAGCTCATAAAAAATCAATATTGTAGCATTTTTTCATTATTTAATTTAATAGTAACCATTATCCTATACGTGAATAATCCTAAATAAATGAAATATTTAATTATAGTTTAAAAATTAAGAAAATCATGAAAAAGTGAATATGCGATAGTATGCAAATAGGAAATCCTAAAACCCCCTATTCGTATCATATCAGACATTTCTTATTCTTCGTGGTTTTTTCAGATACTCTTAATTTATTAATATGGCTTGATACAAAGATTGTTATATCATTGAACGAAAAGATCGTTATAGGTCATTTGGACTATCTCAAGCATAATAAGACTTGAAAACTTTTTTGCTAATCCTTTTTTATTTTTTATAAATATCATCACATTTTGGATCAAAAAGGGAACTATCTTTTGTAGAGATATTACATAAGTATATTTTTGCTCCATAAATTCTATCTTCTTTAGTTGCTTTAAAAATATACAAGAGATATTGATTTGTTATATTTTTTGGGATAATATATTCTTTTTTTATTCTTTAATTATTCTATCTATTCACTAAATATTTTTTATTTCAAAGATAGTCTTTTAAAGAGTTATTAAATATAGTGTATCTTTGCTAAATAATATATTCTAGCCTTTTGAGCTAGAGAAAAATATTGAAAAGATGTTGAATAATTATATCTATTGTCATGGATTTCTTATAGTATTGTAAGAATTTGACTACTAATGACTCACTTATTTAACTCCATTAACTTATCAAAAGGTCACATTATTGTATATAGGCTTACTAATGATTTATTTATCTAACTCTATTGACTTGTCAATAGTTTATGTTATTTCATGTGGAGAATTTGGTATAACACCCTACAATACTCATTAAATCATTTTTTAAAAATAAATACATAGTAAAGGATATCTATAATCACAAGGATTATTTTGTTATATATTTTTTGTGAAATTTGAGATAATTACATTTGAATAAAGATATACAAAGATAAGGCATCAATAATGTAGTGATGTTTTCAATCCTAAAATAAGTCTACATTAGAATCAAAGTTCTAAGAGGAAGAAATAGAGTCAAGTCCTTTCTATTTCTTTGCACATTTCAAGGGGAGAGGATCTTAAGAAATTACTAAGGATAGAATAACAAAGCAACATCATCCCATGATATCACGCCACCATTTATGTATTGAAATTTGATGTGTTACTAAGAATCGTACTTGAGGTTATGATGAGAAAAGGACTCCCAAGAACTAATATCAAGCAAAAAGTTATATCTTTTATATTCTCTGAAGCTTCCTACACATGAGATCTTCTTAGTCATGAAGTGGATATTTTGCAAAAGCTCTCCTTGGCCTTAACAACAGTTAAAACTCTAAAGAGCTAATATCAAGTAAAAAGTTGTATCCTTTATATTCTCTGAAGCATCCTACACATGAGATATTCTTAATCATGAAGTGGATATGATACACAATTATACTAGTACTTTCATATATTGTTAGGTTAATCTTTTTAATATTCTAATAGTTAAAAAACTAAACAATGAACAATAAGAAAGAAAAAAGATTTACCATTAGTAGTAGGATTGTTCAAATCAATATTTCTGTCTTCCAAAAATCAACATACTTCCTTTCATGTTGAAATTCCATATTATTAAAATAGATTATAAAGAAGATCATTTATTTTTAATTGATAAGATGAAGGTAAATCTTTGCACTTTCTACTCTATTAACTTGAAGATCATCCTCACGTGTGAATATAGGGTTAAAAGTGGTCCCAAATGTTCACCTTCAAAGTCTCAATCAAAAATCATTGCAAAGGTTTTATAAAGTAGTAGAGATGTTTTGAAAATGAAGTTTTTATTTCTTTCAAGAAGATTTTGTTATTTTCTTAGTCCTTTCCATTTTTCCACTCAAAAAGGCATTCAAGTAAGGGTCCACACTAGGGGATGAGACTTGTGATGGCAAAAGAGAAATTATTTGGTGAATTGCTATGAGTAGTTCTCCCCTAACCTACATAATATATGCATCTTCTAATGAAGAGAATATGAGCACAAATGGCTAGATAGTCCTTAAGTTTGAGTGGAAAAAGAGAAGTTTTAAAAATTGTTGAATGGGTTGCAATTGTGATTCTCAAAATTATAGTCATTCTAAAGTGGTCATTATTATCTATAATTCGTGCTAGCACTATGAGTATGATCTACAAATCTCAATGGAGATTGTTGAATTGGAGAGTGAGTTTTGTGAATTGCTATTTAGAGAAATCAACTCTCCTTGCAACTCAAATCTTGTGACCTCACTCTCATGTTGATTGTGCCACTAAAATGCTAGTAGTGTTAGAAGACAGGCATAGAAACCCACTGTAAGCAAGGGAGTATGAGGGCAGATGAGTGTGAATAGCCCTAGAGGCAGGGGAAACCCTAACCCTAGCTTGGCAAAGGCTATATAAACAGCCTATGGGTCACTATCAAGTGTGAGAGAGTGTACCCAAGTTGTACTCTAAGCAACTTAGTAAGCAAGATTTCATTCTTGTACTTTGAGCTCTCTTCTCCCTCTTGTGCACACATTCCAATGCTGCAACTCTGGTTTCCAACATGGTATCAGAGCCATCTCTGATCTCCTCAGCTTCCTAGTGCACATGAGCCTCTATCTCCTTCATCTTATCCTTCTTTCCTCCATAGCTGCCTGCAACCTACCTCCATTGGAGGACTTGGGGAGGACAAAGGAGGCCATATCTCCCTCTAATTTCTTCTAGGGATTTCTTGTCTATCTCAGGGCGAATCAGCCTAGCACAATAGATGTCAAGATTAGTCGACGGCGTGGGCAGCATTGCGTGAATCTCAGAAACAGGTGCAGTTTCTGACAGCGCGGAATTCGGGCTATTGTACATGCAACAGGCGGTGCAATCTGTGCAGCTATCTTGGGGCTTTGATAGCCCCCCAAGTGGGCTATCCTCAGCTAAAAGGGTTCCCGAAAATTCCTCTCAAAGAGAGAGATCTCTGCCAAACCCTAACTGTGTTTTTTTGGGCAGCCATAGCCAACAAGCTCCAAGCTTGACATTTTGTCATGTTTTCACTCTGAGCTTCATTAATGGTGATTCTAATCACTGAAGCAAAGTCTCTGAAGCCTATTCCAGATTCCAAAGCTCTTGGGCATGCTCAATGGACATCACTAAGCATCGGGAATCCGACTTCCAACCGGGTTCCATTCAAGCACTTCACTAAGCTTGACAATAGTGTTTTCTAAACACTAATCATGAATCATCAGGTTAATTGCTTGTTGGGCATTCACTAAAACCCAGTGAGTTTTTTATTCCTCTTTATATATTGTTGTAAGGTTATGTGTAAAATTAACACATAGACCATCATGCACTAGAAGTGTATTGCATACCGTGAGTGACTTTGTCTCAAGTACATTGGTCAATGAAATCAAAAGCATGAGTGTCATTGTACTCTCCTCGGAATCATCAGCAACAAGCATTGAGATCATAGACAAACCCTGTCCAACACAAGCTTCATCCACTAAGACATACCACAAGGAGGAGCCTGAAGTCCAATCTAGGTTTACTTCATTAAAACCTAAAAAGACTATTAAACCTCGGAAGAAGCTTGCACATAAGAAAGGACCCCAAAGTCATATCTTGAAATATTACACTTATATGATTTTCAGCCTTTCTCTTCATTGCAACTTTGATTTCACATTGTCTAATTTGCTTCCGCATTCAGTGGAAAGTTTGTAAGGGACTAGACACTGCCCTTGTCCTAACAAGTGGTAAGACCTTCCCAATGACCACAACATATGTTGATGTCCGTCCTCAAATTTGAAAGTTTGATGGCAAAGATTTCCACCCATGGCAGGTACTTATAAAATACAAAATGATGGAAAGAGGGTATTGACCTCTCATTCAAGGCAGTAGAGCTGTAAACTCTGCAAATATGATTGATATAGAGGATGACCAACGTACTCAAGCAATCATAATGCTACACTTAGATGAATCCCTGATTCATCATGTTGATCAACTAAACACTGCTAAAGAAAAATGGGATGAGCTTGAAAAGCTCTATGGAGCCACTGGCAAAAATACTAAAATCTTTCTTAAAATTGAATTATTTAGCTTGGAATATCGTTCATGAGAAGATTTGGGAAAATTCATTTCTCATATGAAGGGACTTATGGCACAGCTTGCTTCTGTACAAGCTCCAATACATGAAGAAGATGCTATTGCTATTCTCCTAAAAGCTGTAAAACAGGTGTTTCTTACTCTTGTAACCACTCTCACCAACATTCCAGATCCTACTTTGGCAAGTACCATTCAATCCTGTTTGGATGAAGAAAAGAGGAACCACAAAGAAAGCAACAATAGTCAGGCAACTTCAAATTCCCGTGAACAAGTATTGGTTCATACAGTTCTCACTAGATGTTCTTTATGTAAGAAAAAAGGACATCTTGTAAACAACTGCTAGAAGAAGTATCCCGAGAAGATGAAATGTAACAAGTGCAAGAAGACAGGGCATATCACTAGTAAATGCCCCAACACTCCTGAAATACCCAAAGAATTGGTGGTCAACTATGCCTCCAATCCATCTGAAGATCGATTGTTTTGACCATTTTAAATCATCTACCTAAAACAACCTTGTAAGCTTGATTTATAAAGGCATCCCAAAAAGGGGGGAATCTCTTACATGCTTTGTAATCCAATGCCACCCTGGCATTGAGGGGGGGTGTTAGAAGACAGGCATAGAAACCCACTGTAAGCAAGGGAGTATAAGGGCAGATGAGTGTGAATAGCCCTAGAGGCAGGGGAAACCCTAACCCTAGCTTGGCAAAGGCTATATAAATAGCCTATGGGTCACTATCAAGTGTGAGAGAGTGTATCCAAGTTGTACTCTAAGCAACTTAGTAAGCAAGATTTCATTCTTGTACTTTGAGCTCTCTTCTCCCTCTTGTGCACACATTCCAATACTGCAACTCTGGTTTCCAACAAGTAGCACTTCTTGTTTTTCTCATTGAAAAAGAGGTAGTGGAGGATAGTTTAAGACTTAATTTCAATCCTTGAACCATAGAGATACATGCTTTGTTGTTAGTGAAGATGGGGATTTACTGAGGGTAGTATCCAAAACTAATGTCCTCTAAGAGTTTCTTAATGGAGTAGATAACTTCTCAGGATATCATGCTACATGCGATATATTCTCCTTCCGCAATAGAGAGTGCTATGGAGTGTTACTTCTTAGTATTCCAAGAGATAGGACCACCTACTAGAGTAACAATGAGACATGTGAGAGAGCTTCTGTGGTAGCAAGGTCTCCATCCTAATCTGCATCCGAATAAGCCTTTAAAAGAAAGTCATGTTGTCTTTAGAAAAACATAGCCACATATGAGATCTGGCCTTGAGGAATCTCAAAACTCTTTTTAGCTGCTTTCAATTCTTGTACATGGATTGATGCATAGCCTTGAAAAGAATATGTCTTACATAAGATAAGTTTGGACAGGTTCGAGATAATTCACTTTATGTATACCATCTATATCACATGTGTTCAATGCCTATTTATAAATATCCTTATCTATGAATTTTTCCTTACTAAAACATAACTCTTTTCTATCAATCTATAAGTAATCCCTTTATATGGAACCGTTCTGTATGTAAAAAATGTGTAAAAATGCTATTTAGAAAATCCCTTATATTGAACCCAGCGTGATACTTATTATGACTAACCTCCCCAAGGAATGGATGCAAATAATCAAATACTTGAGATAGCCAAGTGCTTCCCTGTAGGGAATAGTTTTCATTTCATGGGCTTGCTCATTGGAGAGAGAATGAGATAATCGATTGAGCTAAATATTTTGAATTAGAGGAGTACCATGGGATTACAATTTTGCATGGAATAGCAAGAGAAAATAGTCATAATGTAGGTATGTTGATGAAATTTAATGGATGTAGGTGACTATTCAATTTCAATGCCAATAGAATAATGTATGGAACCATAATCTATGATAGAAAATAGGGTGGATATTATAGATTTGGCCTTTGGTATTGCATAATAAGAGTTAGCTAGGATAGGAATGTCATCGACATAGAGACCTAGAATAATGACTATGTTGCCTTGAATGAGAACATAGATGTTATGATCTATATTCGACCTTCTAAAGCCATGGTGTACCAAGTGCGTATAAATGCAAGTGTGCCATTGCTTTGGTGCCTCTTTTAAGTCAAAGAGAGCTTTATGTAAAAGACACACAAGTAGGAAGTTTGGGGTCCACAAAATGATGAGGCCAAGACATATAAATTTATTCATCTAAGTGACCATGCAAGAATGCAGTTTTGACATGGACATGATGCAAAAGTAATTTGAAATGAGCATCCATGGAAACTAATACCCATAAGGAAGTCATCGAGAGTACTAAAGAGAATGTACTTCTGTACTGGAGGCCTTTTCTCTCTTTGAAACCATGAGCTACCATGCGATACTTGTTAATGGTACTGTCTTGTTTGAGCCTTTTTTGAAGCACCCATTTGCAATTGATTGGCTGATTTCCCAAGAGGAAGAGGGACCAATGTCCAAGAGTGGTTTTGAAGAAGAGCCTTGTATTCCTCAAGCATGGTAACTTGCCAATGAGGAGCTTCATGACCTTGGAGTGTTGGAGTGAGAGATAAACAATTTGGTGGCTCAAGAATGCCGTCATGAGGCGGATTTCTAGCTTGTCCAACTCCAATATTAGCTTGGACATGGAGGTTATCTAAGCTCTTGTAGCATGGAGTGGTAAGGACATGACTGCATAGTCTTTGAAGCCAGAGGAGCTGAAGAGAGTGATGGACCTGGAAGAGAAGATGGGAGATGGAGATTTGAGAATAGTGACAATGAGGAAAGTAGGAGGTGAGTTACTAAAAGTTAAAGACATGGCAACCATTCTTACTGATTTGCAAAGTTTGGGGGTAGAGTTGGAGGTTGCTTTCTTGAATTTCTTGTTTTGGTTAAATTGACCTACTTAAGAGTAGAAGATGACAAATGAGATTTTTGGGGAGCTAAAGGTAGTGATATTGGAGTGAATAAGTTTGGCATGACTGCGTGTTGATTATTATTTATTAATATAGATGAGGTTTGAGTACCATTGGGTAGTTGTACAACTGATGAGCTGGTTTGGTAGTGATTTGTGGAAGGATTAGTGGATGAGATTGGAGTTGGAAAGAGATTTGGGGCATCAAGAGTGTGACATGCTATCATCATGGCTGTTAATGCCATCTGCTATGATATCTCCTCCTCATTCGAGTCATGAGTGACCTTGATTGTTTTGTGGAGTGGACCTGCTTCAATTAAAGGATAACGAGGAGGAGTCATGATGGAAGGAGGAGATGATGCTAAATTTGGCATAAAAATATGGCCACCACCAGAAGGTTGTGAGTTGGAGCAAGAAGGGAATAATCTTTGGCTAGTAGTAATTGAATTAGGGATATTAAATTATTGGGGTTTTAGAGTGGTGTTCCATGTGGCAAGTGGGCATGAGGTATGAAGCAACAAGTGTGTGGAGAAGAGGCAGGACCCAACATTGGAGATATAAGTGGCAAGAGAGGAACTTGAAGATGTGGACCCGAAATGGAATGTGTGTGTTGCAAGGAATGAACTTGAAGTTGTGGACCCAGCATTAGAGGAGTGTTTGGCAAGGGATGAATTCAAAGATGTGGTTGCAAAGGGTGCAATTGGAAAGAGAGTAAGAGATTGAGAGTTTGTGGTGTTTGAAGAGATCAAAAAGATATGGAGTTTGTTAAAGATGGCACTCCTACCATAAATAAAAGATGTGTTGTGGGTCATAAAATTTGTAAGCTTTGTGACCATAAGGCTCACCATATCTAGTGAAGATAAGCCATGTTGCTTGTGGTGAGAATTTGATTTGTGGTCCATGTTGATGAGAAAGGCAATGCATCCAAATATCTTCAAATATGATAAGAGGTTGGCCAAACCATAATTCATCAACAATGTGATTGTGAAGAGAGATAGAATACAATCTATTTTTAAGATAAGTCATGGTAGCAATTACTTCTTCCCAATATTATTTTGCAAGACATGCTACTGATAGCATGGCTCTTGTACCAAATGTGTGGTTCTTACATATAGCAACTCCATTCTCTTGTGGATGATATGGTGTGGTAAGCTCATGGTGAATCCCAAATGCTTTGTAGTAATCTTTGAACTCATTAGATATGTACTCTCCTCCATTATTTGTCCAAAGAGCCTTTCATGACTCATGCTTAGTCTCCACTACTTTCTTTGTATTCTTGGAACTTCAAAAATTTCTTTGACTTACTTGTGAGAAAATATACAACATATCTAGAGTAATCATTAATGAGTACCATGAAGTATTTTGCTCTAATGAGTGAGGTAGGATCGATGAGACCACAAATGTTAGAATGTACTGATTGAAGGGGTTGAGTTATAATTGAACAAGATTTAGAGTAGGGAAGATATGTGGCTTTGCTGAGAGCACAAGCTCAACAAAATGGAAGTTGGGAGAGAGGTGGGCTACCCATGACAAATTTATTATGGGTAAGTTATTGGAGAACATGTTGAGGCGCATGACCAAGTCAAAAGTGTAATCAAAGAGAATCTTGTGGTGAACTAGAGAGGGGTGGAATTAGTGGGAGCATTGGCAAGAGGTTTAAGAATTAAATAGCCAAGTTTGTAAAGCCTACCTAATTTTGGACAAGTGAGTTCGAGAGAAGGTGAAAGTAGCTACAAGATACAATGGTCCTTGACAAAGTGAGCTCACTGATGCTTAAATATTTTTCTCGATATTTGGGACATAGTAAACTTTGTGTACCTTGATTATGTGGTTAGATGAAAGCTCCACTTGATTGAATGGTATCGTAGCCTTGAGCTTGCTAGATGATATTCTCCCCCATGGCTACACTTAGTGGAGTAGACATCTCTTTGAAATTGACCAACCATTCTTTGTGAAAACTCATACAATAAGGAACTTCAAAGTCTAGGATAAGGTACCCAAACCCTTGTAGCTAAGATAATGATAGTGTTTAATTGATCTTTTGTGTCATAATTTCCAATGCTAACAAGGTGAGCTTGTCCCCTCTAGTCATTTTGTTGAATCTATATTCCCTTTCTATATGAACTTGTCTTTTACAAACATTGCATATCATATGGTAGAGAGGATTTCTAGAAATGGGTAAGGATTGAAATGATCAATAAGAATTGGGTTTATGATGAGGATTGCCAAGGATTCTTTTTGGACAAAGGAGAAAACTTAGGACATGGATTAGCTCTTTTGTGAAGATGTTTTAGATTTTTGGCAATTATAGCTAGGGCTTTGGACTCTTAAGTAGATTGGAAAGAGTATCCCTCATGACTTACTCTTGTTTGATTCTATTGATGAGGGGCTAAAGCTTGAGTTTATCAATGGAGGTTTGAGTAGTGATAAAGGCTCTCCAGGATAGAAGCAAAAAGGAGAGAAGAAACATAACTTGTAGTTCTTCGGAGATGTCTAATCTAGATAGTATGGCTTCATCTAGTAGGATTACCACTGCTCTAAGAACTTAGTAACAAATTGATCTTCATGTATAATGGCAATGGCTAACTTTCTAAACATGGTGATTTGATATACGATATCTATGTGTTTATAAGCATTGTTAAAGAAATCCCAAATACCTTTTGTAGTGGATATTGTTCCTACTAGTTGCTCTTGTCAATCTCCATCCTTATAGCTACATCTCTTTACATCCAATCTTCCTTGTTGGCTCCTTATTCAAGGCATTCTTCTTTGCCATTGATGATGTCCTAAAGGCCAAGAATCTGTGACAATATGATTCATTCATATAAGTGGTGGAGAAAAAATTATCCTCAACCGTAGTACCACCCAATAAAAAAAGTATGGAAACCATAAAGCAACTAATCATGTCAAATCCCTTGAACATGCCAAGCAATATACACTTGGTGGTGAAGTACGATGCAAGCAAGATACCCTGTGCCATTTTCCAAACAATAAGATAGAGTTAGCTATACGGATGGAAAATTTGACCAATTAGTCAATAGCACTTTGAATCATGTGATTATCTAATGTTGCTATTGGGCTATGATTCACTTGCATCTAGAAGCTTAGATAATCTTGAGAGTTGAAAACACACATTTGCAACTAAATTGGGCCTTATGACGCCATTGTAGATAAGACAGTCATGTACATTTTTCAATACAATTGGTAAGGATTTAGGTTCAACTAGAGATCGATTTTTAAGGCTTACATACATAAGTGAGGGATGCCAATGATTACCAAAGGAACTCAAAAACACATACATCTAGACATCCATATGAAAATATTACCTTTGTCATCTTATGTAGGGAAAAATTATAGTATTAGTAAACTAGTCATTATTGCTTTAAAAGAAGCAATCCTTAATGTGGACAAATACATGGCATGATAATTGATATCAAATACCTAAAAGAAAACTCAAGGATGATCCATTTTTTTAGGTCATTTCTTCAAGCATGAAACATTGCCATTCATGTGCCACACATGCACTTCTCATAGTGAGGGAGTTGAACTTCCATAGTGGTGGTTAGTAGAGGATCCTTGAAGAGTGGTGGTAGATACTCCTCTTCTATATCAACCAATGTGAGGTAATGGGCCTAGCATAGGTCCTTCAAAGATCATCCATCATGGAGAGGTGTATAAAACTAGGATGCCTTGAAATCAAAGCACAAGGATATGTGGCACTTGATGGGTGAGGGTCTAGGGATGAAGAGATCATGATACAAGTTGGTTGTGGTACATTCCAATTGATTCTTTGAGGATGGAGCATGTGGACATCCATATGGAATAGATGATGGAGAGTATAAGGGAAGAGGATATGTCAAAAACTACACTACGAAGAGTGAAGTATATTGGGATTTACTCCATGTGGCACATAGAGAATCTACTATGATTAGGAGAGTGAAATTCAATGCTGCTAATATACTAAGATGAGGCACTAAATCAAGGTGTAGAGATTGGCTGTTGGGATAAGATAAGTGAGATTTTTCTAAGGCATTTGGGACTCATGGTAATGATTGAGATGCAAAGATAACGGTTAATTATGTTGGAGGCCTTCATGATAATGATGGGATGCTAGTTGAGTTTTATGAAACCTAGAGTGGATTAAAGAAAGCTAGAAAAGTGGATCTAATCAGCTTACGACAAGGATTGGGTCATTTACAAACCAAGATCTATCAATGCTAAAAAGGCTAACAATGGGGTGACTTGTGGTAGGCATTAATGGTATCATATCTAGAGGGGTTATTACAAGACCCAAGGATAAGTAGTGGAAATTTGTGGCCATGAGAGTGTGAGATTCAAGATAGACATGCGAGTCCATAAAAGACATGTACCATATCCAAAGGGGTTATTACAAGACCCAACAAGAGGTGCACATTTGAGGCCATGAGAGAGAGATTCAAGATAGACGTGCATAAAAGAGTCAAGAAATCAAGGATGATTCATATGCATCATCGATGCAATGTAAGGGGAGTTGGGTCCACAAAAGGTCAAGTGTAATTCATGAGATCTAAAAGCACTTATTGATGATGATTGAGGGTGTTAACATAATTAAATAATTTGGGTACATGAGAGAATGACATGAGGCAATCTTCTTAACATATATACTTTTCAAAGGACAAATTCTTTAATAATGGGGACATAAAGGCAAGAAGCCTTCGTACCAAATTTGTTCAAATGATTGACAAAACTCATATGCATCATCGGTACAATGTAAGGGAAGTTAGTTCCACGAAAAGCCAAGTGTAATTCATGAGATCTAAAAGCACTTATTGATTATGATTGAGGGTGTTAACATAATTAAATAATTTGGGTACATGAGAGATGATTGAGGGTGTTAACATAATTAAATAGTTTGGGTGAGATGATTGAGGGTGTTAACATAATTAAATAATTTGGGTACATGAGAGAATGACATGAGGCAATCTTCTTTACATATAGACTAAAGGACAAATTCTTTCATAATGGGGACATAAAGTCAAGAAGCCTTCATACCAAATTTGTTCAAATAATTGACAAAATTCTTTCATAATGGGGACATAAAGTCAAGAAGCCAATTTTTGTCCAAGCTACTAGGGATTTGCTACTAAAAGGTGTATACAAATAGAAAGGGACCACTAGGGTGTCACAAACTACACAATAGTTGTTGCAAGCCAAGGGCATTACGACATGTACAATAACAAATGACCTAATAGCTCATGGCCTACAAATCACGATACTATCAAGTTCTATTAGTTCTTCAATTCATGCAAAGTGGGCATATTGTAGGAGGCAAAGATTACAAGAAATTCCAAACCTTTGAGGCATTTGTCTAACAACTTTTTCAGAGCCCTAATACAAAACAAAGTTTGGAAAATGGATGGGATTAAGTTCTATGGTGATCTTCGGGCTCACTAATGCGGCCTTGGGTGGGATAAATTCTATGGTAATCACTAAGTTTACTAAGGTTGCCTTGTGGGAAATAAAGAGCAACAAAATGGTGAAACTTCACAATTAACCAATAAAGGTTCAAGTCAAACCCACTAGAAAAAATGAAACTAATACATATGCAAGTTGCACACACTAATATTCTTAATGGCTAGGACAATCACATCCCTCAAGTCCAAGCCAAGAATACAAAATACTTCTAATTGGTCAAAAGAGCATTGAAGTATCAAAATCAAAATGTTATATCTTTGAAATCCTTCCAACTAGGATATTGGGACATTGAAGTACCAAAACTTTGAGAATAACTTTGAAACCATTCCAATAAGAGAAGCAATATCAATGCTCATGCTCCATAACTACATGACAAGTTGTTACTCTCAACTTACTAAGCATGGCAAACATGTCTCTTACTAACCACAAAAAAATAAATCAACTTCATAGCATCTTTAGTACAAATGAAATACCAAACATCCTAATTAGTGATGCACTATTTAAATCATTCTTTCCAAAATGATTATTACTACCATCAAGACTACTATATGAGTACAAGAGACCATCCACAACTTCTTGTAATAGAATTTACAAAAGGATGGTTTGAGCATTTGAAAATAAGAATGGATTACTTGTTTATTTATCTAACTACCACAATTGAAATTGTCTCAAGACAAATCAACATTTTGAAAACTAAGAATAGGAAAATACAAAATGGCAATTTGCTTTCAATTCCATTTAAGACCCTTGTGGAAATTAACTTTACTAAATATTATATTACAAATTGAACATTCAACAATGAGAGAAGGTTACAAATATGTTATTCTTAATTGAGATCGGATAATTGACCATCCTTGAAGAAATTGAATTTACAAGGATAGTGATGTAATGTAAGTTGAGCTTTCAATTAAAAAAACTAGTTACAAGTATTTTATTTTCAATTCAAATTGACATGAGATAGTCATGCTTACAAGAATGAGAACATGTTGGATATAATTTTACCTATGATCATGTGTTTTAAGGAGAAATTTTAACCACTTTGTGGTATTAAAACATCAAAATCACTTACAACCCATTTAGCAATCTCTTCTTGTGAACTTATATAAATCTCAGTGCCCACATCAATTGAGGGCCACTTCCTTATAGCGGGTGGGGTCTTTGGATCCTGAGAAAGAAAACCAATAAAGATATCTAAAAACCTAAAAAGTATATAAAAACATTGTAGAATCATCATATTATTTAGTGAACTAATCAACAACTTATGTAATACAATGATACAAACCCCAAAAGCTCAACTTAAAGATCCAATTGTTAACATAATCTTTAGCTTGATTATTAAGTGAACTAATCAACAACTTATGTAATACAATGGAACAAACCCCAAAAGCTCAACTTAAAGATCCAATTGTTAACATAATCTTTAGCTTGATTATTAAGCAATATCTTGCCTTAGGTTTTACTAGTCACTTCTCTATGGCGCAAAGAATTTTTTAATTAGTCAAAGACTAATGTATCTAACATCATTTCTTAAAACACACTCTAGTTTGCAATCTCTCTAGCATCATTTCTTAACAATTGCAACACTATACAAGTATATCATTGACCTTCTTCTTCAATTTTACAAGAGTATACTTGCAAAACATGCATCCAATTTAAAAACTTGATTTCCTACCCAATCTTATTCACTTATTGAACAAAATATGTTTAAGCAACACATCCAATTATGTTGAAAATTATTTCTTACCAAAAGTGAACCCCTTAACATCCAATTTTCTTTCAACATGTCTAAGAAACACATTCATGCATTAAAGGATATGTCTAAGCACATTCACACATTAAACAAGATATTCACTCTTCTAGTGCATATGGTAGCAATAAATAAATATGAAAATCTTGCACAAGTGCTTTACACAAGTTTGCACAAGAGGCCAACTATCCATGTGCAACTCTCCTTAAATATGTCTTTTAGTAGCTAAGAAAAAAGTTTGTGCAATACTAAGTAGTAACTACTTCTAATCATTAGTACTTGTTTTTTATAATAAGTATTGACAAGGATTTTGTAAAATCATGGTGATGATACTACTTTTAATGATATCATGCATAGAGATTGTCAACATATAATGTAGCACAAGGTTTACTACACATTCACTATAAACAACTATCCTACACATTTTCTTTGCAATGGAAAACAACTTCACAAATCATTTGAGCACTACTTGGTGGTCATTTCATTACAAGTTTCACTAGTAGATCACCTCAAACATTCATTTTTATTTGCCTTTTTTAGCTTTGCTTACACTTGAGGCAACTTAATAAGTGCACTCATTCCTTATATGGCCAAAAGGACAATAAATGTTTATGAATACTAACATACTAACGAAATTTTTCTAAGAGCAAATGCATAGTAAAGATTGTAAAATTTTATGCTTTTGTGATTTCATAGTATTTTCCATTGCTAAGCACCAAATGCTTGATGATTCTAAGGTCCATTTTTTATCATTGGTCATTTTACAATATTTAAATTATTTAAGAGGATAGCCACAATTACTTCTCTAAAATTAATTTGCTACATTGCTTATAATTATCCCACTCCAAATCAATCGAGTTAAGATCCATTGGATGCTTTTCTTAAGAGCTCTCTAGCTACAATCATTGTTTAACTTTTACTTTTACTAGATCCATTAGAAGTTTTTTCTTAGGAGCTCAAAAGCTACAATCAATATTTAACTTTTGCTTTGCTATGCAATTGGTTTGCAACATGTCAAAGTATGATAGACCTAAGACAATAAGTTTAACACAAACACCCAAATTATTCATTAATCATTTTCATAATCACTTACCATTTAAGCCATGTAATTATTGTATAACAAATCCCTGCCAATCTTAACTCTCAAAGATCTTCCTTGGAAATAGAAATTAGACCTCATGTTAAATAAATATCCTTATAATAGATCCTAACTTTTTCTATAAGTTAAAAAAGTATAGGATGCTTGGAGTATCCTTCTCTAGCTTCCATAGCCTTAATGTGAAATTATGTTGTTGGAAACTAGAAAGAGAATCATAGCCTTTGGAAAGCTATGTTTTGTCAAATCGTAGCCTTACAATCACCACATTCTGTTACACCTGAGCGACCTAAAGTTGTTACGTAGTACTTTGCATTTTAGATTGTACTATCACAATCATCTTAATAAGAGTGGCCAATTCTATGTTAAAAGATTACTTTGCATTTTAGATTATGCTAAAGATTACTATCACATAATCATCTTGATAAGAGTGGCAAATTCTACGAAGAGATCCAAGCTATTAATAGACAAACTTTAAAGTGATATAAGTAAATATTACTAGGTTTTCTACTCTAATGTCAATGTAGCCCAAAAGACAAAGGAGCGAGACAAACAGAGATAGTATCCCTATGATTGGATGTTGTTAAGCATGTAGAGAGAAAGAGAGAGAAGCACACCTGAAACATTATTTATTTGAACCACAATTTTCTACCCTTTTTTAAAGAACATTAGAGAAGCATTAACCAAAATACAATTTATTTGAACCCCTATTTTATTACCTTGTAAAGAACATTAGAGAAGCATAAATGAAAAACTATTTATTTCAACGCCTATTTTCATCCCCGCTTTTAAAGAAGACACATGTTCCAAAAGAAGCTCAAATCACTTTTTCTTTTCCATCTCACCATTTCCATTCCTTTTCTCTAAGGAGAACCAATATGACTATCAAGATTAGTTCAATTTCTTGAGAAGTTGAATAGATATTTGACTTAAGAGCAATATACAATTTAAGAAGTTTGAATACCTAGCACATATGAAATTTGACTTCTAGGGTAACGTACAATATTACAAATTTGAATTTTTAACATGTAAAGGTCAAAGTGATTTCACTCAACACACTTAATATTGGTAAGAGTGACATATGATACTTGATTGAAGTTAAAATGGGTTTTTAATGATTGATTTAAAAAACCTTTAAATAATTATTGTTTCTAATGCATTATTCCTCCCCTTACCTCTTGTAATAAACCATCCATGAAAACATGTCAAAAATAATGTAAAGCCAGCATGAATCACATGCTTGGGGGAACACATCAATGTTCATGATATCTTGAGCCCTCATTAGGCCATCTAGCAGCCCATGAATAGCTTTGGAGGCAAACTAGAGTGACAAGCTTGGGGGACAAATCAATATTCATGATCTCTTAAGCCCTCATTAGCCCATCTAGTAGCTCATGAGGTCATTACACATGCTACGACTACAAAAGATGTAGACTAGGCTATAAGAAACATGAACTAGATTCCAGTACCTCATGGATGGCTTTGGAGTCAAACAAGAAACTCTTGAGGTCATTACACATGCTAAGAATAGCATAGACTACACATGCTTAGGGAGACACATTGACATTCATGATGTGTCTTGAGCTTTACTTGGCCCATGTAGTAGCTCATTACAAACTAGTAGCTTTTGAGGACATTACACATCCTAAGACTACAAGAAACATAGACTAGACTCTAGATAGGTAGCCATATTGATATTTGAATTACATGGGAGTAACTCATGATCCAAGAGCACTGCTAGTTTATTCAAGCTCACAAATGCAAACTAATTGCCAACCCTTGATTTGAGGCACCTGATTATTGGCATATGGAACAAGAAAGACAGCTTGTTGCCAAACCATTAATCTAAGCTAACATTTTGGTAGTCCATAATCATTATGACAACAAAGATGACTAGTTCCTAACAAAATGGTGACAAGACAGGGTTCTAAAGCCCTACAATTGAACCTCTCTGCAATTAAAAGAGCTAATACAGGCATGTGATGGGCTATGTGCATAGCAATTGGCATCTCAAGTGGGAGACAATTAGGGTAGAGAGGCCATGGCAACAAAGGTCCTTCGACTCAAATAAGAAGTACATATATTACTTGACATTAGTTTGTGACTGATTATGGACAAGCCAAACCAGCACATCGAAAGACCTTTTACCTACTTATGAGCAATACAAAACCATTGTAAGACATTTGACTACTTATGGACAACACAACCATCAAAAATGAAAACCTTGACATATTTATTGTTTTTGTTCCCACACCCCAAACCCCTTCAATAGCAATCGACTTCACTTGCCTATGTTTTATTCTGTGCTACTGGCATGTCTGGATCCCTTCTTGTAAAGTTAAAGAGAGACCTGTGTTATCTAAGTATGTGGAAGGGGAAAGGAATGATTTTTTCTTAGAGAGATACTTAAGAACTTGAACTAGCAGACTTGTGACCAGGGAACAGCTAGGGCTAGGGAATGGGCAGGAACCAGTATGAAATGGGTGAGGGAATGGGAACGGCCATAAAGGGGGTCAACCACCCATTCCCGGGTTCTATGCTTTTAATGGGAAAGGATCTCAACCCTAAGGCTAGTGTCAAGTTCTTGGTCTATTGCAATATCATCCTTGCCTTATGAACTCCTAAAGCTATAAACAATTACCACCTATGCCATAACACTAATTAGTCGGTAGTCAAGGCCAGCTCCCCAAAGAAAAAGGAGGGGAGGGGAGAGAGAGAGGGAGAGAGAGAGGGAGAGAGAGAGAGAGAGTTCAATGAATGTAAAGAAAACTAATTAATCACAAGAGTCTATTGTTTGATCTAACTAGCTCTTGCTTCAAAAGGCCCCTGCTAGGCAACTTACTGCATTAATTCCAAACACTTAAGTTTAACTGTTCTTACTACCTCGCCCACAGTGCTACTAGTACTCTTAGCATTTTAGTAACATCCTACTTCAGTGCTATTGGTTGTACTACATTACATCTTTTATTAATCCAAAAACCACCTTATTACCCTTACTGCCCCTACTGGTAACAGACAAAAACAAAGATGTGTGTGTGTGTGTGTGTGTGTGTGTGTGTGAGAGAGAGAGAGAGAGAGACCTGGTAGAAGTACAGGCGCTGAGAGAGCGCTCCCACATCAAGAGTCCAAGTGGTAGAGCCATCTTCCCATCCATGGCCTTTGGAGGCAGGGTAGCCATGGACAGCCCATTCAGGGTGGGGTAACAGCTGCATGAGCTCTTGAGGCTGTGGGTTGCTGTAAGGATCGCACACACGATATGGCACCTCTGCATACCTTGCATTTGAGGGCACACAATACAAATGGTATGCTTCATACGGAAAGTTTTTCGTATCATTGCGATATACTCGACGCCCTGTGCTTGCATCCACATGGTATGGAGGGCACTGCGACAGATCATTCGGTCGGCACCAGTTTGGTGTGGATGGGTTTATTATCATCTCACTGTATCGCGTCACATCTGAGCTTGTGTTGCCATCACATTGGCTGCCATCATTCTTCCAACACCCTCCTATGTCTAGCAGGTAGAACTGGCTTTGAGGCCCACCACCTCTGATCACATTGAGTGTCAACTGCACCTTGAAATTTGGAGACTCAGGCACCTGACAACACCATTAAAATGACTTCATTCAGCATACAAATTTAGATCATTAGTCTATCAGAACGCAAAAGATCAAACTAGCAGACTCTTCAGCTTCAGAGAGGCAACCTCTTCCAATTCAAGATGCTGCACATGCACCCCTCTAAGACCCTAAATCTGGCCATGCACACTGTCCACATGCAATGTGTGACCCCTTGTCTAGGGGCTTAAGGGCAGGCATGCCAGGCCCCACCCAGCCTAAAAACTAAGAGCCTGTCAATTCTGTTTTAATCAAACAGAAACATGATACATCCTTTGGAACTGATTCTAACATCATCATTCACAGAACTGTACATGATCTGAGAACCTCATAAGAAGAAGATACTTCTGCACTCAAGACTCAAGTATGCCGCATGCAAGCAGAAGAGTATGCATTGCATACTAATGAAATCCAGTACAATCCAAAGACCATTCTCTGTTTGGTTGAGTTATGAACTTACTTCCACCATCATTCCTCTCGTTTCCCAGGGATAACCCCCAGAAAGCCCCTTGGTTGCATCTGCTCGGAGATAAAGCATCAACCATGGATACTTGTGGTTAACCTTCAGGACATGATGGAACTGCCAACTTCCAGTCTTATCATTCTTCTCCCATATCACAGAGAAATAAGATTTGCTATCAGCACCATCCTCCGCTAGATTATGTTCCAAATCATATGTCCCATAAAAGCTCCCAGTCAGAGTGCCATGTTTGGTTCCATCGCTGCAATTTCCACCATCTGAATAGCTTGCACATGGCATCTGAGGCTGAGACCAATTATGAAATATCATAGGATGGTTCATGCATCCTTGCCCAAAGCATGGAAACGATGCTTTTGATTTAATGGTTTTTTTGAATGGCCGTGTAATCTTTGCTGCAGACGCACTCGCAGGACAAAGGCCTGAATTGACATCAAAGTTTCCATTTTTCAACATTATCATCCAGAAATGCCATGGACTGCTGGCCCCTGAGTCAACCTCACAGAGGGAGGCCAAATAGAGCTCCTTCTCAACTGCGTATTCATCAGGATCCTCATAATCAGTGAATGAACCCTGTGGAAATGCCTGCCCTGATTTGAGTTCATTGTCCTGAAGTGAAACACGCTGCAGCACATCAACAGGACCTACAAAAGAAAGCACAAGAAAGGTAAATGAAGCTGAAACTGTGCTAGAAGAAATACAACGGCAAACAGGTTATTTCTGTGAACACCCCAGCCACAGAGCTGGCTATGCCAACCTATTGAGCCAAAATGCGCATTATAGAATACCAGCCTGCCAATGATCTGCCGTACTAGCCCAGCAATATCACTACTGTCAATTGTTTCAGTATGTTAGCGAGGCTGAGATTCACATGCATAATTTGCAGACAATCTACCACTGTGGACTACTAACTGTGGTATTATACACCATAAAAGTATGTACGAGCATGGCCTAATGGTCCAATTCACAATACATTTGGTCATTATTACCATATATGCCTGATGAACAGCTGAGTTTTCCCTTGCTAACACCCTTTGCAAACTAAAACAAAGAGGAACACAGACACAGACACTTTCTTTTTTTTTAATTGAAACCACTCGGGTGGACAGAAGCGCGAGCACACACAGATACCCACATTTTCTTCTCTTTGTTCTGTATTACTCACACCCCCACTTGGTTGCACGCAGGGGACACATGTTCCCATACACACACACCATATTAGCCTTGCAAAAGAAACAAAAAAATAAATAAAACCACAGGCAGGAGACAGAGCTCCTGCAAGGAGAAAGAAACACCGTACCTGTCTCATTGAGGACCAAGTCTGCACAATCGGCTTGTCTTGGGCTTGGCATGCCAGCATACGTTTCACCCCCTGCCTTGTTGCAGAAATTCCAAGACTCCAATGCCACCCTCACCCTGGGGTCCTGCATGCCAGGGTCCCCCAATGCGCTCTTGACGCTTGCGCCTTTAGCATTCAGGCAGACTCCATCCTCCTCCAAAAGGGATATAAACCTTCCTTGAGCACATTGCAGCAGCACCAAAAACAGTATAGCTGCCAGACAGCCCACATAGTAACAGTATGCCATAGCCCAAGTGTATTTCACACAAAGGGAGGATTATTTCCTTCAGGCCATACAGCAACTCTCAAAGGAAAGGGGTGGCACGAAAGGACCAGATGGAATTCTACTAGAGGACAAATGGGGTGCGCAGAACAGAAACTTTCCTGTTCATGGATTATTGGCTGGAAGGACAAGTAGGAGGATTGATCTAGAGGAGATCAAAATTAAGGCACCAATACTTGCTTTCAAATTTACTATAAAGAAATCTCTGACCTCACATTGCTATGGGTGCAACCAAACAGATGCAGAATTTAAAAGGATTGCAAGAGAAGGAGCATATGGTATGCACAAAACAGATGCTAACAGATGTTTATCCTTATGAGTTACCGATGGGGAAGCTCCTGACTGTGATTGTTTGTTATGCCTTGAAGTTCCTTCTGACGTCCATTGTCTTGCTTCGCGAGGGATTGCGGTATGGTGAGAAAAAAAGGGCGGATGCTTAGAAGGAGGGGAATGCATAATGTAAGCTTGAAGAAGAGAGGAATGACGGGCTCATCAGGTGGGTTTTAGCAGCTTGCTTGTGAAGAGAAAAACAAACAAACAAGACAAATAAAAAAGAGAGGAGAAGTAGGGGTGATGTTAATTCCTCTTCCCCGTGTATTTTCCTCCCCTGTTTAATATTAGCTTGAAGGCAGATACAAGCATATAATTGCAGAGACAAGAAGAGTTCAAAAAATGCAGCAAGAAACAACTGGAGGGAGCCCAAATGGGGAAGGCTTATATGGGGAGGAGAGTGAGGAAGGGAAGCCCCCATATGGCAAGGGAGGGAGTGGGTCTCCTCTCTGAGGGGTAATGTAGCGTACAATGGCAAGCCCCAGATGTAGAAAAGCAGGGGTTGTCCCTCTCTTCTTCTCTCTGTCTCTCGCTCGGAGGGGTAATATAGTGGGCAGTGACACATGCTGATGAAGAGCAGCAGAAAAAAGGCCGGGAAACAGGGAGAAGGTGGCAGGGTAAAAGCATTGCATTTGTATCTATCTACCTTCGCCATGCTTTATTTCCTCTTCCGGGGCATCAATGGGTGATCTTGCTTGAATAGACCACTCACATGCGCAAAAGAGTGGGATAGTTGGACTACCTGCAAAACCTTTAGTGTTGGTAAACTTTTTAGTAGGTTTCCCATGAATGCCTTTATGCAGCACCGTCAACAAGATTTAGTAACATCTAAAATAGTTGGCCATCCATGGGTTATTACTTCTACATATTATGTGACTTGTGCTCACTTTAATAATACAACATAATATGTGTTGTATCCAAATGGAAAAGCTATACCAAATCTGCCTAACTTTTGCATAAACTTCCAACATGCCCCCAAAATCACCAATATCCCCTTGTACCTTAGTTGGTCAAATGCCTCCAAATTTCTCCTAGCCCATTCTTTTCCATAAAGGATCTACCTTGAGTGCTTTATTGAAAAATCACCACAAATGAGCACAATGAACACTAGCTTTTGTGTCCATGAATTCATCACGCATTTCATCTCCAAAAATTCTCATTCTATCATCTCTCAAGACAAGGACATCATTAGCATCCTAAAAACATGTAAATTATGATGCAATAAGAAAATCTTATGAACATTGTGAGGGATGATGGGAATACAAAATTTGAGGCGTAATTTGGGAACTCTTGATCAAGAGGTAGAGTAGGTAGGACTTTTGACCAAATTCGAGGGAAGTTTGGGACTTTTTGCAAGTATTTTGACCATTTTCCCTATCAAAAGCACTAAATATGTCCTTAGACCTTGGTTTGAATGAAATCCTTGCATGGAAAGGAAGCCAAATAGAGCAAGGTGGAGAGAAGGAGAATGTGTATTTTATACCGAATAGAGATAACATACTATATAAGGATAAAGTAATTATCATAGATCTATATTGCCACATATTTCCTATAGAGTATCAAAAACCTCAATAGGCATCCCATACAAGCTACAATACTTTCTCTTTTTCATCCTCATCACTACAATATCCAATTACTCTGAGGAGATGGTCTAGATATAAGTATAGAAGACTTCAAAGACATAACCTTCTCAATCGATGTCATACGATCTTATGTATGTACTACGCAGACAAATGAGATCTCGTAACTTCATGCATTCAAGAGTCTGTACGTAGGACATGGCACGGCAAGTTGTAGGAGATTTGAAGACGCTGCTAAGTTTGGACTCAGTGGTTTAATCAAAGTTTAGTCATAGGTAATGGAGTTGAACTCAAGAGGAGAAAGGAAAGTCAAATAAGTTTGTGACTATGAGTAAGAAGACATGTGACCCTATGTAGGGCATAAGTAGGAAACTTGTGAGACTTTCTTATAGGGTAGAAAAGGGAGGAAAAAGAGAGGAAAGGGGGTAGCATTTCAACATGAACTGGATGTGCAAACACGGTATATCAGGCCTGGAAAAGAAGTGGAGAAGAAAGGAGTTGAAAACTCATGCAACTTGAAGGCTTTGGTAAAGAGGAACAGGGTTGAACACTCGTGGACCTTCAAGGTATTGATTGAGGGCAACAAAGAGGTGTTGTGGCTCATATGAGTTGTGGGAAACATGGTAAAACTAGGTATTCAAGCTGATATTGCTATCTTGAATTTTCAACGTGAATCTTTGAACACAAGCATCAATACTAGATGCATATGCTTATCTATAGTGAATCTATGCTTGAAGTATATTAAAAACCCTCTTTAGGGTGATTTTGGGGGCTCCATAAAGGAGGTTTTTTTACCACTGTTAAACAAGACAATAGAGGTCTGAAGTGTTGTAAGCAAATAATTCAAGTGTATGTGGCTTTATCAGGTGCTTTCTTCCCAAAAGGCTTGTCCAAGCAAAGACAATTTCAAGATAGATTTATATTGCTCAATACATACTGTTGTAGGTGAGTTTCGATAGTGAAAGGGAAGGTTTTTTATGAGGGAATTCAAGAGTTTTTAGGATGAATGGTATTTAGGCGACTTCTCTGCATCCCTTTTGTCCTAAATCCCTTTGGTTAGGCCTTCAACCGTACATGCTTTGACATTAGTGAACTCGACATGAAGGCCGTCCTATGTTTGGAAGGATTCCAAACACAAGAGATACGATCACAGATTATACGAGAACGGTGGTTGGTCATTTGATGTAGATCCTGATTGGAGAATGTTGATTACTAACAACTCATCTTGGGATCTTTATATTGCATGCCCAAATGTTCCGGGAAGTGTTGGGGAGATACAGGATGACCAACACCTTTGTGTAGGATACATGTAGTTATCTAGTTATGTTAGGATAACCATACATTGTTGTGAGATGAGGATGGAGACTAAAGTTCTTGATTATGGATTAGCATATGCTCATGTTAGGAGCAAAGATGGAAGAAGAGCAGTACAATTTTTATTATGAGTGTTAATCATCCACGAAATAGGGATACCCTCAGGGATTACCCAGTGCCATCAAATGTCAAGAAATTTAAGGGTTTTTAGAAGGCACTTTGTAGGGAGGCTATGGTAGTGCTGCATGAGGATGTTCTTACTTCCTTGTGAAGGGAAAAATGTTTTTATTGTCGGTTTTCATGTATAGACCACAAACAATTAGAAATGATTCAAGAGGGTTGAGACCATGTGCAAGGTTGAAATGTTGTTATATACATAAAGTTGAAAAAGAGATTAGGAAATATGGGATTTTGACTATGGATGATTGCATTTTAGGGCTATTTGATGGATGGATTTTTGCTAATATTATGGCTGAAATTATATCACTTGTTAATGTAGAAAATATGGCTGAAAACTATGTCTTACATGCACCTTGGATATGTATGAAGCTATATAAGTATTTTCTCAAAAGGAATGTAAATGGTAGCAAGATTGGGCTGAAGCACTTGTGGAAACGAAATAAAAGACAATTGATAAAAAGGTTAAGCCAAATTAAGACAATTGATAAAAATGTTAAGCCAATTGCTATGCCTTTGCCCCTTGGCAGTGATTAGATATTTGAGAAAGTTTCAAAGTAGCTGAGTTTAAGAGATCCATGATGGAGTATCTAGGTTGTATGTATGCTTTACTAGATGTTTACAATAAATGGCCATTTGGCCCAAGAACACTATATTAGAGAATTTGGGAATCTCCCAAGTTCCACTCTCAAATTAGAAATAAAGATTTGACTATGTGGCTATATCTTAATCCCAAGTTTGGCTGTCATCTGAGTTAGTATGGGATATGCATAGGAAAAGAGAGTTGTAGGCTGCATAGAATTTTATTGCAGTAGAATCTTTTAGAATTTGGTCCTAGTCTCTTTACAAAACTTGTAGGTTAGAATTGGGGCTATAGTTATTACAGAAGAAAGCTTGGCAATCCGAGTTAGGGATAGATTTTTGTAGGGTGGGCATGATTGACCATTTTCAAAGTAGGGCATGATTAACCTTGATGGTGGGTATAAAGTACTGTCATTGACATTTTGCATGTAAGTGAGATTATATAGAGTTGAGGATCCCTATTGTAGGAAAGTAGATCAATACCTTCAGAAGACATGAAGCTGATACGTATGAGATATAGGAGCTGGAGACATGTACTACTCATGCTAGTGATGAAGAAGAGGATGAGGATGGAATGGAGGTGGATGATCAGGGATCTGAACCTACAGAAGACTAAATGTCTAGAGGATGTGCAGGTTTGGAGGGGGTAATGTAATACAATTTTATATCCATATTATGAAGATAGACAATATCCTATAACTTTGTGCATTCAAGAGTCTACATGAGGACATGACAAGACAAGTTGTAGGAGATCTAGAGACATTGCAAACTTTGGACTCATTGGTTTAGTCATAATTTAGTCACAAGTAATGAGGTTGAACTCAAGAGGAGAAGGGAAAGTCAAATAAGTTTGTGATTATGAGTAAGAAGGCGTGTGACCTTGTGTAGGGGACAAGTAGGGAACTTCTCGGACTTTCTTATAGGTAGGGAAGGGAGGAAAAAGAGAGAAAAGGGGGCAACATTTTAGTGTGAAATGAGGTGCAAATAGGGTAGATCAGGCCTAGGAAAAATGGAGAGGAAGCTTGGATAGCACATAGGAAAACAAGAGAGAGCCAAGATTGTATATATAGAAAGGTGTGGCTTTAGCCTTTGAAATGAGCAAATAAGAACCTAGTGTAGTTATGACTCTCCACATGCATCTAGCCAAGTTGGCAATGTGACAATCCCCTCTAAGTTTTGTTTCAAGCTATTTAGCCACACAGCCGCCATTAGCGTTGAAACCAAGACCTATTTGGTAAATGCACTACCCATAAATGCCTTCTTGTCATATTTGGGGACTCACAAAAATAAATTTGGCTATTACCTACATGGTTAGTTGAGAGGTGGAGCATTGATCTCCAACAATGCCTTATTCTTAGCTTGCAATATTCAATTGACAAATATAGACACATAAATAACTTTATTAAGAGATTCACCAAAGAGCATTCATCCCACTATCTAGCCAATCATGTAGGCCAAAAAAGGTAATCCACACAAGATAATCACGAAGTTCAAAAGAGAATTGAGGCAACCAAGAAGCCTGTTCTTGTTGAGAGTTGACTAGTCCAAATTAAGCCCCTTAAAATTGTATTTTATGAGCATGGCTCTCACTTAATATTTCTACAAAAACCACCTAGTGAACTTTTCTTCTCCTAGATTCAAGCTGCAAGGAAGAAGAATAGGTTGCACAAAGAGAAATTGAAGTATCATTTTTTGATCCTTTGTAATGAAAATGCCCCAAGGACTTTATGAATCTTTGCCTTCATCTCAATTGCATGGGCCTTCCTCCTCTTACAAAATTGCAAGATAACTCTTTACACACCTTTCTTGATCTTCGCCATGTCAACTTTTCCATGCTTCACAATGTAGGGGACGTCAAGCTCTATATCTTGATCTTTTTCCTAACTCTTTTTGCCATCATCATCAATAGCTTCTCCCTCTACCTCAATTTGTCATGTCTTGTTTGCATAAGGCTTTTGCATGAGCACCACTCAAGTGGTGGCAATGTGGTCACTTACAATTTCAATAGACCATGTGAGTCAAGCCCTCAAGAAAAAACCATTATCAAACATATACTACCTTTCTAAAGGTTGTGTTGGAGAAGGTGTGTGTATGCCCGCCATGCTTTGTAGGTTGACACATAAATGTGCATGCATGCATGTGTGTGTGTTGTGTGTGTGTGTGTGTGTGTGTGTGTGGGTGGGGGGGGGGGGGGGGCACACATGTGCATGTGTGTGAGCTTACATCTATGTGTGCGTGTATGTACACTTGACTCCAAATATTTGGAATTTAAATTCAGTCACAACAATAATGGTAAATGGAGTAGGGATGTATTTTGCATGGCCCCACTATTGTTGCTAGAGTGACTTGCAAGGGAAGATTTGAATAGAATTGCTTGAGCTTTCATTGTATCTTAACATTACCTAACCAATTATTGGACCCATCAATGGCTAATCCATTGGTTTTGCATTAGAAGAGAAATGCATAGCTTTCAAAAAGCTCTCAAGTTAAGGTAGGGCATTAAATGTAGGCCAAATGTATTGCTAGCAAGACCATCTAAAGAAATGAGACCATGGGATCAAAAGTATTTCTCCCTAGATCCATGTAAATTAAAAGCTAAAACAAAGTAAGGATACTTCCTCTAGAGTGAATGTTTAGCTTGTGGAAATGACACCACAATGTATGCTTACACAAAGGTGGTGCACTAGTCATTGCTATATCACAAACTAGGGATAAAATATCATGCCACAATGGTTGATGAATTACCTAGAAGGGAAAGTACATGCTTCAACAAATGATCATGTAAGGTTGCTTTTAAAAAAACCCAAATGATAAAGGTTTTTGCATCAAAATTCAAGACATGGTAACTCAAGACATTGATTGGACCAACATGAGCCTAGCTTTTTTGATCAATTATTTTGATGATATAATGGTGTGCCTCACTTGGATGGAGCTATGTTTGGCAGAGCTCATGATCCAATAATCATCAATTATTAGTTAGGCTAGTGATTATAGTGAAGATAATGTTAGAGATCCAAGTTCAAAGGAGCACAAGAGTATCACTAGGTCACTAGGAGAGGCCAAGTTGCAGAAACCCTATCTATAGGCTCATGTATGTTTTATGCTCCTATGGAGGTTAGAGTGGATGTAACTTCAAATTAAAAAATTATATATTAGTATATACTTGAACTCCATAGCCCAAAGGATGAATGATCAAGGTTGCTAACCTCTTTTTGAAAAGACAGACAATAATTCAAAACTTTAAAAAGATAGGAAAACAAAGGTGCAAGCACCCAAAGCACTAGAAACAAGGGCATATTAATTGTTGAGACATGCCAGAAGAGGTAATCCACACAAGACAATCATGAAGTTCAAGGGAAAATTGAGGCAACCAAGAATGGCATATGCAAAATGACCAATCCTAGAGAATCCATTATCTTCTTTTTGAGAGTTGACTAGTGCAAATTAAACCCCTTACCATTGTATTGTATGAGCATGGCTCTCATCTGATATGACTACAAAAACCACCTAGTGAACTTTTCTTATCCTATATTCAAGCTACAAGGAAGAAGAATAGGTTGCACAAAGAGAATTTGAAGTATCATTTTTTGATCCTTTGCAATGAAAATGCCACAAGCAGTTTATGAATCTTTGCCTTCATCTCAATTGCATGGGCCTTCCTCCTCTTACAAAATTGCAAGATAACTCTTTGCATACCTTTCTTGATTTTCACCGTGTTGATTTTGCCATGCTTCACCACATAGGGGAAGTTAAGCTCTATATCTTCATCTTTTTTCTAACTCTTTTTCCCATCATCATTAACATGTTCTCCCTCTACCTCATTTTTCCCATCATCATTAACATGTTCACCACATAGGGGAAGTTAAGCTCTATATCTTCATCTTTTTTTCTAACTCTTTTTCCCATCATCATTAACATGTTCTCCCTCTACCTCATTTTGTGATGTCTTGCCTCCATGAGGCATTTGCATGAGCACCACTCAAGTGGTGGCAATGTGGTCACTTGTAATTTCAATAGGCCATGTGAATCAAGCCATTTCTCAAGGCAAGACAAAACCATTATCAAGCATACACTACCTTTCTAAGGGTTGTGTTAGAGGAGATGTGTGTATGCTCATGCCTGCAAGTAGACACACAATGTGCATGCATGTGTGTGTGTGTACGCGTGCATGTGTGTGCATGCATATGCATGGGTGGGCACACACATGCATGTGTGCAAGCTTGCATCTATGTGTGCATGTGTATACACATGACTCCAAATATTTGGAATTTAAATTCAGTCACAATAATGGTAGGTGGAGTAGGGATGTATTTTTCATGATCCCACTATTGTTGCTAGGGTGACTTGAAAGGGAAGATTTGAATAGAATTGCTTGAACATTCATTGTGGCTTAACATTCCTAACCAATTATTGGACCATCAATGGTTAATCCATAGGTTTTGCATTAAGAGAAATGCATAGCTTTCAAAAACATCTTAGGTTAACATAGGGCATTAAATGTAGGTCAAATGTATTATTGGCAAGACCATCTAAAGAAATGAGACCATGGGAATCAAAAGTATTTCAAGTTGTCCTAGATCAATGTAAATCAAAAGCTAAAACAAAGTAAGGATACTTCCTCTAGAGTGAATGTTTTGCTTGTGGAAGGGACACCACTATGTATGTTTACACAAAGGTGGTGCACTAGTCATTGTTATATCACAAACTAGGGATAAAATATCATTCCACAATGGTTGATGACTTAGCTAGAAGGGAAAGTACATGCTGCAACAAATGATCATGTAAGGTTCCTTAAAAAAACAAAATGATAAAGGCTTTTGCATCAAAATTCAAGACATGGTAACTTAAGACATTGATCGGACCAACCAACATAAGCCTAGCTTTTTTGATCAATTATTTTGATGCTATAATGGTGTGCCTCACTTGGATGGAGCTATGTCTAGTGGAGCTACATGATTCGACAACCATCAATTATTAGTTAGGCTAGTGATTATAGTGAAGATAGTGTTAGAGATTCAAGTTCAAAGGAGCACAAGAGTATCGCTACCAGGGGAGGCCAAGGTGCGAAAACCCTATCTATAGGCTCATGTATGTTCTATGCTCCTATGGAGGTTTGAGTGGATGTATCCTTAAATTAAAAAACTATATATTAGCATAAACTTGAAATCCATAGCTTGAAGGACGAATGATCAAGGTTGTAGAGGAAAACAAAGGTGCAAGCACTAAAAGCAGTAGAAACAAGGTATATTAATTGTTGAGACATGCTAAAATTATTTTTTGAGTCAAGAACTACTAGATGTTTACTTTTGGATACTCCTATTTTTTTGAAGGACATCATTTTGTAATTATATTTTTAAAGAGAGTCAAACTCGCTCCTAAAGGGAGTGAATCTTAAAGTGGAAGCACGGAACAGAAGTAAGAGCTATGGTGGAGAGAGAGAGAGAGAGAGAGAGAGAGAGAGAGAGAGAGAGAGAGAGAGAGAGAGAGAGAGAGAGAGAGAGAGAGAGAGAGAGAGAGAGAGAGAGAGAGAGAGAGAGAGAGAGAATAGAACTCATAGAATTTGAATGCATTGTAGAGACCTCATCAGTAAGCCAAGGTCTGCTACTACCAAATGGCCTAACTAGAGAGCCTCCTTGCAAGCCTCATTGGTTGCAATATACTTTGTCTTTGTAGTAGATAGGACCATGCATTTCTACACCTTGGACATCCAAGTAACAACACATTTGGCAAAGATGAAGACAAAGCGAGAGGTGGACTTCCTACTGTCTGCATGTCTTGTATAATCACAGTTAGTGTAACCCATGATTCTTGTATCCATGCATCATAACATATGCACATAACTATTGTGCCCTTCAAGAACCGCATGATACCCTTGACGGCATCCTAATGCCATTTTCCAGGTGTAGCTATATAGCGTGCTACAAATCCCACTTCAAATGCTATATCAAGGTGAGTGGCTATCATGGCATAAATCAAAATGTCCATTGTGGATCCACAAGGGATCTTGGCTATCTTAGCCTTCTACTCATCAAATTGTGGACAATTGGTGTGTTGACCTTCACATGAGAACGTAAAGGACAACTACTAGGCTTAACATCTTGTAGATGAAACCATTCAAGGACCTTCTAGATGTACTCCTTTTATGACAAGTAAAGGAGCTCCTTAGAGCGATCACACATAATGTGCATCCCAAGAATATGTGAGGCTTGTCCCATGTCCTTCATCTCAAAGCTCTTCTTGAATAGACCTTTCAAGGCATCGAGTTCAACACAAGCACTTCCAACAATCAATATATCATCCACATAAAGGATTAAAATCATAAGGCTACCACCATAAGTCTTATTTTATGTAAACACGGATCCATATCACTACAGGAATATCCTTAAATGCATAAAAGCATCAAACTTGTGGTACCATTCCCTATGTGTCTATTTAAGGCCATAAAGGCTCTTTCTCAATCTACACACTAGGTGGTCCCTGCCAGCTTCTGCAAAGCCCTTAAGCTACTCCATATAAAACTCATCCATGTAAGTCCCCATGAAGAAAAGTCATCATGACATCCATTTGATAAAGGTCCTAGATCTAGTTGAGCAACTAATGCTAATACCAATTGTAGGATAGTTATCTTCACAATAGGAGAAAAGACTTCATTAAAGTCCACACCGTGCTCCTACTTGAAACCCTTAGCAACCAATCTAGCCTTGTATGCCAGCTTGGGGCATCTAGGGATACTTTTCAACTTGTACACCCACTTGCATGGCAAAGCACACTTTCCACTAGGGAAAGGAACCAAATTACATGTATAATTTTTCTGATAATGAGTCATACTCAGACTGCACGGCCCTCTTCCAAGAGTGACTATCACCTCTACACATGGCCTCATCATAAACAAGAGGATTACTAGCATTTTTCACCATAATAAATCCATAGATGGCTCAAACCATGTATGCTATCATCTATCTCTAGTAGCCTACCTCAAAATAGGCTGTGGGGCTTACACATCGTATGGACCATTAGGGGCCTAGGCTATGGTAGCATTAGTCACTGCTATGTGCATGTTGTCTAGCTGGCTGTATAGTAGCAGGAGGCTCCTCTTGAAAGATCACCCTACATACCTCATCGACATGCTCAGACTGCTTATGCATTTTCTCCTTATGGAAAACAACATAATGGCTATAGAGAACCTTTTGAGTAGCCTATGGATCCCATAGGTAATAGCCCATCTCAGCTGCATCTCCATAACCAAGAAAGATGCATTTCCTAGACTTAGAATCTAGTTTATTACACTTATAGTTGGAAACATGGCAGAAAGCCTCACACCCAAAGATATGCAAATGAGCATATGAGGGAGGTTCTCTAGACCATACCTCCTCTACAACTTGATAGTCAAGAGTAGTACATGGGGATTGATTAATCAAGTGTACAGTAATAGTAATTACCTCAATCCAAAAATGTTGTGGTAAGCCTACCCAGCTAAGCATACTGGGGACTCCCTCCTGAATTGTCCTATTCATGTGCTTAGCCATACCATTCTAGGGTTGGTTGTACAGGGCAATCAACTGACGCTAAATATCCCTTTTATCACAAAACTACTCAAAGGATTTAGAGACATACTCAGCCCCATTATTTGACCTTAGGCAAGACTGGTCCTCAACCAAAGCAAGCCAATGTTGAAATGTAGCCAAGTCTTCTGATTTTAGCTTAATAGGATATGCCTAGACCATATGCATATAGTCATCAATGAAGACAATGAAATACTTCATACAACCTAATGACTTGTAGAGCATGGGACTACATACATCGAATGAACAAGAGCTAAAGGCTCACCCATGTATGTCATACTAGATTTTTATGTGTATTAGATATTTGCCTACTATATTAACAATGATCACAAGACTCAAAGTACTTATAGTCAAGGGACAAAAGATACTAAAAATAGGTAAGCATTTTCATCCCTTTCAACGACATGTGTCCAAGGCGACGATGCCAAAGATATACATGTGGAACTGCATCTACTACCAAAACATAGTCAACTCACCCATATACAAGCAAGAGGTAGAGAGCATTGGATTTAGCACCATGTGCAATGGCAAGATTCCCATTGATAATCTTCCATGAGAAATTACCAAAAGAAACTACATAACCTGTATCATCCAAAGTGCCAACAGAGATAAGGCTCTTCGTGAGAACTGGTACATGACATACATCATGAAGAGTAAACATGCTACCTGAACCAACTACAGTTGGACATCACTAATACTAATGATCTCTAAGGTAGGTCATTATCCAAATGGATAGATTTAGTCATACTGCAATAGGAGTGAAACCACTCTCTATGAGGGGTCACATGAAAGGAAGCTCCCAAATCTATCAGCCAACACTGAGTATACCCTAACAAAGCATTATCTAGCTATGAAATATTAAGAGAAGGAGCTACAAGTAAGAATTCATCGACAAAATTAGTCTGCATGACATTAATCTCTTCAACCTTAATGCTGGACTTGTTAGGGATAATGCTACCATCATCATTTTTGTCTTATACTTTACCCTTGCCATTTTTCTTGAGTGAATATGTCTTGCTTTCCCAAATAGTAATGACAACTCAATAAGGAGTTATGGTAATGAGACTTATTGTGAAACTATCCAGGTGACTGAGAATGAGACTACCGAGAGTCTCTCCTAGGGAGATCATTACTGCTCCTACCATTATTGTCTCTAACTATCAAAGCATGAGAGGTATAGGAAGCATCCACATTCTATATGTTAACCTCTTCATTCAAGAGTACACACTCTATATCTTGTAAATTTAGCCTATCTGTAGGCATGTTTACACACATAGCACTATGAAATGTATCCCACGATTTGGGTAGTGTAACCAAGAGGAATAAAGAGAGGGAGGTTTATCCTTAAATTCAATCCCTTGCAAAGACAAATGGCTGACAATAGACTAAAACACATTTATGTGGGCTAACATGGAAGTGCTTTCCTTCATGCAAAGGTCCATGAGTTGCATTTGAGAAGAGGGGCTTTGCTTGTCGTAGACATTGCGAATCTTATCCCATACGTCCCATGTGAACTACCCATCAGAGACAACATTATATGATGCCAGGAGGCATATTTCACAGTGGATTCCGTGCCACGATGGATTCCATAAACTTTGTTGACCGGGGCTCATACACAAAGTGGATTCTTAGTGCGAGAAGTTGATGGGGACGCCTATCCTTTTCGGGCATTTCATTAATTTAGTGTGTACATGGGTGATTCCATAGCGGGTGATTCCGCAAAATACATATTAAATTAATAAACGTTTATGAGTTTAGAGTGCGCACTCATGATAAATTAAGGTTAGGATTGATTTCTAACCAGTTGAATTATTTATGTAGCTGAAGACTGTTAGGTATTCACTTTTGTCGGTTTAATTGCATTATTTTACTAACGATTGTGAATGATTCAGTTGATGTGTAGAGATAGCAGCAGTGGAGAAGGAAAGCATTGGAGGATAGCGTGTATTCGAGTTATCACTTATATTTTGATGGGCGCATACCTTAGGCATGGCGCTTATTTATTGAGGCGTTGGATATTTATTTATTATATTGTATGCGCATGGGCGCACGATTATGATATTTGTATTTGGACATTGTATTGGGTATGCCTGACTCTTTGGGTGCCCGCCCATTAGCTTTATTTCTATTTTGTACTAAAGCAAACTCAAAAGCCAAAAGCGTGCTATTTTGTAATTTGGGCTATTATTTGAGCTTGAAGATGATTAATACATAAAATACATGCTTTGTGGAGCGCTCACACAAGGCATGGGGGGAGATTGCACCCAATTGGTCTCTTGTTCATGTCGTGAATGCTTTCTACCTTGAGTTTTGTGCAAAAAGTAGAGTTCTTTTGTTCTTGGAGACCTTCCGGCGTTCACTACGTGAGCATACAGCATCCGATCTGTGCACCAGTGGTATCAGAGTGAAGCTGAGATCGAGAGCTTCCAATCACTGCCCATCTTGTGCGAATGCAGAGCTCCTGGAACGATTGAGCTCTATGGTCAGCCTCATTGCGAACGGTCGATACAGGTGGATTCCTAGCGGTCAAGAACCTTTGTTTACAGCCTCTGATCGCGAAGGACCGGCCTGTAACAACGGAGGACCACTCCTACATCCTCTTCTCCAAGTCGTCTTCTTACAGTCAACAGAGATAAGTTTCATAACTTCATAAGCTTAAAATCTTGAGTTTAAAGCTTATAAAGCTTAATTAGAAGCTTATTAAGCTTCAAATTTACAAAACAGTGGCAAGGTGGCCCTTTTCCGTGATTTTCGACGATACAAAAACAGCCCCCTCCCCCCCTCCCCTCCCCCCCTAAAATTCGACGATTTCTAACACTAAGCTTTAAGCTTAGTTACCTAAGTACTAAATCACATAAAGTTTCAAAACTCTATAAGTTTCGTAAGTCTGTAACTCTGCAAGTCCGGCAAGTAACCAGAAGTCAGAACCGACTTGTGCTCAAAACTCCCATAAGGAATGTTTCTGCGTAGAAGCACCAAACTGCAAAGTTGTTCCCTGGAAGACTCTGTTCGCATACGCAGACTTGGTGAACCAGTTTCATCACACACAGAAGGTCAAAACACAGATTTTTCAAAGATTTCAAATCCTGCAATTGCCAAAGACGAAGACCGTGAAAGCCAAACAAAAATATATAAGCCTTATACACCCGATCTTGAGCTATGCTCATCCCACTAACTGGATTTTGAGAGTGTGAGGTCTTTTGAAGTTTTGCAGGATGACGGAACCAAATATGGATGATTTAATGGCTGAAGGCGATCTTCCTGAACCCATGGTAGAACAAAAGTTGGGTTTAATTATGATGCAGTTGGACAAAGAACGAAGACCCCGGCAAGCATTGCAAGTTCAATTGGCCAATTTACAAAGATCGACTACCGACAAAGAGGAACCACAATCCAAAGATCTTATCCGACGAACCATCGATGCGACTCTCGAAGCTCAATCCATCCGCAAAGAAACAAAGATAAGTAAAAGAAATTTCAAATTCCGTACTTTCAATGGCACTCGAGATGGAAAAACTGTTCTTGCATTCATCAATCAGTTTGATGATTATTTTCATGAGGAAACATACGCTGAAAAAGATAAAATCAAGTGTGTCACTAATCATTTAGTGGATAGAGCATCTCTTTGGTGGACCGTGGTTCGTAAGAGTATAGATTGTCCCACTACCTGGGAGAGTTTCAAGAATAAGTTTATGCAGAATTTCCTTCCTCCACAATTCCATGAAAAAGCCATAAAGCAATGGGACCTTCTTCAACAAAGAGATCGTGAGCCTATTTCTCAGTACACCGAACGCTTTTGGAATGCCTTACTCCAATTACGCATGCTTGAAGACGTACCTGAAGCGACTCACAAGCGCAAGTATATATCTGGATTCCTTGAGCATTACTACGTTGAAGTTAATATGTTCAAGCTTGCAACTCTTGAAGATGCAATTTCTTTAGCTCATGACACTGAAGACAAGATTCGAGGAAGAGACAAGCGTCCACAACAATTTCAAGCAAATGGTAACTATGGTTCTAAGCAATTCAATTCAAATTTTAGAAGATCCAATCAAAGTCGATTTCCTTCATCATCTTTCCATAAGTCTTGGACAAAACCACCTGCTTTGCCATCAAATACCAATCAAAACCCTAAGCCATCTTCACAGCCAAATCTTAATATTCCTAGACTTCCTGCCATTGCAAACAATGTATCTAAAGCCAAACCTATAGTGTGTTACAAATGCCATCAACCTGGACATCTAGCAGCCAATTGCCAATCGAAGAAGCCACCTGTCCATATCAACTATCTTGGAGCAATGGAAGATGAAGAACATGAAGAAATGCCTGACTTTACGGAAGATGAGGACGACATTACTACTCCTTCGGATACTTTACCAAGTATGCCAACTCCACATTCTTTGTTGACAATGAAATGTTTAGTGTATGGAAAAGAAAAGATTATTTTGCATGATGATGGTAGTACACATGATTTTATTTCTGCAAAGTTAGTGAAAGAATTGAAATTACAAACTGTTCCTACGCATTATCGCATTAAAGCAGCATTCTTAGGCACAAGGTATAATGGAACACAAGAGGTATATGATTTAGAAATTCAAATTGGTGAATATACTGAAAGAAGGAATTTTCTAGTTGTACCATTACAGTCCAGTGATATTATCTTAGGTATGCCTTGGCGCCATCAGCATAATCCTGATATAGATTATTCCACTCATTCAATTAATATTCATTTTCAAGGAAAACACATTACATTGTATGGTATGCATGCATCTAATGCTTTTCCACTGCTTACTCATACTCAAGCTAAACGTGCATTACGCAAAAGTAGTAAATCTTATCTAATTTGGGTGAATGAATTGCAAGCTAAACAAAAACATATACACCCTAGGCATAAAGAATTCCTTGCACAATTTAAAGATTGTTTTGTTGAAGATCTACCACCGGATTACCTCCTTCACGTCCTGAAGACCACAAAATAGATTTAATTCCTAGTACACAACCACCTTGTAAAGCACCATATAGGCATAACTAGATAGAGCAGAAAGAAATCCAAAATCAAATTGAGGAATTATTAAATAGAGGATTGATTAGACCTAGTAGTTCTCCATTTGGTGCACCTATTTTGTTGGTAAAGAAGAAGAATAATACTTATCGTATGTGCATTGATTATCGTGCCCTAAATAAGATTACTGTAAAGAATAGATATCCAATTCCTAGGGTAGATAATCTTATGGATAAACTACAAGGTTCTGCCATATTTGGTAAAATAGATCTTAAATCTGGTTATCATCAGGTGAGATTAGATAAATCTGACATATTCAAGACTGCATTTAGAACACAATTTGGTCATTATGAATTTTTAGTGATGCCTTTTGGATTGACTAACGCACTTGCTACATTTAGTAGAATGATGAATCACATATTTTTAAAATATCAACATTGTGTTATAGTATTCTTTGATGATATCTTGGTATTCAGTAAAAATGAGAAAGAGCATTATGAACATCTGTCTTTGGTTTTCAAGTTGTTGAAAGATAATCAATTGTATGCTAATCCGGAAAAGAGTGAGTTCTTTCAAATATAAATTGAATATTTAGGTCATATTGTATCATTAGATGGTATTAAAGTTGACCCTAAGAAGATAGAAGCAATATTGAACTGGCCAATACTTAAAAATGTGCATGAGTTACGTTCTTTTCTAGGTCTTGCGAGTTTTTACAGGAAATTTGTGCGAAATTTTTCATTACTTGCTTTACCTTTGACTAAACTTTTAAAGAAAGGTATTGTTTATCATTGGCCTGATAATCAACATAAATCTTTTGATTTATTGAAACATGCATTAACCCATGCTCTTGTATTACAACTACCCGATTTTAATAGACCATTCTTTTTAGTAGTTACTGATGCTAGCGGATCTGGAATAGGAGCAGTACTTATGCAAGATAATCATCTCGTAGCCTATTCTAGTTGTAAACTGAAACCCTCCGAACTTAAATATTCCACATATGATAAAGAATTATTAGCTGTTGTACAAGCTTTAAGACAATGGAAACATTACTTAATGGGTTCTGAGTTTATGATTAAGATTGATCAACAAAGTATTAGACATTTACTTAGTCAACCCCAAATATCTGACCGACATATCAAATGGGCAGCTTTTATTCAGAGTTTTCATCCCCTTATCCAATATCAACCAGGTAAAGAAAATGTAGTGGCCGATGCATTAAGTAGAAGACCAACCATTCATAATATCTTTGTTATATCATTTGATTCTCTAACCCCTATGAAAGATACATATCATCAGGACATTACTTTTCATGCTGATTGGAATAAATTAGTTAGAAATAACTGGATTCCTATTGATTCACTATCTTATAATGATGGATTCATGTTTTATGAAAAGAGATTATGTATTACAATTCCATTTAGATCTTTTATTTTGAATGAGATTCATTGTCCTCCATATCAAGGTTATAGAGGTATCATATCTACTTTACATATATTGACTGAAGATTTTTATTGGCCACATATGGACACTGATGTAATTAACTTTGTTTCTGAATGTTTAATTTGTCAAAGAGTTAAGAGACATTATGGTAAACAGTATGGATTACTTATGCCTTTATCTATTTCATCAAGACCATGGGAACAGATTTCTATGGATTTTATTACTGGTTTACCTAATACTAAAGCTAACCATGATATGATTTGGACTGTAGTAGACATGTTTAGTAAACAAGCATATTTCATTCCATGTAAGAAAACGTTAACATCATCTCAGGCAACACAATTGTTTTTGAAAACTGTTTTCACTAATCATGGATTACCAAAAGTTATTATTTCTGATCGTGATTCTAGATTTTGTAATAACTTTTGGATTACTTTGTTTGCTAACCTAGGAACAAAGATTGATTTCTCATCTGCATTTCATCCTGAAACTAATGGACAAACAGAAGCTACTAATAGTACTATTTTAGATCTTTTACTTGCTTACACTATTTCTAAGCCACAGACATGGGACATACATTTATATTTACTACAGTTTGCATATAACAATACACCACACACAGCTACAAAGAAAGCACCGTTTGAAGTCATTTATGGTTATAGATTGTCTACACCTGTTGCATCTTTATCAAATAGAATTCGGAGTGCTGATGATATTGCTAATATGCACGCTACTATTTTTGATGAGGTTAAAGACATGATTGCCAAAGCCCAGCAATTATATACAAAACAAGCCAATAAGAAAAGACAAGCCATGAATTTCAAAGTTGATGACTATGTTTGGTTGAGAATAGAAAAACGTAGATTACAAAGTGTAGATAAACACCCAGTTGAAATTAGCACCTCGATTCTATGGACCATTTAAGATCATTCACAAAATCAATGACAATGCATTCAAGTTAGAATTACCACCTCACTGGAAAATTCACAATACATTTCACATTAGTTTATTACGACCCTTTAGAGGCCAATTACATGTACACCCTGTTTATGAAAACCCACCTCTATTAGATGAAGAGACTGAAATACTTGAACCTGAAGCTATCCTAGATACTGACTTTATGACCACTAGAACTGGCCAAAGATATTCTAGATATTTAGTCAACTTTAAAAACCATCCTGTTGAAGAAGCCCAATGGATGCACGCTAGATACTTAAATGCTTTCCCCACTCTGTTAGCTCCACATTGAGCTAATAGCAATTGAGGACAATTGCTATCCCACCCCGGGGTATGATGCCAGGAGGCATATTTTATGGTGGATTCCGTGCGACGGTGGATTCCGTGAGGTTTTACGGTGGATTCCGTAAACTTTGTTGACCGGGGCTCATACACAAAGTGGATTCTTTGTGCGAGAAGTTGATGGGGACGCCTATCCTTTTCGGGCGTTTCATTAATTTAGTGTGTACATGGGTGATTCCATAGCGGGTGATTCCGCACAATACATATTAAATTAATAAATGTTTATGAGTTTAGAGTGCGCACTCGTGATAAATTAAGGTTAGGATTGATTTCTAACCAGTTGATTTATTTATGTAGTTGAAGACTGCTAGGTATTCACTTTTGTCGGTTTAATTGTATTATTTTACTAACGATTGTGAATGCTTCAGTTGACGTGTAGAGATAGTAGCAGTGGCGGAGGAAAGCATTGGAGGATAGCGTGTATTCGAGTTATCACTTATATTTTGATGGGCACATACCTTAGGCATGGCGCCTATATTTTGTCGCGCCTATTTATTGAGGCGTTGGATATTTATTTATTATTTTGTATGCGTATGGGCGCACGATTATGATATTTGTATTTGGACATTGTATTGGGTATGCCTGACTCTTTGGACGCCCGCCCATTAGCTTTATTTCTATTTTGTGCTAAAGCAAACTCAAAAGCCAAAAGCGTGCTATTTTGTAATTTGGGCTATTTATTTGAGCTTGAAGATGATTAATACATAAAATACATGCTTTGTGGAGCGCTCACACAAGGCATGGGGGGAGATTGCACCCAATTGGTCTCTTGTTCATGTCGTGCATGCTTTCTACCTTGAGTTTTGTGCAAAAAGTAGAGTTCTTTTGTTCTTGGGGACCTTCCGGCATTCACTACGTGAGCATACAACATCCGATCTGCGCACCATTATAGAACACTTGCTTAGAGAGGGACAAAATGATAGTGGACTTACATATCTCATCCAATTCAGCCCAATCCTCTACATCAATATGTTTAGGCTTGACACCCTCATGTTTCAAAGGCTTAACCTGCATTTTTTGCACTAAAACTTGTTAGATTTGGGCCTTCCAATAGTTATAGTTAGTGTCATCCAACTTGTCAACATTAAAGATATAACTATCATTGGAACCACCAGCCATACTAAGACCAAGCTAATACACAAAAGGGCAAAACAAGTTGTTGTAATAACCTAAAAATTAGCTCCAAAACCTCTACTAGATCAAGTTGAAAACAAGGGGAGCTATTATAATAATGAGATGTTCCTAGACTCAATGCAAAAAACTATCAAATGGGGGTGAATGCTTGCATAAACAATGTAATAAATTGAAATTATAGCATGCTAAAAATGGAGTACAATAGTAAAAAATCAATGCCAAAGAGGGGCAATCACTGATAAAAGACAAACTACAACTGCCAAGGAATAGCTGCAAACTAGTAGTGAGTGAATATGCGATTGCCATTGAGAACTATCAAAGGATCAATGTGTCAATTTGAGATACATCCCATAGGCATAACCATTATACATAGAGTAGGTCTCATGGGTAACAGAAGAGACCAACCAAAGGCATAACGGACTGAGCAATATAACGGAAGCTCAATGCATAGCCAACCAAGATCCATACATTACTGACAACAATGTAACAGAGATAAGTGCCGGCCCAAAAGCAATGTCAAATCAGCCCACTAAGCATCAATTGCATACATAAAGGATGGCAAGATTATGTACATGTCACTAAGTCCCATGGTCTCACTATAAGAGCCTCAAGCTCAACTGCATAACCAAATGCTCAATGTAACATCCAAATGTCAAGTATTGGCTCCCACTCGAACAATAGTTGAATGCCAAATGAGAAAACAAAGATCAAAACATCAAGTGGAAGGCATCCATACATCCAAGATCCAAATAGCATATATTTGGGAGCATTCAACACAAGTTACTTGAAACTCTTATTGTAGCATCAAATGACCATACATAACAGTGAATGATAGCCAATGTCAAAGTCAAATCTCCAATCTTAGCTCAAGAGCATGTAAAGAGCATAACCAATCATGTAAGTTCAATGGTATACCCCAGTGTAGTATCCAAAGTGCTCAAGAAGCATCCAATAGCAATAAGCATACAAGATCCCTGATAAAATAGTATTCAACCTTGCTTACTATAGTAGTAAAAAAACCTTTGTAAAACTAAGAAAATGAGTGCTCAAATTAGTGGCATCTCACATCAATGCCATATCATCCCCCAAGTATTCAAAATTAATACATAAGCATACAAGCATCCTAGGAAGCATATATAAGCTCCAATGCCTGAGAAAACTTTGTTCAGAATTATATAATAGTAAGTCTACTATTTATGATAGCAAGGAATGGAGTTTGGAGCTCCAAAACTCAAGTGACCAATATTGGGGAGTGTCCGAGATGATTGCCCAAGTGCCCAATGACCATACGAGAGCTAGAGGAGTGACGAGACTGAGCAGAGATTCAGACCATCAAACTGGCACAAATCACATGGATTTGCTAGTCTTGTTGGCTACCTTGACAATTTTGAATATGCCCAGGAGAGAAGGCTTGGAAAAAGCCTTACTAAGCCTTTGATTATCGAGAAGGAGAAATGTACCAACTCATACCTCTCCAAGCTGAGCCATGGCTACCATTAAAATTGTGAATTGAAGGTATTCTCTGCAAGTTGAGAAGCAATGCCGGGTCGGGGGCTCAAGCTCTTGGGAAGATGGTTGTGAGCCCTGAAGCAGAAGCATGGAGCGAAAATAAGAGCTATGGCGGAAGGAGAGAGAGAGAGAGAGAGAGAGAGAGAGAGAGAGAGAGAGAGAGAGAGAGAGAGAGAGAGAGAGAGAGAGAGAGAGAGAGAGAGAGAGAGAGAGAGAGAGAGAGAGAGAGAGAGAGAGAGAGAGAAGATGTGGGAACTCCAACAACATCACAATGTGTGACAGGCCTCCCTTTATTCAAATGCCAATGAAATAATAAATAATGAAGTGATAGTGATGGGCATTTTCCACCTATAGTGTATAGGTATGCATGTAACTAATACATGGTGTGCGTATTACCAGTGTAACTAATACACAGGTGGTTAGGCACAAGTGCCTTTACCCCCAACAACTCCCTACAAAATTGTAAAATATTTTTTAAGTTAGGATAGCCGGCTGTGATGGGCATGAGGTGTTGTGGCCATCAAGCTTCAATTCACTGTGATTAGTAAAGGATGATTAAAGTCAAGAATGCATGCACAAATCAATGATGTTTGATTTTAGATCAAAAAAAGAGTGCCCAACCAGAGCCCATGTATAAAAGCCAAAAAATAAATGGAGAGACTCATTCTTGTGATGTGCAAACTTGAGAGAGCTCTCTTCTTGCTAAGTAATAAGTGAGTTTGCTATGGTATTTGTGAGAGTGTGCAATGGTTATGCGAGAGGTAGTCTAACCGCATCATTGGAAAGCAATAAGTATTCTGCTAGATATAGCATTGAGTTTGGAAGAGCTTCGAAATGTTGGTTCTATCATCAAGACCTAATGGAATTGAATGACTAGGCATATACTCTCTATGCCGAGTGGTGGATTAGGAGCTTATACTCTAAAATGCCTCACAAACTAGTCTAGGATGAGTGGATTGAGAGGAGATAAATCTGTACTGGATCTTAAATTGTTCTTTTTTCACTTCCGTCGTTAGAATCAGCTTCATAGGAATGGTACAATGCTAGTGATTAAGGTCTAGAGATAGGAAAGCATAAAAATATAAAAACCTTTAAGTTTCTATCACTAACCCACATGAAAAAGAGTAAAAGCAAGGGGTTTGAGAAAGTAAGGGGTTTAAGAAAGTAGGGGGTTTGAGGCTAAGTTTGCAGCCATTGCTTTTTGGAAAAATCATTTAGCCATTGCATTTAGAGGATTTGCTATTTTGTGCTTTTAGGAAGTGGAATTGGCTATTTGTTTGGGGGTAAAGGTGCTAGTGTCTATGATGCCTTGTATTTAATTCACACACCATGATTGCACACCTATACATTGCAAGTGGCAGAAACCCATCATTGTCACTTTATTCTCGATTCTTTCAATGACTATTGAACAAGGAAAGGCTAGTTACACATTGTGACTCTTGGAGTTCCCACGTACCATGTGTCTCTCTTTCTTGCTCTCTTACTCCATCCCACCATAGCTCTTGCTTCTACTTGTGTGCTTCCACTTGGGCTCTACCTTTTAATTGGTATCAAAGAGGGAATTTGAGGAGCCTCTTCATTCTTTCCTTTAGCTCAGATTTAAAGCTTCAACTTAAGGTTTCATGGCAGCCATTGTTTCTTCTCCTCCTGAGGTATACATTGAGTCTTCCCTTCTCTCAACTTGTTGCAACTTGCTCTTGGCTTATCGAGGAGCTTCCTAGGGCTTAGTTTAGCCTTATTGAGTGCTTATTGAGCTAAGGAGAAGCTATTCTATCCATTTTGAGTGGATATAAAGCATGTTGTAGAAGTCTTAGACAACTATGGTAGCTTGATAGCACTTTTGTATTTTGACCATAACTTTTGCATACAATATTGGGTTCATGTGTTCTGTAGCTACAAACAAAGAGCATGTCAAGAGCTATAGATTTGAGCATCATAAAGTTAATTTTGTGCAAGTTTTAGTCCTTTATTTCACATAGAACATAATAGTTTTGGTTCGGATAGCAAACATCAAGCTCTATTATGCATGTTTAATGCCTTGGTGATACTATTTTGGTGCCTAGATGTTACAATTATACTTTGGGATGCTACTTGGATTGTTTAGAACTTGATTAGCTCAGTTTTGTAGAATTTCATTGTTATGATAATAGTTTGGACATCAAGCTACTAACAGTAACTTTATGGCTTGATGCTATTCGGGTATGCCACTTACATGCATTGATGTCTAGCATTGATACTTGGACCCATATATAATTATGAGTATGCTCTATGGAGCTTGGATACTTGGATGTCATTCACATGGCGCTTTGATCTTTGCTTGCTCATTTGGCATTCAACTTTTTCTTCAGTGGTGTACCAAGCCACATTGGCACCTGGGTGTACTATAGAGCATTTGGTTTATGTAGTTGAGCTTGAGCTTATTATAGTGAGACAATGGGACTCACCATGACATGTACATGCTCTCTTGATATATATTGGATGTAGTTGCCCCTATCGTGGGAATGATTTGATCTCTTGGCTTGGACTTGGTACTTATGTTTGTCAAGGTGTTGTCAGTGGTATTTATGTGCTTTGGGTTATGCATTGAGCTTTGCTAAGTGATTTATGCATCTAGTAGTTCTCTTCATTTACCTTTGAGACCTACCCTCTACGCATGATGTCTATGCCTATTGGGTGCCTATTGCATATATGTTCTCTGATACACTGTAGTTGTGATAGTCTTCAGTGCTAGTTGTTCCTAGCTTCTTCCTTCTTGGTTGCTCATAGTTGGTTGTTGGCATATATTGCTACAATTTAGGATAGTTACTTGGACTTGAGGGACTTTTGCTTATACTTTATGGATAGCTCATTACTTTGGCAGTATCTCTTGTCTCCCGCTTGCTTTAGTAGTGGTTTTGGGGCTGATTTGCTAAAATAGAGTAAAAGTGCCTAAATGCCTTAGCCAATATTTAGCCTACTACAGTTAAGTATAAAAGGCTAAGTTGTAACTAGCTTAGAATCTTTTTGCCATTTTACAACATTACATGTTTGAGGTCTCAACCTCCCACCATCTAAGAGGGTGAATACTCTTGGCCACCATAGCTTGGGGTGCATACCATGTTGTAGCCTCTCATCATTTGATTCTCAGCCAACATTGGTAATATCATTTAATGCCTAGCTACCTTGGCTATGGTTTCTTGATTAAATAGTCTATTTCTTGTATTTTCAGTTTAATGGCTTATTGTGGGAATTAGCTTCTTTACATTGGTATCAGAGCAAAGGTTTAGATTTTTCCAGAAGTCATTTTCATGCATTAAATCTAGTTGCAATGACTAGGGAGGGAAAACCATGGTTTAAATTTAGTCACATGAGTTAGTTCTACCATAACTGTGGTTAGACATGGAGATCTATCACAAACTGTGACCAGATGAAGGTTCTTTGCATGAACTAATGGATAATGGCAGGCTCCATCTATTTTAGTAGGTCGTCATCAGATTTTGGCTTATTTTGAAGGACATTTGTTAAAAGAAGAGCTATGGGAAACTAGAGGGGTCTAAAGTTACCTCTACTTTTTTTGAAAGTAGGGTTCATCTTTTTCTTTCTCATCTCTCTTAAGCTTTTTTTTGAGCTTCAATGGTGGATTTCCTTGCATATCTTCTTTCTTTTACATCAATGACTTAAATGCTTGTCCAAGTCACATTCTACTTGATACATGGAGTATGGTCATAACCATTCTTGGAAGGTTTGATGCAAAACGTGATTAGCATGATGAAATCAAAATGCATCGCCCTGAAGCTCTATGTGATAAACATAGAAGGTAAGGCCAACAGGAGGGTACAATGCTTCTGGCTACTGCATGAGCCTGCTAATCTTTGTAGAGGGTCATTGTACATTAACTTGAGACTATTTGCACTGCTCTACAAGTGTGGAGGTTAGCTCCTCCTTCAGTACTTTTCCTGTTGTGGAGATGAAGTCAACACTCTGGAGAGAAGTTCCATGGAATTCCTAGCAACATCAAAATCTCTTTTGATTGTTTAGGTGTGTAGGCCTTGCCACTATTCTAGTCTGATGTAGCACCAAAACTTGCTCCTATCCTTAGAACTATCTGTGTACTCTATGCCCTTGGAGCAGCAAAGTCCTTGGAACTGGCTTTGTACTTTGCGTCATTGGAGGAGTAAAGATCGGGGCTAAGATCTCCAGATCTCGACCAAGAAAGATGACTCCTCTTGTTCTTAAGTTATTATATGTCTCTTCAAATACAAGAAGGTAATGCAACTCCTTAGTTGATTCTCCCTGAGATTTGATGAGATTCAGGGCCTTCTCGCAAAAAATCTCAGGAGCTTGGGAGATTGGGAAGCATCTCAAAGGTCTCTGGAGCCACCAGCGAGGCATGGCGGTGGTCCTATAGATCTTGGGGGAGAGAGAGAGAGAGAGAGAGAGAGAGAGAGAGAGAGAGAGAGAGAGCAGTTGAAAAGGGCCATCAAGAAGTTTGCAAAAGAGCAGGAAGGGCTGTTGTTGAAAGAGCCATAGCTCTAAGGTATGAGAAAGAGTTGCTGTAGAAGCAGGAGAAAGGGCTGTTGTTGAGAGAATCACAACTGAAGCACAAGAACGAGCAACTGTAGAGGCACAAGAGAGGGCTATTGTTGAAAGAGCTGAAACAAAGGCTTGTGAGAGAGCAACAAAATCCAAGAAAAGATCCACACACAGAGGCTCGTGAAAGAGCAACAAAAGCCAGGGAAAGATCGGCACATAGGTGTGGTTTCAACTACCTAGTCGAGCAGGTTTGGGCCAATCTCTACGACTGTAAGTCAATAGGCAACAGCCACGTCTGTGACAAGAACTATGACTACAGGATAGTCTACGACAATCAAAGCAGCATATGCAGGGCGAGCGGCTGGATGTTTCCTCTCAATAACAGCACCACGCATGCAGCAATCCATGGTGTGAGAAGGAATCACGACCTCGAGGGAAGCCACGGCCAAAGGAAAAGGAGTAGGAGTCTGCACAACCTTTTGAGTAGTGGATGAACCTTCCAGCGTGCCTGCATTCATCAGAGAACATGGACATTGTGTAAGGAATATGGTTTTGAAGTTCAGTGACCCTTTTGAGCAATAGATGAGTCTTTCGGCATGCCTGCATTCATAAGAGAACATGGACACTCCACCCTGTTGCAAAAGTTGCATTGCTGTATTTGGGAAAGTTTTACTATGGTATTGTGTTTGATGTGTCTCTCCTGACTATCAAAGAAGGCAATCTTTGGTGAAGACGGCATCTTTGAAGTGAAAGCAATTGCTGGTGATATGCACCTGGGAGAAGTAGGCTTGCGAAGAACAAGAAGCCACCAAAGTAGTAGGAGAAGATCCATTTATGCTGCACCTACCTTCCTCTTCTAGTAAGCTTTGCCTCTCCCTTCATCTTCTTTTTGCCAGGAGAATGATAATAGTAGATCAGACCACTTTATCTTGAAGTGAATGGTGATGGCGGATCAGCTGCTGCTAGGGCGCTGAATGAAGGATAGCTTGAAAGTGACCTTTGATCTCCCGAGCAAGGGTCACATACTATTGTAGATGCACCACAACATGAGTGTAGTCTTGTGTAAAATGAATTGTAGCTTATGGTTGATAAATTGAAAAATACATAAAATCTTGGTATATTTGAGAGTGGTCTCTGTATGAGCTTGTGGCAAGATGCTTTAAACTTGGAGCTATCAAAAGAATCAAAGAACATCATTCAAAACAAAGTATTCCAACACATTGTTCCTTGGTATAGAGGATGTTGATCAATAGGCAGATCGTCTTCATCAATAAAATACTCTATGCACTCTTGATGACTTCTTTCATAGTTAGACATCAAGGATTTGAATTCTCTTAAGCACCTAACAAGAAGCAGATATTAATTTCACTTTATAACAGCCGTTTGAAGAAGTACTTGAGGCAACAGAAGTGTGGATTTATGCAATAGATTTCATGGACAAATATGTTCTTCTTTGGGGCACTGCTTGAGAATATGACATGCAAGATAGCACAAGATTGCATGGTAGAATGTCATCATGTTGATGAAGATGGCATGAGTTGGTGATAGTGCTTCTATGAATACTTTTGGCTTTGGAGTAGTTTGCAAGTTAACAGATTTGGCAAAGCTACTGTGAACAACTCATACTCTCCACCTTGTATGCTTGTGGCAGAATCCAAATAAGGGTCACAACCTGCTTATGAATACCTTGGCATGAGGGGTCTGTAGTTTCAACATTCTTGGAGACATTCATGAGCTGCAATTCTAAGATTCACTTGGGAAGATGAATGTTGTTTTATTGAAGGCTGTCGTTTCAGATAATTCTAGTGTTGCACCCTGGGAATGTGTAGTTGGCAAGAATGATTATGCGTCATATTTGGGGAAGTTTACAATAGTGCAAATTTGTTAGTTCAACAATTGCCTCAACAACTGTCTAGTTTTCAGACACCATCACGATTCTAGCCATTACTACAAAGAAATTATTGAGTAGATAATGACAAAGACATCACCATATTGGATAGTACAAATTCCAGCACGCATATCTGAGAAGTTGAAGCTCATTTCACTTACAAAAGGAAAATGGGATTCACTCAGTTCAACCTCCTGATGCTTCATCAACTTTTCAGATGATGGAAAAGATAGAGTGATAAGAGATGCTGGTTGGCAAGAGGGTTAGCTTTGCTCTTTGACATGAGGGGTTTTATAGAATGTGACAGAAGCATTTACTGTATGAGAGAGATGTCACCCCTAAACAATATCCATACTAGAAAATTAATGCAATAGCCCAAATCAGTCCTCCCAAAAGTACTCCTAATTGATGCATGGTACTAGGATTCTCAGTTCTACGGGAGCAACTGTTAATCATATCATTGGCATCCAATATAATGGAATAAAGATGTGAATCGGTTGATGAAAACTTAGATCATATAGGGCTTCCACAAGAGATAAACTTAGATCATATAGGGCTTCCACAAGAGATAAACAGGGTAGATCCTTATGATGTGCAAGAAGTAATTCCTCTGGTTGGTTCAGATATATCTTTTCCTGAAGTTGACTGTGTTGGAAGGTGCTCATCATGTCATTAGTGTATCAGCTAACCATGATAGGATACAAGAGCTAACAAAGTTTGAATAGATGACACCCATGCAGTTGTAGCAAATGAATTTTCATAATTCTAGTGTATTGAGCACAACACTCTATCGTCTTGCCCTTTTGTGTTATTGCTTGTTCTCATTATGGCTAGTGGTTCTCATGACAGTGCTATCTTCAATATTGAGAAATTGGATGGGGCCAAGTACAGCTATTGGAAGACCTAGATATGGTAGGTTGTTTTAATGCAAAAATTGCAAGTTAGACTACTAAAAAATGGGGTGCCAAACCCAAAAATATTGTACCCAAGTATTGGGATGAATTGAATGAGCTATGCAAGACCATAATCATTTTATCACTCTATAAGCATGTTCACTACAATATCATGCTTTTTCCAACATCTTCTTCCTTCTTTTCCTAACCTCCACCTTTCTTTTTGTGGTTGCATCCTGTGGTGGCACTTCATGTTGTTGAGCTTTTGGTCTTGGAGAGGGTGGTTGGGGGACTTGTTCCTTGTCTTACTACCTCCCCTCGAAATCATGCCCCACATCAAGAGTGGTATGTGCTGCTCTTCTTTCTTTCATTGGCTCTTGTGGTCCCTACTCCTCTGTATACCCCAGCCATTCTATCTCTTGAATTTTTAGTCCTACCCTTAGCAAGTACTCCTTTTGCTCTTGTTGGCTTAGGCTTATTTATGCTTCGTGTACTTGGACACATAGGCCATGCCTTATGGCCATGTGGGCAATCTCCAGCTTCTTCTGTAAGTTTTCAACATCCTCCTCCTTTTCTGGATGCATGACATCTAAAATGGTGCTCAGGAAGGCATGTTGCTGGGCTTCCATGCTTGTCTTTATGACCTTTGCCACCTTGCTCTTTGCTAACACTCTGTTGGCTTTAGCATGGGCTGGACAACTTGCCAGTTCTTTCACTCTTCCCTCACTTTTGGCCACCCATTATTTTGCCTTTCGCTTCATTTCTTCTAGGCCTTCATTTTGCCTTTGTGCCAAGGCCCCCATCTTTAGCTCCAACTCTTTCCACCTCTAGATTGCTTCTTCTTTCTCCTTCTCCATGTGCTCAATTTTCCTTTCTAGCCTTCCCTGCTCTTCCAGCTCTGTTAGTAACCTATACTCCATTTTCTCCATGTCTCTTCGATGCTCTTCCTCTCTTTGAGCTTTTTTGCATCCATTGTCTCAAGTTTATCTGTTGCCTCTTATATCCTCTTCAACTGCTCTCTCAATTCTTCATATTGCACGAGGATGAGCTTGTACTCCCTTTGTAGTCCTATTAGTTCATGTTGTTCTTCTTCAAGCCTTCCTTGCCAATTATCTTATTCTTTCTTTCTAGCCTTGAGTTCTTCCTTTAGCTTGTAGATTTCTTTTTGGTATCTTGCCACCTACTGGCGAGTCCTTTCCAAGTGGAAGGTTGCCAACACTTCTCTTTGGACTTCCAATTCAGCTATCACCATTTTCTTCTCCACCTTTGCCTTGTGTCCAGTTGTGCGAGAATCTCTTTGACGTACTCGTCATAGCCCATGGACAACAACGATGCTGTTAGTATGGTCATTGTAGATGCCTCTATTCTTCTTTGCCTCTTGGGGTCTTACCTAGATTCAACATCTGTAATTGCTAGTCTCTTTGTCCTAGTCATCGGAGCTCCCCCACTAGAATTTGGGGCTATTTCCTACACCTTATTCACTTGGTATTGCATCCATGCCATGAGATTGCTTGCATCCCCTGTACTAGTGATGCCATGGGTGGTTGTGGGAGTTACATCGACATGCAGATGTCTCAAGCTAAATCTTCCTCTTCCTTCTTTAGTATCTCTTCTACCTTTGCCTTTGCTTTCCTCCTTCTCTCTTCTTTAGACCTCCTTGAATCTGTCTCTGCGCTCTCTGTAATTTAGCCTTTTCTTCCTTGGTCATTCTTTCCCTAGTCTCTTGCCGCTACTTTCGAAGGGTTGTTTTCTTTGGCATCCTAGGCCCTCCTTGGCTAGATGGTACCTCTAGTTCTCTACCCTCACTCAATGTCCTCTCACTTGATTGCTTTTGCTCTTGGGGTGGTGACCTTTCAGGTGTCTTCCCCACTTCCTATTCACCTTTCACCTCTCCCACAACCTCTTGGATTATGGCGATCTCAGCACCTTGCCAAACCCTATGATCGATGCTTTTGATGATGATTTCTTTCTTATTGTCCCCAAAGTCGGAGACTCCTCGCTTACTAGTCCTGTCACTGTGGCTAGTGCCTTTGCCAAAGCTTTGATGGTTTTTTGCATGTAGCCATTCTAGTTCACTTCATCCAAGGACTTGGTTGCAAGGATCTCTAATAGGGGCACTCCAATTCTGCTCATCAAGGCATTGTACCTTTGGCTAGAGAAGAGTGCATGGATTGTCTTCACTTGCAACAACCTGACTTCAGGATTTGGGATATCAACCAAGCTGATGTCATCATTGGTGTGAACTAGGGCTTTATCCATCCCCACTATGCCATAGACGTCCCTCTTAAGTCACCTCTTGAACTTGTTGACTAGGCCCAATGCTTTTTCCACTACTTCTAAGCTCACTTCCACCTCAACATTGTGGGGTTCTTCTCCTCATCGCACTATTATGGTATCGTGGTTCATGTTGGCATCAAAGGTCCCTAGGAACTCCCCACACGTGCTGTAGTCTACAGCTTATCTGACCTTCTCCACATACTTTCCCAAGTTGCATTGGTTGACAAGCCGCTTCATGACCGGTTCTTCCATGACCATGTCATCCAAGTTCATGATGTTCTTGAACTTGAACTAGTTTAAGGTCCTTATCTCAGCTGTTAGACCGTACTTCACCTATTCTTCTTCTGTGAATGGAAGCTTGTCTTTGTTTTGGCTTGCCATCATAGGTTCCTATCACAATATCACAGCTTACCATTAGTTTTCTTGAGGTAACTCTTGCAAAATGATAAGCACATAATGAATGTAAGCTAAATAAAGGTGAAGTGCTTAAGTACAAAATAAAGACTTTGGTTTCAAGCAGTCCATGCAATCTGAAATAAATTATGACAATTTTCCTCAATCATAATTTGGTTGTTATTCCTTTAAACATTGGTTGAGGTTTGAGACATGTTTTACTTGCCACCTTACCCCCTCTCCCTTGAGAATGGTATGAATCCTTCCTAGGATTGGAGAATGAAGGGTTAAGGGCATTAAGCACAAGTGTGCGATGCTTTACTTTTGCATTAGATAGGCATAGAATTGTGGGTTATATTCTAAGTGAGTAGTGAGCATGACGGTCCATGTCATGAGGTCTAATACCTATGTGTGTAATGTAGGTCGGGACATCAGTTAGGAAGTAACCGAAGTTGATCTTGTTGGCAATGTGTAGCTCTTCCTCGGTAAGGACTCGATCTAAATAAGGGTGGGCCATGTTATGATCTTCTAAGGGTTGATTGGCGGGTGATGGCCAATATTCTAAAGGAGGTAGGAGCCACATAAGTCGAGTCATACTCAGAGGTTTTGATGGTGCATCTCTACTTGGAATTGGTCATGATTTTGTATCCCTCTCATTCCCATTGAAGACGGAGAGTGTACCATTCGCATAGAAAAGAGGAGTTAGTGATGACCAACTTTTTAAGTTCTTCTAGCTTTGGGCATGTGGTAGAGACGTTGCTATTGCTATAGGAAGCGATTAGCCTTTGTTTATGAGCTTGTTCGCAAGAAATCTCAGTGGTGATCAATTCCTTGGCTACCATGGGGACTTTAATGAACGTGAACTTGGATTCTTCTCCTAAGTATATGGCATCGTGTGTACATCAATTACTAAAGGCTTGTCTAGGAGGCCTAGGTCCACCAATCGTGCAAAGCTTTTAGCGAGCATTGTGAAGGTAGCATCCAAGCATCTAATGCATGTAACCAAGTCCTCCCCTATGTTCGTAGCTAGATTAGAGGCCAATGTAAGAATAGATCTCTGCGGGAGGTTACAGTTTGATTGGGTTGGATAGCTTAGCAAGTGGTGTTTGTGGCTTTGACTAAGCCTTAGTGGTGTAGGCTAGCCACTTGTGTGAGGAGCTTGGTTTGGGTCTTAGATGTTGTGCTACTTGCTGGTTTTGAAGCCGTTGGGGTGCTACTAGCATTAGTTGGGTTAGTTTAGAGATAGCTAGTTGTCGTTTTGGTCGGTAGACCTATTGAAGTTCAACGGGTTTGGGCTTTAACTCAAGTGGTTTAGCAGGTTTAGATAGCTCACCAATCTTTGGAGATGGACTAGTGGCAGATGGTTGAGAGGCACATGTGCTAATCTTGGGCTTAGACACCCAAATCCAAGTCATGAGAGGAAGAAGCTTTTGTTAGACCCAATCTATGTCACACCCACCTCATATAGAGTGTTAACCACTCTTTGTGGCCGACCCATGGAAGAGCACATCAAGGGACACCCTTGATCGCCTCTTGACTGAGGAAGAGCTCCACATCGATAGCTACGTCAATTCCAGTGATTTACTAACTAATGTCCTCACTTACATCACACACATAAGTACCCGACCCTTCGCTTTGGACCCTAAGGCTCAGTTGGAATATAACCTAGAATTTTGTACCTGGCTCATGCGCAAGTAGCCCTTATACCCAAATGCTGAATGCCCTGGATCTCCCAACCTTCGATCCTAAGAAGGATTCGTCTCAATCTGGAAGGGGAGAGGGTATAAGGGTAGCGTGAAGGTGAATAGGGTGAAGATGAATCAAATTTTTTTGTTCTATTGCCAGGACCAATTGATTTGAGCCTTGAGTGCTTGCGCACTCCAAATCAAGCATTGGAGGGTTTTTCCCGAACTAGTGCCTGAGGTAGATAAGTAGGAAGAAAGGGCATTTGATCTTTGTTGTAAGTAAGTGTTTTGGATTTTTGAAGTTTAGATGAGTTGGTTTGATTAGCATTAGCGTTTACTTGTGATTTGCAGGCATTTAGGTAGGAAAAAATAGGGCAAGAGAAAGAAAACCACAATAGGGTTTTGGGTAACAACAAGCCTAAATCAAAGGAAAGCGGGGTTGTAATCTAGAAAAGAAGAGGAAAAGATATCTAATGAGTGTTGGAGAGGGGATCTAAAACCCTGAGGAAGAGGAAAGTGAGCTCATTTTCAATTTTTGAGCTTTGAGAGAGAGAGTGTGTGTGTGCATGTGTGCTTTGGAGCTCTAGGGCAAAGAAGAGATTGAGCACACCAATTCAAAGCTTTTCGGCTACTCCAGGTACACACAAATCTTCCTCTGCATCTAATCATTGATTTTGGAAGTTCCTAGCACCAGGCATCAATCACAAAGATCAATCGAATCAAAATCATGTCTTGCAGGCCATTTGCATCACCAAAATTGGACACCTATCTCACAAAGTCCAATTCCTAGAGTCTGACACTTCGACTCAGATAATCCAAGTCGATCCACTTGGGCACCCACAATACTACATCCAATCAGACATCAGTAGTCGGTCTAAGTCAGACGGACTCAGACTCATCAATCTCAAACAGCCAAGCTTGGAATGTCTGAGTTGAACGACCCACTCGGACAACCAAGCTCCAACTTGGACCATTTGATTTTTGCAGTCGAATAGGCCCATAATCGGACAATCTGATTCTGGGAATTGAACCTCTGAGAATCAAACACACTAACCAAAACTTTCAAACTGACCAATCCTACACATCTCAAGCTAGGTAGAGCTCAATCTAAAGCAAGGCAACACCCTTGTAGGCATCCAGACACATTGGACAACTCATAGAGAATCTAGACTTCAAGATCGCAACTCAACTGCTTAGGAAGTGATCCCATCCGAAACTGCTTAAAGGACCCAATCGAACCTATTAGAGTGACCATCTAAGGGAGAAAACTAGAAAAGTGTGTTGCATCACATTGTTTTTGTCACAATCATGCACTGCCTGAATAATCACTTGAAGTGCACTCAGGAAGCAAAAAGCTTGATTTTTTACCATGCACAAAAAGAAGCACCCCAAGAAAACTTGAGCACACTTAAATTTGAGGATTAGCTAAACTAATGTTGAGAGTGGAAAAAGAGTGAATTTTTGATTGATTTTTTGTTGTTTTTGAGGTCTGAATGGTTGATTTTTTGTGGATTTTGAGTGATGTTTGGTTATTAATGGAAGTGTTTGAGAGTTTTTTGGATGATATTGATTATGTTTTGGAAGCTCATGATGATTCTTAGTAGAAATATGAGGCTCTGTGATGTTCTGATAGGTTCTGTTGAGGTTCTGATTAGTTCTGATACCTTCTGTATAGCTTCTGTTTTGTTCTGATTTTCTTTTGTATGAAGCATGGATTGATGATTGATGAAGGTTGAGGTCTTTTAAAAGCTTATTGAATATTTTTTGATAATTTGAAATGGTTTTAGTATGAGTTGTGGGGTTCTGTTGACCTTTTGTAACCCTCTGTAAACCTTCTGTAGAGCCTCTATCTCTGCTCTGTTTCTGTCATGTTCTGTTCTGTAGATCTTCTGTAAGTGTTCTGTAGAATGTATGTGTGACTTTGGAAAAGTTTTCTAACTTTTGAAAAGGATGAATCTAAGTTAAAAAGAGCTAAAACAAATGGAAGAAGCAGCTGCTGAAGACTGAAAAGAAGATTGAAGTGACAGTGACAGTAGTGAGCTATGAAGAGACACTGTAGTGGCTTTGGTGCCCTTTCATACCTCCCATACCTTTTGGAAGGTGCATCCACGACCTAAGAGGGATTATTAAGTGTCATTATTGAGTATTTTAGTAAGGATATGATATATTATTGAGAGTGTATGAGTGTGTGAGAGATTATATACAAGAGATAGTCAAATCTATGAAGACAATGTATCTTTAAATGAGAGATTGAGAGAGAAAACTATTAAGACATTGAAGATGAATACTATGTGATTGATTTTCATTCAAAGTGGTGTATTATTTTATGTTCATTTTTCTATTGATGGATTCTTTGAAGATGTTGAAGATTATGGTTGATTCTATCAAATCTGTGAGATATCTACTATGATGTTGCATGAAGATTTGTTGTTTTCCTTGTTTTGGTCATCAAAAGAATGAAATAAAATCTTGTTGATGTTACAAGATAGACTTTCTTACAGTAGAATCCCATTTTCCTTGGTGTTCCTCTTGGGGCTCCATGTTTTTGGTGCGCAGCCGGGGAAACTTGCCATCAACAAGCATTAGAAGAGGCTGAAAATGAAAGAGATGGCATTGCCAAGAAGAAAAGAATTCAATGGATGCTTGCAAAGTTCCTTCTTCCACTAAAGAGTTAGAGATTCTCATTATCAAAGCCACTTTCTACAAGAATTTCATCCCACGATGGCGAAAAAATATTGCCATCATGATGCAAGCTCTATATGGTGGACTATTTCCTCTTTCTGTTGAAGCAACAAAAACTTGCATCTTGGTGGCAATTTGTTTGGGAACCAATTGAAGGGTAGAAACAGAGAGAATGACCATTCATGGAAGATTTGGCATTTATTGAGAAGTTTCCAAACATCATTAAGTGGGAGATCGTGAATAAGCTTCAGGAGTCGTGGTTTGTGGAGGTTCACAAAAACAAGTAGAAAAAGAGTTGAAATTTGTTCGTGGTGGATGCTCAACAGCAAGATATGTGGGATGCTTGGTGCACTGACAACCTTTTGTTTGTCCAATTAGTAACCCACTGGAAGTTGGTAGACAGAGTGTTTTTCACAACATACACTATTGAAACCATTAGAAGCTGGCATGATTATAATGATGGTAGAGCAACGATCCTAAGAGGAATGAGTTTTGATACTTTCAAAACGGAATATCTCCCCCTCTGTAGTGGTTTGAAAGCCAAATTCAGAGATGTTGAAAAGAAGGAAGTAGAAGAGATGTTGGCCAGAGAATCCTCTAGAGACTAAAGCCCCTCTCTGATTCTATTCTGTGAGTACATACCAACTGGTTGGAGCCAACCCCCTGATGAATGACACAATCAAGAGGCAAGCATTAGAACGAGTCCAGAGGTACATGAGAAGAGAGAAGGTAAGAATCAAGCCTGAGAACGAGCTTGCAGAAAAAGCCTCTTTTGACGCCCTAGAAGCACTATGTACAGAAGTCCCCATGGCGACTCAAGGTCCCCTTCCTAGCCAGATTCATCCTGGAAATATTGATGATATGCCAGCAAATGTAGTCCCATTGCCAATTTTTAAGGGAGAGTACAATGAAGACCCTGGTCTTCATGTAGTAGAGTTTATGGTAGCATGCACAGCTAACAACGCTAGAACCCCTGAGCATTGGTTAGCAATCTTCCCTGCCACTTTCAAAGCCACAGTGTTTCAGTGGTATGAGAGACAAGCAGCATGAACTTTTGGCACATGGGACGACTTGAAGTTGGCCTTCCTCACTAAATTCAGGTGTGAAGGTTTTAAAGAGTGGATGAGAGAGGAGTTCATGAACCTAAGTCAGTCCTTTGGAGAAAGAGTAGAAGCTTATGTATCACAAATGGAATCCATCCTAAAGAGATGGACTAACCATCATTTGGACAAAGGTATCCAGAAAGGAGTGTTCCTTAGAGGCCTACAACTAGAAGTTCACAAGTTCATGGAATTGAGAAGACCGGTCAATATGCAAGCTGCAATGGAAGGTGCAAGATTGTATGACGAAGTTGAAGTAAGGTTGACAATGACTCCAGGAAGAGAAATCTTACCTCCTCCCATGCCAGAAATGGTATACCCACCAAATGTAATCCCATGGACAATTCCCTACCCCTATCCCCAGATGTAAATAGTATTGCAGTATAGTGCACCTAATCCACTATGGTGGTCACAGACGACAGTGCCTCAAATGATGGTTCAACCACAACAACAGTGGCCTCAAACAATTCCTCCAATGGCAATTCAATAACAGTGGAACCCTACCAACTGGAATCAACAACCCCAAGTCTCAACAGGAGCTCTAAATCAGAACCAGAATAGAGAACCGTCTGGGTCAACCCAACCAATATATGCAGTAATTACAGAAGCTTCTCAAAACCCTACTACAAGTACTTTAGGAGGTGAAAATCTGAAGGACTACTTATCCAACTCAGTTATAAGTATCAAGAAAGAGCTTATGGATGTGATTACAGAGCAGCTACAGACGCTGAAGGTGAATACTACCAATATATCCACCCCTGCAGGAGCTGGGAGAGATGTGATATGTTCTAATACATGGTGCGGAAAGTGTCATCAAGCGGGACATTTAGCCACTAAATGTACCCGAAAACCAACCATTCCTGGAGCCTTTTGTTCCTATTGTTTGCGGAAGAACCATACAGAGGATATTTACTCTCTGAAAGAGATGCACGAACGAAGACAGAAAGATAAAAATACAAGATTCAACTTGCTAGAATCCAAAATGACAACACATGATATTGGACCAAAGCCTAGGGAGTTTGGTCCTAATTTCGGTCCAAGGAGGTTTTCCTCTCAAACAATTTGGCGGTGGTCAGAGATCCGAGGTGGAATGTTACATATATGGAGAAAATGGTCATATCTCACAGAATTGTCCAAACCTCAGAAGATCTGTGGATTACAAGCCCTTATGCAGCCGATGCAAAGGAGTAGGCCACACTGCAAAGGGCTGTCCAAGTCCAGCCCCTATCAAGGCCAATGCCATTGATATCCAGCAAAAGGCACAAGAGCCTGCCTCCATTTTGGTAGAGTTGGAAGTTGCCGCTATCACGCACACCAAGAAGAAGGAACCAGTTGTCCAGAAAGAGAACAACTCCTCTGCCAAGACTGTGAAGTTCAACTTGCCAACACAGGGACAGAGCAGTACAGGACATAACAGTGCAGTACAGAGCATTGCAGTGCCAGAGAGAGTCATGAGACAGTCCCAGAAATAGGACCAGAGGTCCAGGAGATAGACGATACAAAAGCACCTCCAGAAATAGAGGAAGTGCCAATGCTGCCATTGCTAAAAGAAAAAGAAAAGATGAAAATGGATGTAGCCCCATTCCCTAGCAGGCTGGAGAAGCTCGTGGATCCTATCAAAGAATATGACTTGGTAAAAGACTTAGACACTTTTAAACCAAACTTAACATTCCCTCATAGTAGCCTTGTGTGTGCAATAGGGCCATATAGGTATCCATCACGGCTTGATTGTTTGTCAAGTTCTACAATGCCAACCATGTCTCCTATCCTTAGGATGTGATGTTTAGGAGTTATGGGTCCTTGCGGATCGGCTCTTGGATGGTGGTGATTGGTGTTTAGGTACCCATTTTAGTTGTTCTTAGTGGTCTTGGTTGTGCTTTCCTTGGGTTGTGATTGGTTGATCTTAGTAGGAGGACGGGACAAGTCATGACTCCCCTTCTTAGACATTGTGCTAGATACTACTATCCTTGGCATTGCTGGCTTGGGTGGAGCCACATTGCCCTTGCTAAAAGTCGTTACTATCCTCACAGTGCCAATGGTAAGGCGAATTCGCTGTAAGTCGTAGTTGACATTGCAATGTGCTTGCTTCTTGAAAGCGTGTCCTAGCAATGATTCCTTACCTATGGTTTTGGTATTAGGTAGCACATAGAAAATCAAAGGTATACTTTTAGTCTCAATAGAGACCACCACTTTGCATTTCACTAATAAAGGGTAGGACTTCCCCCCAAATGGTTTGAGCTTTGCATTCATGGGGGGCTGGAGATGGGATTGACCAATGAGAGTCCAATGCTCGTAAGTAAGGATGTTGAAATTAGCTCCCTCATCAATGAGCACATTAAAAGTACATGTCTTTAGAGTAACGATTATGACTTGTGGATAAGTAGGTTCTACTACCTCATCATTCGTATACTCGATTTCCATGATGGTGGCTACTCTTACGCTGATAGGCATAGGCAGCATTAGCATCTCGTGCAATGGATGGGTTGGGGGGTAGTACTTCTTGAGACGATTGTCGTTAAAGAAGCCTAGGTCCTCTCTCTCTAAAGTTTTGAGCTCAACATTTCCTATTTGACTAATATTGCAGACTCTAAAAGGCCCTAATCCCTTGAATTTCATTTTCTGCTTATAGCCTTTCACTAAATATAGCAATACTAGGTCCCCTTTGGGCCAAGTATCAAGTGGTGTGAATGCTTCACTCGGACAGCCGAGTGAAAGGCATTTAAGTGAAGTTGGCTGAGTGCCCAAGTGATCCGAGGGCCAAATGGTCGAGTGGTCCAAGGGTCGAATACAGGACGCCGAGGGCCGATTTTGGGACTCAGCCTAGAATTGCCATCACTCAGACGGGCCGAGCACGACGCGTTTTTCCGTCGGACTTCGAAGAATTCATCGCATCGAGCGATTGAGGCCTTCCTGCCTGTTGAGCACCTCTAGATCGAAGCTACTCATGTGGAGGAAGGTGTGGAATTACCTATGCTGGGCAAATAACTCCTAGATGACAAGATCGAAGCAGGTCCATGCAATGAAGCTCTCTCCCTCTCTCCCGAAACGCTGCAATGCATAATGTGGCCTTTCTTGCTACTCCTGGCCCCTTATCACCCTGCCTAGACCTGTACTCACCTTAGTCTTGCTTCCCTTACTAATATTTAACCCAAAACTTCATTTTTTGCCCTTCTTTTCCCTACTTCAGCCTATTATATAACAACAAAAAACCCTACTTACTTCAATGCTCGATTCAAAGCGCGCAAGCGCTCAAGGCTTAAATACATTAGTCCCGGCAATGGAACCAAAATGTGGGAGCTTTTGCTCAACCGGCAAGACCCACAGACCACTTATTGTTTCAAGCGTTCCAAGCCGAGCACTAATGGCTACCTCTCACATAGCCGACGCACCATCCATATCTACGGGTGTAGTGAGCTTACCTGCATGCCGATTGAGTTACCTCCTCTCCTGCCCACTCCGGTAGCTCCACGATCCAAGTGCAAGCTTCAAGCAAGCTCCTTCCTCAAGCTCCACGCTCCAAGCTCCATTGCTGCGAGCAAGACAAGAGAAGAGAAGAGAAGAGAAGAAGAGAGGAGAAGATGGAGAGCTTCTCCTCCCCGGTCCCTCATCCTCACACACTTGCTCCCTCACACTCTCACAATCCCTCTCTCAAGAACGAGCTCAAGCTAGCAAGAAGAAGAAGAAGAAGAAGAAGAAGAGGAGGAGGAGGAGGAGGAGGAGAGCCACTTTTGGCCACACACAAGAATGAGCTTCTCATTCACTTTTCAACTTTATATACAAAACCCTAAATCCCTTTTGGGCGGTCATCCCCTTATCCCCTTTTTTTATGTGGCCGGTCGTGGCCTAGGCCCCTTTTCCCATTGTCCTCCTATCTTCCTAGCTTCCTTTCTACCGCCCGTCTACATTTACAAATTGCATGGGTGAGAGCCCAGCACTCTTAAAATAAATCATGGTGCACCTTGCACTTTTTTAGAAAAGTATAGACTCGCACTTTTTCTCGTGCGCCTTTTTCCTTGATTTAGGACTTTTCTGCACTTCTTGTGTTTCCAAATTCTTCTTGGCATGCCTTCATCTTCAGTTTCACTTTTGCCTTTGCCTTGGGTTCTGCTTTAGATTTTCTGGCTTTTTCACCTTATTCATTTGAGGGTTAACATGATGCCTACTAGTGCTACCACTGGTAGAACCGCATGCATCTTCGTGCCTTCCTAGAAAGCATTCACATGCAAGGACTTAGGCATTGAGCTCAATGTGGGGCTGGTGTGGCCGCGTCATTCTCATGCAAGTCAACTACTTCTCGCTTGTTAGATCCCTCTATCCATCGCTTCAACTCTCGCTATAATGAAAGGCTTTGCCTAAGCAGATCCCCCATCAGCAATGTTATAGAAGCCAATGGAAACTTCATAAGTAGGGCATTAGCCGCTTGTCTTTCATCTTTACTTCACTCTTTTGCCACTGGTCTTTAGCAGCTTGCCTACCATTGGTATCTAAACCTTGTCTTCATGGTTTTGCGTGAGGTATGGGTGCATCTCTTGAGTTTATGTGTGTTGGTGAGACTGGCACACTCACACTGAAGAACTTGTTGATCTCATCCTCTAGGATGGGTTCGGCATCCTTTCGATGTTCTTGGGCTTCTCTCACCCACTCCTTTACCTTGTCGACTATTTCCCATTGGTGCTTTGGATTAGGGTATTCCCCATCCTTGGCACTCCCCTTCTCTCTTATCTTAGGTGTTAAAGTCTCAGACTCTGCATCTGCCTGTTGCTTTGCTCTCATTATATGTGGTCGTGCTATTCGTTTTTAGGTCACTTTGGTGTTAGCCATCTTTTTCTTCCTTCGATGATGGGTCTTCTTTCCTATTGAGATCGCATCTAGGTTGCTAGGTCTTGGCAATGAAATATTGACCTGCTTCATTTGTGCCCTAGTCATGACATTCAACGAGATGGGAGTGGCCTTGCCATCAAGTGTTTCAACTCCAAATAGCCCTAGAGGTGTTGAAGGTACGATAACTAAGCTAATAGGCGATTTTCACTTGTGACATTTGGCATATAAGTAGGTGATTCCACACTCAAGGCATCTCAAATTGGTCTTTCCTTTGTTATCTGGTTCTCATTCGGGGCAACAAGATGAGATATGCTATGGGTGGCCACAAGTCTGGCCACAAGTCCAGCACGAGATTGGGTCCTAGCTCTGCCATGCTAGGCCTCTACCCCACCTAATGCCATCACCGATAGTACTGGTCTAAAGTCCATTAAGATGGTGTTGCCCTCATTGTCATACGAGATGTAAGGGTATATGTATGTCTCGTCCTCATTTGGCTCCTCCACGTAATGACTTGGAGTGTCACTCAATGGATGGGTCACAAAGGGTCCAGGTGTGGTCTAGGTATGCTTGTAGGGTTGATGTCCATTTTGGGGACTGGTGGCTTGGAATCATTAGGCATTGAGAGAGCTAGTGGGACTCCCCTTTTTAATTGAAATGGTCTATTCCCTAATTAGTATGGTTGGTTGTAAGGTTGTGGATATGGCAATTGCCTCGGTAGTCCAGCAATGCACAACATTGTGACTGAACCAACCGCATTTAGCACAAAGTTTGGATCTAGGATTCGTGCACTCAGTTGGGAGGAGGTCCCCTCCATAATGGACACATTGCATGTGAGGTCACATAGGTCTTCTAATCATTTCTTGGAGCTTGGCCAGTTCTCTAGCTTTACGTCTGGCTAGGGTCAACACTCTTCATACATTGTCTTCATAGATTTGACTATCTCTCGTATATGATCTCTCACACAGTCCTACAGTCTCAATAATACATCATATCCTTACTACAATACTTAATAATGGCACTTAATATTCCCTCTTAGGTCGTGGATGCACCTCCCAAAATGTATGGGAGGTATGAAAGGGCACCAGAGCCACTACAGTGTCACTTCATAGCTCACTACTGTCACCATCACTTCAGTCTTCAACAGCTGCTTCTTCCATTTGTTTTAGCTCTTTTGAACTTATATTCATCATTTCCAAAAGTTAGAAAAATTTTCCAAAGTCACACACACATTCTACAGAACACTTATAGAAGATCTACAGAATAGAACAGGACAGAAACAGAGTAGAGACAGAGACTCTGTAGAAGGTTTACAGAGGGTTACATAAGGTCAACAGAACCTCATAACTCATACTAAAACCATTTCAAACTATCAAAAACTATTCAATAAGCTTTTAAAAGACCTCAGCCTTCATCAATCATCAATCCATGCTTTATATAGAAGAAAATCAAAATAAAACAGAAGCTATACAGAAGGTATCAGAACCAATCAGAACCTATAAGAACATTATAGAGCCTCATATTTCTACTAAGGATCATCATGAGCTTCCAAAACATAATAAATATAATCTAAAACACTCTCAAACACTTCCATTAATAACCAAACATCACTCAAAATCCATAAAAAATCAACCATTCAGACCTCAAAAACAATAAAAAAGAAGTAAAAAATTCAATCTTTTTTCGCTCTCAACATATTCCCATACTTAGAAAGGAAGCGTCCTCGCGACCTAAGGAAAAGAAGAATATAAGTTCAGTAAAGATCTCAATTTGATCTTCTTTAGTATCTTCAACAATCACCCTAAACCACGACCCCAACTTATCACCTGTATCTAGGAAAGAATACTACTAAAGGAAAACTTCGTTATTCATTAACACATCTTATAAAAAATAGAAATTCATGACAAATTTGTAAAGGATATGAGAGGTTCTTCAACTTTGAATCGTAGGCTTGCCATCCACCATCGGTATCAATAGTTAAAAAGAAAGCTCTCAAACAAATTATTCAATCAGCACGAACTCATCACATACAAATTAATACAACACAAACACAAACACAACCATCTGAATGGCACCTCCAAAAAATATATCTCATTAAGAAGCATAGAAGATACATTCAGGGGTATCTGTGAAGATGATCCCTCTTGAAGGCTTGATGATTATGAAAGCGATCCAGGGATAAAGACTCATCTACAAAAGATTTTGGAGGATTCTGAAAGAATTGAAGGCAGCACATCCGTTCTAGCAAAACAAGATATTTGCTAGGTAGACAAAGGACATGAAAATATAGAACATCCAATTGTTGGGAATCAATGTTCACATTGACATTCATACAAAGCTTTGGAATGGCCTTTTGATCGTTATGGGAATGCGTATGCATATATGCTAGGTACCAAGAAAAATGGGCTATCAATCTCACTGAAGGATCTAGAGATTATGAATATTGTTGGGAAAAATGGAGATAATTTTGGTATGCTTGACTAGCAGTTGTCCAGTCCCCTGGAATTAATGGCCAATTAATATGTGATCCCGTGAGAGAATCAGTTGAGCTCCATCCTCTTCTTCTCGGAATCTGCTGATCAAATCCTTCGTACCCACTAACCAACTGAGGGGGTTGAGAAATAGAAGTGGTAGGAGATGGAAGAGGAATGAGTAAAAGAGGATGAAGAGATGGGTAGGCAAAATCATAAAATGAGGAATAAGCTAAAGAAGGAGTAGCTGAAAATTTGAGCGAATCAGTTAAGAGAAGGTATATGGATAGATGGGGAAGGACATGGCGGAGAAGAGGAAAAGACTCGATCTTCAATGAAAGAACAATAGGTAAAGGTTGGAATTTGAGGAAAACCTTGAGGTTGGAAAAGGAGAGGTAAGATGGCTGTTGAGTTGGATTGATAAAGGAAAAAATAAGCATCATAGCGATGGGCCATTTGTTGATAATACAATAAGCTAGGAACAGAGGGACCTAAAACAGATCGTCAATGGTAGGCATCAAAGAAAGATGAATCAAATGGATGGTTCTTAGAAAGATAAGCTAGGAGATCCAGCCTCAATTGGTTAGTGCTCTGCACATGAGTAGAGGCTGTATTCTGTTGTTGGTTCAGGACTACAGAATCAATCATTGAATGCCATAAAGTGTCAGGGCAAGTAGCCACTTTAGAATAATAGCACTGGAATATTTCATCTATCCTCAACTCCAAATGGTTGACATACAAGATAGCTTGTAAGACCACATCCTCCGCATACCAAGCCAGATCGACATCATCTGAAATTAATAGATCACCTCGTAGATACATATAAGACAGCAACATGGTATTTGTCATCACAGAATCTTCAAAGACCATACGGACAACTTCTATCAGCAAATCAGAAGACCAAGCTCCACTCCAACCATCCTCTGGAAGAGGGAGATCCATTATTGAGAGCTTAATATAGAAGGCCAACTTCTGATAGTGGACAAAAAAAGAATGATCGAGAGGAACATACTCTTGAAATTGCTCAAATGTAGACTATAATAAATCCATCATGGACTGCAATCTTTCCACTTTATCTTGAAACAACGGACATAATGTGGCCTGTCTATGGAGAACTGCCAAGTCCTATTGAGATATAGAAGGAATCATGGGGACACTGGGACTTGGAGGGATGGATTGTGACTGCGCTAGTTGATCCTTCAACTGTTTACTCTGGAAAACTTGGGATTCCACTGTATTGTGAGCAGTCTGCAAAGTTGACAGTTTCATATCCAGAAGAGTCTTAAACTCTTGAGCTTCTTTAAACATTTTCTCTTTCTTTTCTGAAACTCTAGTGACCTCTGACCGACCTTCTACTAACTGAGTTTTCAAGGAAGATATTTCTTCTCTATGGGTCTCAATCATTTGTGTCAGCTGCTCCATCTACTTAAACAGATCGAAAAGAGTGTGTTTAGTAGAGGCTAGCCCTGTGGTTGCCTTATGTATCTAGTCTTTGGATTGCATCAATTCTTCATAGAAAGAAGCATATAACTGTTGAACACAAGCTGTCACTGAGAGTTCAATAGAACTCTGGATGTCGTTACAAAAGAAAGGAATGGCATTCCCTGACATTAAGCTATTCAACGAAGGAACTGATATTTTCAAAGAACCCTCTCGATATGCCCTGAATAAATTGTTGCATGTGAGGTAGGTAGGGAGGTCACTTCCAGAGGTGGCAGAAATTGACACTGAAGGAATGACTAGTGGAATTTTCTCTGCTACGGGCTTCAAGCGCTTCAGTTGAATGACCAATGGAGGAGGGGAGTCAATATCCTCTATGTCAATGGGTTCTGAATCTTCTGAAGGTGGAGAGGGAGGGATTGGATCAGATGGAGGAGGAGGTAAAACACCCTTCTTAAAGCCTAAATATGTCAAGAAAGCATATAAATATGATTCACAGGTTACATTAGTAACATTCCCTCTAGTCACCTTGACAAAATGCTGGTCCATCTGTTGAGATATCAAGCTCCACTCGTGATACGCCAGGGTGACCGTTGTGTATTTATGTCACCAACTTGTCAGTTGCAGACGCGGTTGGTACACCGCCCATGAATAATAGCTACATGATAGCTATCCTTATCTACTCTAGTTCGTGGCTCAGTTAGTATGCCACCTTAGTTAGTTGAGTTTGGTTTGAGACCCATATATAGGGTTCTTCTACTTCTTTGTACTTGAGTTCTTTTGGCTTACACAACTAAGAAGAGGAAAACTGTTTTCAGCCTCCACCCTTGTGTGTCTTCCCCCATTGTGCAAGTAAGAAAGCTTCAAGCGAGACTCCTTCCTTCTCTCCCACAATCTTGACATGGTATCAGAGCCTTGTTTGTGGTAAGGAGCTCAAGAAAGCAAGCCAAGCTCGCGGTGTTCTGGTAAGAGGAGCAGTGTTGCTTTCATTTTCTGTTTTGGGAGTAGATCTCTGCAGGTAGCACAGCCGGAAAGTGCAGGAGTGCATTGTCTCAGGTTGAGACGCCCTTCGAGGTGAAGCAAGAGGGCAGTATATGCTGCGGGTGAAAGGCTTTAGCCCTCGGCGACCTTGTTTTTTTGATTTGAGGCCATTTCGGGGCCTGTTTTGGAGACGGAAGTTTTCTGCACGCACTCAGGAAAAGGCCCAGTTTTATGCTGTGCAGCCACTGTTCTACAGGTCGGTGAATAGTTACTGTAAAAATTGCTTTGTATGCTTGTGCACAGAGACATTGGGAGTTACAGAATCATCCCTGTTGCCTGTTGATGCAAAATCGTCACTAGGAAGTGACTGTGTGGTCAAATACCACTTTCGCCAGTTTTGTAGATTTTCCCTTGTGAGGGTGAAGCTGTGGTTTTTGCAGTGACAGAATTTTTTGCAGTCTTCTGTAATGGCATCTGATTCTCTTTCACAGATTGTCACTGAAAAGCTTGACAAGAACAACTTCCAAGCATGGAAGTTTAGAATGACGAATTTCCTTATGGAAAAAGGATATTGGGAATTTGTTGCAGGAAATGAAGAAGAACCAGTTCTTCCTGATGTTCCCAATCAACAGCAAATGCAGGCATTTAAAGCATGGCATGAGAGAGCCAGGAAAGTTATGTATTGGCTGTCTATCAGCATTTCAGACTCTATGATTGTGCATATTCAGGATGCAAGTACGCCAAAGGAGGCATGGGATACTTTGTAAAAAATGTATAGCACAAATACGCAAGCCAGAAAAATGCAGCTCAAGCAAGAGTTGCACAATGTGCAAAGAGAAAATATGAGCATCAACGACTACCACATGAAGGTGAAGAAGATTGCAGATGCACTTGCTTCCATTGGGTCACCAGTGGAAGATGATGATTTAGTTTCTGTGACCTTGAATGGTCTAGGAAAGGATTATGCACAGTTTCGGACATCCATTTCAGTTCGTGAAAGATTTCCTGATTTTGAGGAGTTGATTGCTCTTCTAATTTCTGAGGAGCAAAGAAATGGTGGTGCATCTTCTTCAGGAGGAACTTCAAAAGAAGCTGTCTTCTACTCAAATACTGGAAGAGGTAGAGGCAGAGGTAGAGGAGGCCGATCCGGAGGCCGTGGTAGAAATCAGAATATGCAGCAAACTCAAGAAAACCAGTCCTATGGAGGAGGACGTGGTAACTCTAGAGGCAGGGGGAACCAAAGAGGTCGTGGTGGATGGCAAAGAGGTCAAAATGCAAACAGTAATGTTGAATGCTACTACTGTGGTAAAATGGGTCATATGGCTAAAGACTGCTATAAAAAGCAGAATGACATCATGAATGGAAAACTGCAACAAGGGAATTATGCATCTTCTAGCAGACAGGGTGATGACAGAAATGAGCATTTGTTTATGGTGCAGCACATGAACAATTCTGTGACAAGTGCAGAAGAAAGCAATGATGTATGGTATGTTGACTCAGGTGCATCAAACCACATGACAGGTCATGCAGAATGGATGGAGGATGCAAGGAAAATGGAAAAACTAGGATTTGTGGAGACTGGTGATGATACTGCACATCCTATTGTGCAGATTGGAAAAATTCCCTTGTCTATGCAGGATGGGAAAAAGAAATACCTGTCCGATGTATTTCATGTCCTGAATATCACCAAGAATCTGGTTTCTGTTGGTCAAATGGTTGAGCAGGGCTTGCAGGTCAGATTTAATCCTCATGGATGCTTTGTTGAGGATATGAAAAATAAAGGTCGCTTGATAGCAAAAGGAAAGAAGAAGGGCAGAATGTTTACGTTGGATGCAGACATGTCTGAATTGAGTGCAGCAATGTTTGCACATGGGACCGGTGTAGTTGCAGATATTGATATCTGGCATAAACGCATTGGTCATGTTAATGTACAGCGACTTAAATCAATGCAGGCCCAAAATATTGTTGCAGGTTTGCCAAAATTCAAGGTTGCAGAAATGCATAAGGTATGTGAAGCCTGTCAGTTTGGAAAACAGGCAAGGAAACCATTTCCTAGACATGTTCAAGAGAGTAAGAAGCCATTGGAATTAATCCACTCTGATGTGTGGACAACTAAAGCTGCATCTCTTGGAGGCTGTCATTATTTTGTCAGTTTTATTGATGACTATAGCAGAAAAGTTTGGGTGTATTTTATGAAAAAGAAAAGTGAAGTTTTTGGGCATTTCAAAACTCTTAAAGCTATGGTTAAAAAAGAAACAGGCTTGCAAATAAAATGCCTAAGGTCAGATGGAGGGGGAGAGTACCTCTCAAATGAGTTTGCAAGGTTCTTGCAGGAGCATGGCATAAAGCAGCAATATTCATGCAATCATACCCCACAACAAAATGGAATTGCAGAAAGAAAAAACAGGCATATTGGAGAGGTATCTCGTGCCATGCTCAATGAAAAAGACTTCCCAGATTTTTATTGGGCTGAAGCAGTTGCTACAGTAGTCTACATAATGAACAGGACTCCCACTGCAGCAATACATGGAATGACTCCAGAGGAGAGGTATACTGGTAGGAAACCAGATATTTCTCATTTGAAAATTTTTGGTTGCATTGCCTATGTACATGTGCCAGATGAGTTGAGATCCAAGTTGGATCCAAAAGCTGAGAAGTGCATCTTTATTGGTTACTCTCTGCAGCAAAAAGGGTATAGATGCTATAACCCTTCTACTCATAAGTTTACAGTGAGCAGAGATGTTGTTTTTGATGAGATGAGTAGCTGGTATAAACCAGTAAATGTGATTGATGATGTAGATGCACAAAATAGTAATGCTGCACAAAATTCACAGCAGCAGTCACAAAATATTAGTGGACCTGGAGCATCCTCTAGTAGTGGTTCACATTCTTCGCCATGGACAGGTAGATTGAGATCAGGAGAATCTTCTCAAAGTAATGCAGATAGTGGTATGCAGGTATCACGAAAAGGAAAAGAGAAGGTTGATCAGTCCATGTTTGATGTGAATGCAGGTCACTCTTATGTGGATGGTGAATCCAGTGGCTCAGAACAGAGCATTGATGATGAGTTGGGTATTCCTTCTATTGTTACACCTGGAGTAAGGAAGACCAGGGATGTTTTGAGAGCACCTGGGAGTGAACCTACTTTGTGCAGGTCTACGAGAGCTAGGTATCCTGTGGATAGGCTGAAATATGATGGATTTACAGCCATTCACTATGCATATATGGTTAAAGTGATACGGGAACCAGAACCCACTTCTTTTGAGGAAGCCATGGGAAAAGAAAAATGGGAGAAAGCCATGGATGAAGAAATGGATGCCTTGGAAGCAAATGCTACATGGAAATTGGTACCTTTGCCTAAAGGTAAAAATGAAATTGGCTGTAAGTGGGTTTATAAGGTGAAGCACAATGCAGATGGTTCTGTGAATAGATACAAGGCAAGATTAGTAGTCAAGGGGTATGCACAAACATATGGCATTGACTATGAAGAAACATTCAGTCCGGTTGCAAGGATGGCCACCGTAAGAGCAGTCATTGCTATGGCTGCATCAAAAGGATGGTCTTTACATCAGATGGATGTAAAGAATGCCTTCTTGCATGGTGATTTGCAAGAAGAGGTCTATATGGAGCAGCCACCAGGTTATGTGCATGCTGTTCATCCTGAGTTTGTTTGCAGGTTGAAGAAAGCCTTGTATGGCTTGAAGCAAGCACCTAGAGCATGGTCTGACAAGATAGGACAGTATCTTGTCATTATTGGCTTTCAGATTTCCAAGGCAGATTTCTCACTTTATGTGAGAAAAACAGAGAAAGGTATTATGCTACTTGTCATTTATGTTGATGATTTGATTATGACAGGTGACAGTGATGAAGATATCCTTCATGTGAAAATGCTATTGAAGCAGAAGTTTGAGATGAAGGATTTGGGAGAGCTGCGTTATTTCTTGGGCATTGAGGTGATTAGATCACCAAGTGGGATTCAGCTCTTGCAGAGGCAGTATGGATTGGACATGCTGTCCAAATATGGGATAACAGGCTGTAAGCCTATTTCAGTTCCTTTGGAGCAGAATGTGAAGCCGAGCACAGATGCAGGTGAGCTTCTAGAAGACCCTACTATGTACAGACGCATAGTAGGAAGTTTGATTTATATGACTATTACCAGGTCAGATTTGAGCTATGCTGTTGGATTGGTAAGTCAGTTTATGCAGGCTCCAAGGAAACCACATTTGGATGCGGCTAGATGCATACTCAGGTATGTGAAGTCCACATTGCAGTATGGACTATTTTATGAGACTGGGGTTCAGATACAGTTGCATGGATACACTGATGCTGATTGGGCTGGTAGTATTTCTGATAGACGATCTACCAGTGGATATGTGTTCTCTTTTGGGAGTGCTGCAGTCACTTGGAGCAGCAAGAAACAGCCTACAGTTGCCTTGTCGAGCACAGAGGCTGAGTACAGGGGTGCAGCAATGGCTGCATGTGAGGTAGCTTGGTTGCATAAGCTACTTTATGATATGCATCAGTCTACAGATGGGCCAGTTGTCATTTATTGTGACAACATGAGTAGTATACACTTGGCAAATAACCCAGTCTATCATGCTAGAACAAAGCACATTGAGGTGCATTATCACTATGTGCGAGAGAGGGTTTTACTAGGTCTTATTGATCTAGTTTATGTCAGCACAGAGGATCAGGTAGCTGACATATTCACGAAGGCATTGGGCGCAGAGAAGCTGCGCAAGTTCAGAGACCTGCTTGGTGTGCAGGAATTGGGATTGAGCTCGAGGGGGAGTGTTGAGATATCGAGCTCCAGTCGTGATACGCCAGGGTGACCGTTGTGTATTTATGTCACCAACTTGTCAGTTGTAGACGCGGTTGGTACACCGCCCATGAATAATAGCTACATGATAGCTATCCTTATCTACTCTAGTTCGTGGCTCAGTTAGTATGCCACCTTAGTTAGTTGAGTTTGGTTTGAGACCCATATATAGGGTTCTTCTACTTCTTTGTACTTGAGTTCTTTTGGCTTACACAACTAAGAAGAGGAAAACTGTTTTCAGCCTCCACCCTTGTGTGTCTTCCCCCATTGTGCAAGTAAGAAAGCTTCAAGCGAGACTCCTTCCTTCTCTCCCACAATCTTGACACCATCTTCGTAAGAATGTAAGTACTCCAATCAATGGAAACCCCTTTTAAAATCATCTTGAAAGTTATGAAGAGCTCCTTGGACAAATAGTGAGTTAGTGTCTTAGCATGTATGAACCTGTCCTAGAGAAATTGACAGACTAGCTTCCAGAGAGGATCAATGATCATTGAGAAAGACACTCCTGAAGTGTTAATCACCTTCTTGACATCGAGGACCTCTTTAGTCTACTTCTGTAACAGCTTGAGGATCTCTTCATTTGAGAATAATTGTCTCGATGTGGCAAAGGGTTCTCCTTTGTAAGGAAGAGACAAAGCCTTCCCTAACTCTCTAGGTGTCAGGACCATGGAAGTACCAAGTACCATGCACCAAGCCTGATTTCTTACTGTATACGCAAGAAACTCATCACAAAGGCCTGGATTGTCTGGAATCAGAGGGAGTGGAGCAACCATAAAAGATGCACGGCCAACTTTTGTAATAGGCTCAATAGTCAGTAGGGAAGAATAATCCCTACTGATCAATGGGACATACTGAACAGGAGGAGGAGCTTGAGGCACCATTCAGATGGAATATACACACACACCACACATACAGACAATCACAGTGAATGCTTGCAAAATAACAAAATAGTTATAAAAAAGAAATCGATCAAAATAAGCACATAGACGTAACTAACCAACTGACCACCCCAAACAATCCACATCCTAGAAAAAATTCAGCATGACCCCTACACACATGCAATCGAAAGCTTCATGCTATGCAACAAACATGCACCCAAGACCCTGTATCAGGCAGAAAAGAAAACTACAGACCGCACCCGTAATCGTATCACACAATCAAACCATAATACCTCAATAACCTAATCAGGACATAACTAGAACTTTGATAAACAATGTCAGTTTAAAGGACTGCACGTGCCCATCCCACGAAGTGTATTTATTAAAAAGGGAAAAAAGTGCAGTGAGGGGAATGATTTTAATGAAGGGTTCATTTTAATAAATTATTAACAATGGTTGAAATTTTATTAGGTTGTAAACCTTAACAAGAAAACGATGGCTCATTTTTTAATTGCTAGTTACAATTTATTAATGTGAAATGGTGCTTTTAACGAAGCCCGAACTTCGATACCTAGACTTAGGTCTCTAAATGCATATTCATTGATTAAAAATTTAATGTGTTTGAAGCGCTTTTCTTTTTCGACGCGTGCATTTTTATGACGGCTGGTTAAAATTGAGGTGCCTCTGAAGTGCACGTAGTGTGTGCAAAGTGAATTGCGGATTGATTTTAATTTATTAAAAAATGTGTGTTTAACACGAGCGCACGTGAAAAAGTGGGTGAATAAAGTTCATTTTAATAATTAACCATGGTTAAGGAATGACAAAAAATAAATGAAGCACGAAAGATAGATACCTGGCAGGGGTGTGTATGCAAAAAATTGAGGGCACACGGAGTAGTCCCAAATGTAAGGAATCCAACAAAAAAGTAAAAACCACTGACTGGAAAAAATAAAACACCTTATTATTAAAAAAAAACAAAAGAAATATCAAAATGATGTTAGTGGAATCACGTTTGGTTTAGTTAATGTTAATTAGTGTTTGGGTGATATTATTATTATTATTTTAATTATAAGTTAAGTGTGTTATTGTTTTTGTCTGTTTTTTGTTTGTTTGTATTAAATTTTTTTAAATGTTTGATTTACTAGGGTATCAATCAAACCTAAGTGAGAATTGAACCATCAGGCTTCAACAATGGATCTGTATTTTTTTAAAATTTTCAACCTATTTTTGGCATTTAAAATGATTTTTTAATGAATTTAGATTAAAAGTTTATCATTTGGGTTTGAAAATAATAGGGTGATCATGTGTCAAGGCTTTTTCAGATTATAAAATATTCCAAAAGTAATCAAATGCATTGATGGATTTTTTTGTGATTTTTTTGAATTTAATTATGATTTTTAAGGATTTTTAATAATTTTTTCTCAATTTTTAGTGAATTTCTAAAAAAGGATTATAAATATTGTTATTTTTTTGCAATTAATTCTCTGTATTATAATCAACAAGATAAAAAAAAAGTACCCAATTTATTAAGAAAAATTTTAGTATTTTTTTGTTTTTTAATTGATTTTTATGGAAATTTTAATGTTTTAAAGTGTTTTTAGGCATTTTTAGGTATTTTTTGCGGGTTTGTGGAAAATCAAAGGAGATACCCAGCTTCGTGTGAATAGCTGTGTGTGCTCGGGGACGGCATGTATGCACCACCGTACGGATAAGACCAAACGCACGTCCTCGCTCGGGAACACTCGCTGGCAGCTCATATACGCATAGGCATACCTTGATGCTCGTGCGAACACACAAGCGCAAGGGACCACCGGGCAGAAAAGGGGCCTACGTGTGGGGACGGTGGTGTGGTGGGGTGAAGTCGGTTTTTTTGTTGTTTGGGTGTTTGGGTGTGGGACTATGGGTGGAGGTGGTGGGAACGAGGGCTAGGAGGGGGGTAATTAGGGTTAGGGGTGTGAAAGGGAGCTAAGGTGGGGGTAATTAGGGTTAGGGGTGTGGTTAGGTTAGGGAAGGTGTGGTTAGGTTAGGGGAGTGGGAGCGGCCGATGGGAGGGGGGGTGGTGGGAGGGTGCAGAGGGAGGGAGAGAGAATGAAGGAGGAGGAGGAGGAGGAGGAGTGGTGGGCGGCGGAGGGGGAGGAGAAGGGAGGCGACGAGGCCATAGGCGGCGGAGGGGGAGGAAGAGGGAGGTGACGAGGCCACGGGCGGTAGAGGGGGAGGAAGAGGGAGGTGAGGTGGAGGCGGCCACGAGCGATGAAGGAGGCGGCGAAGGCGGTGACGGCGTGGTGCAAGAGGAAGAGGGAGGGAGTCGTGGCGCAGGAGGGCGCAGAGGGAAGGAGAAGGGGAGAAGGAGACGGCCGTGGCACAGGTAGGGTAGTTTGTTTGTTTGTTTGTTTTTTCTTTTTGTTTTTCTTTTTGGTTCGTGTTTTTTATTTTTGTTTGTTTATTTTTCCTTTTTTAAAAAATTTGTTTCATTTTTGGTTTTTTTTTGTTTTTCTTTTGTGGTTTTTGCTTTTTTGGTGTTTTTTGTTTTTTGTTTTTTTTGTGTGTTTCATTTTTTTGGTTTTTTCTTTTCTCTTTTTTGTTCATTTTTTATTATTGTGTGTTTTTTTTTTGGTTTGTTTTTTTTGGTGGGTGTGTTGTTGTTGTTGTTTTTTTTGGTTGTGTTGTTGTGTTTTTTAAAAAATGTTATAAAAACTTATTATTTGGGTTGTGTTGGTGTATGCGTGTGTGTGTTTTGTTTTGTTTTGTTTTTTTGGTTTTGGGATGTTTTTGTTTTTTTTTGTATTGTGTGTTGTGTTCTTTTTTATTTTTTATTTGTTTTTGGTTAGTGTGTGTGTGTATGTGTTTAATTATTTGTTTGTTTTGTGGTGTTTGGGGTTTGGTTTGTTGGTTTTTTTTGGTCTTTTTTGTTTTGTTTGGTGGAAATTAATTGTTTGTTTGTTTTTGTTTTTTTATTAAAAAAATAGAATGTAAAAGGCCAGCGCTATAACAACACAATTAAGATAAAGAGAAACACATTTAAAGAACACCAAAAATATCAAAGACAGACAAGCAAAATGGTTCTGCGTAGGGCTCTACCCTCGTGACCCTCTACCCACGTGACCCACATATCTCCCTCATTAGCCGGATCGAACCATTAAAGGTGCCCACCCACCCGCAGAGCAACACCATGGAGTGCCCCGGTGGACCCCTATTGGGATCCCCCCTTCGTTAATCTGGGTGGGTAAATAATGCATCCATAGTAACCTGTGAAAGAAGGCTTAAAACAATTACCAGAGCAACAGATCGGACATAAACATGGAAGGTATGTATTTAGAATTGCGTCCCACCCCTAGCCAAAGATTCATATCCATTACAACAATATCGATTCTCAAGCGCATATTCCCATGCTCTTCGCTTTGTCAGTACATAAGTGATAACTTCATGGTAATGAGATGCCCGTTGAGTTACATAGTGAAGGGAGTCTTTCGTTTGCCATCATTGGAGGGAGAGGTTATACTTGGGATTCCTTGTGAAAGACAAAACCCTATCTTTTGGAGTCTATATGGTGAGTATAAGGCGTCACAAGCACATCAACAATGCATAAGCAAACAGGTTGTGCAATCACATAAACCCATTGTACGCGCATACATCGTTGTATGCAGTCATATTGTAGGTGGTGCAAAAACATACGTGCAAGTTTATGAACCACTATAACCTAATTCGAAGGATCCAACTAGAATCAATGTGGCTTAATTGCACTACCATAGCGAACAAAGCGTCTAGCTCGTTGCCACCAGTGCGAGAACCACACGTCATAGGAAAGGTAGGAACAATAAAGCGTAAAATTGTGGTGTCCCTTAGGACTTGACAGCACCACAACCAAAAGCCTAACCACCGCGTGTTAACTAATTAACCAACCCCTATATACAAGACCAACAAGTGAGACATAAGATTTGAGAGCCATATATGGTGAGTAAGGCAAAATGCAAAATGTATGAAAGGACTACATGTGTGGTAGCATGTAGAAGAGAGCTAAAAATGAGTAGGGAAGGTGACATTGGGGGTTGAGGCCAAACCCATGGACAACCAAGGCATAGCGTTGGACAGGTGGCCACCCTCAAGCTTAAAGCCCGCAAAATGACGCATGATAGGGGGTGCGAGCCTAGTGAACGGGGGCTCCCACCGTGCTGCATAGTAGGTGGTATGTGCGTGTCTGTCAAGGTATGTGCAAATTAAAGAAAATTGTCGACGGGGCACTAGGGATGCGGATCCGCATTTCTTGAGTTCCACATGGCTAGTCAAAACTCATGTCGTACGCTTTGGAGCAATGCCACTAAACCTTATTTGCCCCTGGGCTACGAGGACTGGCGTTCAACTGGACATCTCATTGCCAATTCGAGAAGGATAAAAGGGTCAGGGTCTTGGATATGAGATGTCCAACGAGAACTTTCGTTGTGAGGGGTTTGCGCGAAAACTCGGGTGGTTCATTTGGTCTTTGGGCCAGCGTGGTGGTAGGGGGCCGATGGGAGCCAGTTCTAGGGGCGCATTTTAAAGTAATTCCCTAACAAGTGTTGGGAAATGTTGTCAATTTGAAAGAAAATCCGATCGCCCTACTCAATGGGTGAAACCAGGAGTTATGAGAGCGGAATTTAGGTGCTGGGAAGTGCTTAAAAATAGCTAAAAAATATGAATATCAAGGGAAAAATATTCAACATCAAAGGCGGTGGCTCGATCTAGGACGATTTTAAGCGTCAAAGTGCTTTAAAGGTGCCCGAGCGACACTTGTTGATTTTTCATAATTTTTCAGACAGTCGTGCGGGTTGACACGAGCTACTGGCCAATGCGGGATGCTAAGCCGGACGCCCAGGATTTTTCAGAGCTCAATTCCGAGTCTGGACGGGGAAATGGCCAAGGAAACGGTCAAGATGCGAAGGGGTGGACAAAATTTGGCCCAAATGAGTAAGTGACCCTTGGGAGCCCAAGAATGAAATGCCACATGAAATGTTGTTGAAGAATCGTGGAGAGAGAGAGGAGAACATCACGATAGTATGGCGCCGATTTTTTCGCCTCTTGCTTGATGAATCAACCATGGGGGTTGCATACAACCCATAGAGTAGGCATTGGTCCCTCATTCCCCTCTGTATGCCGATCTTATCGCCGCCCTCCGCTCCTCAATTGATGGCCTGAATGCTGAGATGGAAATCTAGTCTTTCTCTCTCCTCCCTCTCTCTCTTCTAAAGGCAAGTTCATGTGGGAAGAAGAAGGAAGAAGAAAGAATGGTGGAGGCTTGTCTGGCATGGATCGGATTGCTCCACGGGCTGGAAATGGTGATTTGTGATCGTGCTGAGCATGAAGTGCTACTGATTTTCAGATTTGCAGCCATGGACATGAAACCCGAAATACGCAAATAAGCGGTAATTCAAAATTTTCAAAGGAAATTTGAGATTTCATGGCTTTTGATTGATGAAATGTTGTTCATGTGGGCTAAAAATTGTTTATGTTGCTGTTTTCCATGAGTACTTGTTGATTGTAATCAGAAAATCAGAAAAATATGCATCTTGTGACTTAAAATAATACACTAAAACACGTAAAATATGGAAAATCAAGGAAAAATGATGGTTTTGAGCATAAAAATGGGAAAATGAATAGGAACACCAACTAATTTTTTTTTTTTCTGCAAGAAGGAACTAAGGGCCATAGCCCATAACCTATTTTTAATTTTTAGTAATAAATAATGTAGAAAATAAGGAAAAATACAAGGAAAATAGAGAAAAATCACTAAAAATAGGAAAAAAATGCATTTTGGGTGTGGAAAATTAATGAAAATTAAGAACAATGTTTGTGAATGGTTGGGGGGACTAAAGCATGAGGATTTGCCTCAATTCAATCCCACCTTCTTGTTCTAGTGTGTTTTCTTGCTTTTTACACATAAAATGATGGCAAAATGCCCTCTAAATCTATACAACAATACAACATTTGATCGATGGAAGGGTAGAGTGGTCAAAATGTGTCTAAATGTGGAGTAACATGATGAAAAGATTGATGTTTTTGTTTGCATGCCATATAGGTCGGTGAATAATTATAAAATAAGGGCCTAGTAGTACAAGGGTTTCCTCGGTGCTAGGTTTGTGCAACGCCACATAAGAACGGTAGTTGAAAATCATTGAAAGGATGTTTTGCACATGTGCACAATATTTATTTTATAATTGTTTGAGCACTTAGCATCCACAATATGCATAAATCATGGAAATATTTAAAGGTATCAGAAATCCTGGATGCACAGCAATTGTTTTCATTAGGACTTTGACCTACGTTGAGTGAGAGACAGGACACCCTAAGCCATAGGCTAGTCGTGGGGTCTAGGGGAAAGAGAAGTAAGGACAATGGTACATTCATGTATATGATTAAATGGTACCTTGAGTGGATTTTGTGCGAAATGTTTATATGTTGAGCGACGCATCGAGGGGCCAATCCCCAAGGTGTAGGAGAGTCGCAGAGGGGTGGCGGCACTCAGCTGTTGGAGGACCCCCTATGTCTGTGCTTCATGCCATTAGGCAATGTGTAAGGGACTCCCTTTGAGGAGTAGTGGGTGAGAGAAGAGTGGACTACAAACGACGTAATACAAACGCAAGATGTCTAGGAAGGCAATGTATGTGTCATCAACGCTCCTGGCCGCGAGGCCGTGGGGTTGTTGAGCGCGTGTGATAGAGGTCCGGCTAGTGCACGAGCCAGTGCCGGCCCGTTCTAGGTTCCATCAAGTTAGAAAAAGACATGGACACTTAGATCGAGCACTTGTTCATCGGGAAAGATTCCCTCGCGAGGTGTGAAAGAAGGAAATAAATCTTGCTTGCAGTTCGCAAAAGACAAGGAGAAAGGGCAAAGGAAGCCAATCCAGTGCAGCAGCACTACTTGCGAGCTTGAAACAATCAACCACCACATGGGACCAATCTGTTGCGTCATGCCATCGTGGAGCTAACCAGAAGGGCAACGTATCCCAAGTGTGTCAATAAAAATGCGTTCGCTTGGAAAGCCATCCAATGTACGGGAAATGCTTCAAAAATTAATAACCCAAGAACCAGCGGTTAGAACAAGGGTTGGTAAAAAGGAAAAATGTACCATTTGAAAGGACAAACAGAGATGTAAGGGTGGATGGGGGTGTTGGTGAACGTAGGAGGCGTTCACATGAAAAAACGTCACAATAAGGGAGAAAGGGAAAAAAGAGAAGGAACAGCCCCAAGGGTGGGGTGAACATGGATGGGTGGGTGGGGAAGGGACCCCATCAGGGAAAATTCAGGCCATGGCCTACATGCAAGATTAAAGTGAGGCATATGTAGGGGGGTATGCATCATAGATGCGCAGGGACTCGTCCCCACACTGAAAACCTTAACGGACAGGGTTAGATGTAGCAACACAGCCTAGGACTCGTCAACCAACTGGACTGTGGTGACCCCACACTTAAAACATAACGTACACTTACAATCATAAGGATAGGGTTAGAAAAACTTGGCCCGTTTCGCGTATGGTTGAAGGAACCATCATTGCTACAAAAGGGTTGGAGTCGGCTACAGGAGGTACCACGGCTCACTCCAACGTTCAGTCAGCATGGCAGGGACCATGCAGCGGCACCCAGGGAGGTAGCTGGTTGATGAAGCCCGTCGGAGTAGGTGTCGTTGACGAAGGAGAGTCACTCAACTCACGGGCACTCAAATAGGATGAGAGAACAGTCGCTTGCCCCATAACTTGCATCACGCGAGTGAATATTGATGGAAACCCAGATCTCACACCTGGTTTAGGAATCGACAAGGGAATGGTGCAGAGGGAGTATGCCAGGGTGTACAGTTGATGGTGCATCATTGTGTCCAACTTGTCTGGCATAGGCGCAAGGAGGAAGGCCAGGGAGCCTTGTAGTGCAGTGCACAGAACAGAGTGACACGTCCTATGACAATGGCAAAGACCATCCCGTGGGTGCATAGGGAAACATAAATGTACCTGACACCAATTGTCGTAACGTTCCTCAAGCCTCACCACTCAATACTTGATTGAAGAAACACTAGTCACACTCAACCCACCCTCTGTCTCACTCTCTATTGAAAGATACAGGAGGGCAACCTGTTCCTGAAACCCATTAATGTAATCTTCACTGTCACTTGTGCAGAGGTTATATGCCTTGTGCGCATTTGATGGCGCAATTGTGCAACCTGCCCTATGCCATCATACAGCTGGCATATAGTGCAAGAAGGAAGGCCAAGGATCCTTATGGTGCAGTGCACAGGAACAGATCATGCATTGTGCATTGAGAGGCCCATCCCGTGCATGCAACACTCCAATCACACATCTCACCTCTCATTTGATTTGAAGGGAAAGATTGGTCATTCAGCCCACCCTCGGTCTCACGCTCACTGATAGATACAGAGGGCAGCCCATACTCACGCCCCATCTTGTTAGGATGAAAGCTTGCATCACTCAAGGGGTTGGTGATGAAGATTTCTTTTTCTATTGTTGTTACCAAAATGTTGAAGATGATGCAGACCCAGGGAGGTAACTGACACATATGGTACTTCAATGATCTGTATTAAAGGTTGTCTGTGAAGGAGGGCAGACAGATTGATATTGCAAAGACAGTGCACCAAGGGAGGTGGCTTCAACTTGCTTGCGGAAAGGTTCGGCTGGTGAGTCAGCTATCTTGAACTGCGGGGTGTTACCACCTTCCACAGTCACCTTCCTGCTTAAGGGTGTTTCCAAATTTTCTTGGAACAAGGCATGTTATGACAAGGAATTTCTTCCTTTTCTCCCATAGTAGTTTTTTTTTCTTTTTTTCTTTTTTCGTTAATAAAGAGAATGGTAGAAATACCATGTGTCAGGACCAACCTTGCCACCATTGTTGGATCAGACGAGAAGAGAACAAGGTAGGGTTGAGAGGTATCTGTGAGGGGCTAGGAGAACAAGACCGCTTCATGAGGAAGATCATAAGGGCTATCAGAAGCACGAAGAGAATGACAGTGCGACGCCCAAAAGGGAAAGGGTGAGTCGACTGTGATTGTCAAGATCCCCAGAGAGGGAAGTACTTCTTCAGACGATAGCCATTGATCAGAAAAGGATCATTAGAGGCATCAACGGTTTGCACCTGAATAGAGCCATTAGGATTGACAGCAAATACCTTGTACGGGCCTATCCACCGTTGTTGAAGTTTGCCAAATCTCAAATCATAGGCCAGGATAATATTACCTTCTTTAAACTCCTTGTGCTTGATGAAACAGTCATGATAGGCCTTGCGTCATGCTTGAGTGGTTTCCATACATTTTAGGACCATCCGCCGAATCTCATCCAAACATTCCAAGTGCAGGAGATGACATTGCAGTGACTCATCATCTCCCAAGTGTTCTTTAATTGCCACTCGCAAAGAGGGCAATTTCAATTTAACATCGAAGATAGCTTCTGTACCATACACTAGCTAGAAAGGAGTCTGTCCTGTAACTGCCTTATGGGAGATTCTGTATGCCCAGAGGGCCTTTGTAAGTCGATCATCCCAGTTGCGACGATGTGCGGAACTTGTTCTTGTCAGGATCGAGTAGAGGTTGCAATTGGTAACTTCAACTTGGCCGTTGGCTCTGGGGGTAGTAGGGAGTGGACTTGTGATGGCAGATCTTATACAGCTCCGTTAGCTCCTCCATGATTTTGTTAAGGAAACGAGTACCTCTTTCACTTACTAGCTCAAGGGGACTGCCAAAATGGGCGATAATATTCTCGTACATGAACGGGGCTACGCTATTACCATTGTCTCGCTTTAGAGCTTTAGCTTCACACCACTTTCTAACATACTAAGATGTATCTGTTCTGCTTCCTTCTGGTGGGTGGATCAATGGGTCCAACAAAATCAATCCCCCACTTTTCTCGAATGGCTTTAGGGGAAGAATAGGTTGTAGTGACATGGAACTTATTTTGGTGGGTTTTCCCATTCGCTGACAAGCATCGCATATCTTGCAGTACTCATATGTATCCTTATGGAGGGTTAGCTACCTGTATCCTGCCAACAAAGCCTTGTAAGCTATTGCTTCTCCGCGAAGTGTCCACCACATGGTTCATCATGGCATGCTTTCAATACTATACCGATTCCATCTCCTGCAACACATCTTCGCAATACTTCATCTTTGCCTCTCTTGTAAGTGCACCGCCTAGCAAAGTGTAGGGGGTTGATTCTAATAGAAGTTTCTTCTTCTCACGACTTGAGATGCTAGGAGGATACTGTTGACTTGCTAGGAGGTTGGCTATGTTTGCATACTAGGGAGTAACTGTTTCAACTAGAAACAAGGAAGCATCAGGAAGGTCTGGATCATCCTGTTCCTCTCTTGCAGTTTGAGAGATCTGTGATAGATGATCGGCTAGGACATGGGAACGGCCAGGCTTAGTGACCAATTCAAAATCGAACTCCTGGAATAGGAGCAACCATCTCATCAGTTGTCCTTTGACATCTACTTTGTTCATTAGGAAGGACAGGGCTTCATGATCCACGTAGAACTTGAAATGCTTTGACATTAAATAGTGTCAAAAATTCTCCAGTGCAAATACCATTGCTAAGCACTCAAGCTCTGTCACTGTGTAGTTTCACTTGCGGCCGACTTGCATAATAGATTGGTTGATCTAATTTAGAGGGGCCCCTTTAACATAGGACATCACCTAGCCCTTCAACTATGCATCTGTGTGCACATGAAACTCCTTCTTCGGATAGGTGCTTGGATAAGGCACTATTTTAGGGTATTAAAGGCTTCTACACAGTCATCGATCCAAAGGAAATCCGCATCTTTCCTTAGGAGCTTGTGCAGAGAGGTTGTCTTGGTTGCAAAATGTTCAATAAATCTTCTGTAGTG